>NC_073734.1:4274339-4575450 GCF_023634155.1 Falco peregrinus
GTTCTGTGCACCCTGAGACCTTGGTGCATCCTCCCGGGGGGGTTCTGTGCATCCTGAGGCTGGGAGCTTTGCCAGGTGCCCCTGGAGTGACTGCTCACTTTATTTATGGTGTGACATATGTAATATTGTCTATTTTTCTTACGTTTCCTGAGAAGAGGTAATATATAAGAGTATTGCAGATGCACCTGCTGCGGGGCCGCCTGCTCTCCCAGGTGTCCATCCTGTCCCTGCCCTTCCCACCATGCGTGTCCCTGCGTGTCCCCACGTGCCCCCAGCCCTGCTCCACGCCGGGGCTCTGCCTCTCTACCTCCGCCTCGCCGGGAAACCGCGGACGAGAGCATTTCTACAGAGACTGCTCTTGCATCCACTCCCTTCTGCTTTCCTTTTTTTTTTTTTCATTATTATTTTCTTCTTGCTTTTTTTTTTTAATAATAAAAATACCCTACAGAACCTTGCATTGAAACCAAAAGCCGAGGGAGGGAGGGGACAGGCGGCACGGCGCTAGCAGACGTCCAAACCAGAACGACAGCTTTAAAGTGTAATATTTCCCAAAAAATTAGTGATGTGGGGAGGACGGCAGCGGCGGTGTGGCCGCGGGGCTGGAGTGATGCGGACGTGGAGAAAGCTGTGGTGGCTGGGTGCTTCCACGGGGTTTTGCTCCAAAATGGTGTTGGGACATGGGGGGGGGGCCAGGGGACACATGCCCTGTGCCATGCCTGCGTCACATCCTTTGGTGGCTTTGTGGCATCTGGGAGGTGGCAGACGGATGAGCCGTGTGGTGCCGGCACAGCCTGGCTGGCGGTTAGGAACACCCTGGAGGCTGTGGGGCAGCTTGGGGACACAGGGTGCCAGGGTGACCGGGCATGGTCCTCTGCCAGACTGGGTCCCTGTGGCCACCCACAGCTCCCCTTCTTGGGTCTCCTCCCTGCCATCGCAGCTGGGGCTGGGGGACGGTGTTGGCGGTGTGGGGACAGCCTGCCCAAGGTCCCAGTGCAAGCAGAGCTAGGGCTCTGGGTGCTGGGTGCTGAGTGTGGCACCAGGCTGGAAGAATTGGCAAGAGAGATGTGGCTCTTTTCTGGCACTGAGTGTGGCACTGGAGCCCCATCCCCAGCAGGCGAGGGACTCTCCAACTCCTTACTCACATTCCCAACCCAAATTCCCAGCTGAAACCAAAGTGCCACATCCCTGGCGAGGCTGGACGCCCTGGAGCAGGGGTCCCTCACCTGCCTGGGCTTTGCTCCATCACTGCCGGAGTCCCCCACAACCCCCCCACAGCCTCTCCTCACCCTCCTCCTCCACGTCCCCCTTCTCCTCAGGGTGCCTCTCTGGATTCCCGTGGGTTTGAGGTCAGGGACAAGACACCGTCTTGTTCCCAGGTCCCAGGGACTGTGCTGAAGTGTCCCAGCCATGGTGGCAGCTCCTGGGGCTCCTCTGATGCCACCAAACACCATGGCCCTGGGAACAAGGTGTTGTGCCGCTGGCCCCTATCGGTCACGGCTGCGTGGGCAGCACCGGTTCCCTGGTCCTGGGGTGCAGGGCTGAGCCCTGCCCACGTCACCCTGCCAGCCCTGGGGACAGGGATACTGGAGTACCGGGGTCCCTGGGGGGATGGAAACCAGCACTCCCAGCCAGGAGCAGGCAGGCACAGCGGCAGCCTGTCCTGCCCCACCACGTGGGTTTTGGGGGCCAGCCCAGAGAGACGAGGTGGTAGGACTTTCCTTCGGCATGCTGTCCCCCCCCTTGCTGTTCCCCGCTTTCTCTAAGTGTACTGTATGTTTGACCTGTGAAAGATGTAAACTTTATGATTCAGGTTATGTCTGTTCTTAACTCTGTATCTGTGTAATAAAGACAATTTAATATCAGCCGGTGACTCCATAGTCTGGGCTTGTGCTGGGTGCCCTCATGCCCCTCTCCAGGCAGCACCCTGCACCCCGCAGCCTAGTGGGGGGCATTATAATCCGGGGGGGCTGTGGAGTCATTATAGCCCCGGGGTCAGTGGTTGCACCGCGTCTGGCTCTGAGGAGTGGTGTCCACAGCGGGGGGGCACTCAGGGTTGTCCCCAGGGAACCCAACGGGATCTTCCCTCCCTGCTGCAGATGCTGCTGCCCCTATGCCAGAGCTGGCTGCGGTCCCCAGCACCACCATGGGGGTCGATGGACAAGGAGGGCCGGGGGGAGTCCCCGAACCCAGGTGAGGGCAATGCCGTGCCCCTGCGCGGCCACGCGTGTGCTCCCCGGGTGCACACGCGTGTCCGCTGCCGCCCCCGGGACTCGAACCTGTAACCCCCCCTGGCTCACGGCTGGTCAGGGCCGCCTCCCCCGCCCTGCAGGCACAGGGCGGGGCCTGGCGCCGCGCCCTGCCTTGATTGGCCGCTGATGTCTGAAAGCGGCGCGCCGGCGGGAAACGCGCACGTGGTGGGGGGAGACCGGCACGCGGCGCCGCCGCTCAGCTGGTCCCGCCGGCTCCGCGGAGGCAGCGCAGCATGGCCGGGGACCGGGCGAGGTGGGCCGGGGACCGGGCAAGGTGGGCCCGGGGACAGCGCCCAGCCCGGGGACAGCGCCCAGCCCGGGGACAGGGCCCAGCCCGGGGACAGGCGCAGAGGCTCCCGGGGCTGGAGCGGGGTCAGCAGCTTACTCGCGGGGGTGGGGAGGAGGAGGTTGTCCCTCTGTGGGCTCAAACCAAGAGCCCCGGGGTGGAGGGGTGCAGCGGTGAGGCAGGGCTCCCTGCTGCTCCTGCTGTGCAGCCTGGCTGCCCTGCTGCTGGGGCACGTCTTGCCCCCTCTTCCACTTCCCTGCTAGCAGGCTGTGATGCTTGTGCTTGGGGTTTTTTTTTCCACCCAAGGGAAGCTGCTTCCAGATCCCCTCTACAGCCCCCCTGGATTGTTAGCAAGCAGCTCAGTATGAGCTGAAGACCTTTCAGTAGCCCTTGCTCCTGCAGTTGTGGGCTCTTGCTGCAAGCCTGCCTGCAGCATCGAGAGCAAACGGCTGCAGTGGCACCTGTTCATCCTTCTGCTGGGAGCACCCTTAGAGCCTTTGCCTGGTTGCTGTTCTGCTTTAGGTTCTATGTTAAATGGCTGATTGTTTGTTTGTTAAATGACTTTTTTCCCCTGATCCTCCCCAGTTCTCTTTTCCTGGATGCTTCAGAGACCTGCTGGCAGGACCCACCATCTCTGGCAGCAGTGGAGGTGTCCTGGGACGTGACAGAGATGGCAGCTCTGCAGAAAGCTGCAGATGGTGACTCGGACTCCCCCCTGGAGGGGGACAGCGCAGAAGAGCTGGCTGTGCAGGACCCAGTGAGTGCCTGGCAGAATATGGAATCTGTTTTCTCTGTTTCTCCAAGGAAACAGAAAACCTTCTACACCTCTCTTCAAGGCTTCCAAAAATTAAGAATAATCTTGGGCACCTGATGTTAAAATCCATGAGCTGAGAAGCTGGAAGTAGAGTTGTTGCTCTCCTGCTGCCTAGCTTTTGCTGCTGAGATGTCTTCCTGGCTGAGCAAAAGTAAATGGCTCGTGTTTGTCACCAGCTTAAATCTCTGGTTCCCGCTGGCAGCTGTGGTGCTTCTGGGGCACCTCTGCTGCAGCACGTGCCGCTGTGCAAGCAAGCATGTGAAAGGAAATATTTGCCTGTTTGTTTTCTCCCTAGTGAAGCTGGGAGCTGAAGTCCCTGTTTGTGGGACAGGCTGTTGTCCCCAGCACCCAGCCCACCCTTGTCCCAGCCTGGGAGGGCACTGCTGGTGGAGCTGTGTGCTGTGCAGCACTGCAGTGTCCCAGGCCAGGGTGAGGAGCGGGGTCAGGGCATCCCAGCTTCGTGTGCTGCTGACACAGGTCTTGGTTTGGGTTGCAGGAGCTGGAGGCCATCAAAGCCAGAGTGCGGGAGATGGAGAAAGAGGATGAGAGGCTGAAGGAGTTGCAGATGAAAGCTGAAAGCCGCTTCATCATGAGCGCAGAGGCAGGTATGGGCAGTCCCTGGGTGTTGCTGTGTCCCCCCAGGGACACTCCTGGGGCATGGGGTGGCAACTGGAGCTGGAGCAGCCTGGGGCTGGACACATAAGGTGGGTGAGGGATGGGGCTCCCAGGCATGGAATGGTGCTAATACAGGATATACCCGCTTCCCTGGTAGTGTACAGGCTAAGATGCAGTAAATTGATTAAATTTAATTCAGTTAAGTAATTGAGTTTAGCACCAATAGCCCCAGTAGAGTATTCACCCTGCGGGGGGGTTCTGTGAAGAGAAAGGGAGCTAGGGGATGGAGGAGGAGAGAGCAGTGTGGGGATTTGGGTATGCCCAGATGTGATGTGGGATCTGAAGAGCTACGCAGTGTGTCAGCTTGGTGGTGGCAACGTTGGTAGCAGACCTGCATGCACAGACATCACTCTGGCAGAGGGCTCCTGCAACTGCATGGTAAAGCAGCCCTTGTCTCTGCAGGTCCCTTCCTAAAGGCAACTGAGGAAAAGATGGAGGTTGACCAGCGTTCCATCTACGTGGGCAACGTAAGTGGGAGACCCTGGAGCAGAGCCTCTCTTGCTGCTCTTTGTCCAGCTGGACATCTGTCCTAGATCCCTAGCGCGGGGGCCCATCCACTCCCACCAAAGGCTGGCTGGTCCCATCCTGAACTGTTCTCTGCCTAGCCCAGACTGGGAATGTGGCTCAGCATCTGCCTGTGATTCTTAGCCACTTGCAGATAATCTGTTGCAAGTGTCAGCTCCCCAAAATACCCCTCTGGAAGCTGCAGGTTGTGCAGTGTTGCTTGTTCTCTCAAAGCAGGGGCAGCTTTAGAGTCCATGGAGTCTCATAGATTTGGGTTTCCAGGCTGGAGCATTCAGCTGGAAGGGTCTCCTGAACTCAGGAGGTGGTGAAGCTGTGGTGGCAAGGTGTGAGTGGGGTCAGCCAGGCCCTTTGCCTCCTGTGATGGTGTGTGAATGCAGACCCACAGGCCAGGGGGTGCTGGCTGGAGGGGCCGGGGCTATCGTTGCAGGTGGATTACGGGGGCACAGCAGAAGAGCTGGAATCTCACTTCAACAGCTGTGGGCAGATCAACCGAGTGACCATCCTCTGCGACAAGTTCTCGGGGCATCCCAAAGGGTCGGTGCTGTGTGCAGGGGCCGGAGCTGGGGTCTCAAGGGTGCTGCCCTGTGCTCCCCAGCCTTTAGGAGCAGTGGGGTGTCCCTGGGGCTCTGCTCACCCTGTCCCTTGCAGGTACGCCTACATCGAGTTTGAAGAGAAGAGCTCTGTGAGGGCTGCGGTGGAGCTGGATGAGAGCGTGTTCAGAGGCCGTATTATTAAGGTAAGAGCTGGATGAGGCCCTGGGGTGCTGCACCCATCCTTCCCAGCCCCATGTGTGTGGGACTGTGCTGAATCCCAGTGCTGGCTGAGCCACCCACTGCCTTGCAGGTGCTGCCCAAGAGGACCAACATGCCAGGCATCAGTACCACCGACCGTGGGGGCTACCGGGGCTGCTTCCAGGCCCGGGGAGGGCTGGCCCAACGGGGAGGCTACTACAGAGGGCAGCACCCAAGGGTGCGAGGGAGGATGTACAGGTGAGTGGCTGGGCAGGGGTGAGTCTGGCATATTTGGATCAAGATCCCTGTGGAGCAGAGTGTCCCCAGGATGATGATACCTGCCCCTTACTCTGGCTGTGCTCAGCTTCTCGGCTTTGCACCCCCCACCCTGGCATGGGCAGGAGGAGGGAGAAAGGGCCCTGGCAGGAATATCCTCCTGGAGACCAGTGCTAGAAATGTCTCCTGCGCATCGCGTGCTGTTAGCATCACCCCGGTGTCTGTAGGGTTGGCAGGAGCCTGGTGGCTGGCCTGGATGGGACACTGGCATCTTGGGGGGGGGGGGGGGCTGTGGACAGCTGGGAGGGGGAAGAACTGAAGTGAGCAGCCAGCAATGGTGTGGCAGCTGCATCCACACTGCTGTCCCGGCATCCCTCGCATCCCCAGCACAGGCCTGGAGCTGTTCTCCACACACCTCCTGCTGCTCGTGCATCTGTGAGCTCGCTGTGGATTAGCTTCAATGACGCCCCAGCCCCTTCGGCACTGGTGGCGAGGAAGCGGGGAAAGAGCTTTGGAAGTGAAAGAAACACGTGGAAATGTGCTGGTGTCCCTGCAGGGATTTGGGGAGTGGTTGGGTGGGCATTGCATTCTCAGCCTGACCAGTCCCAGAGCCTGGCTTTGGGGCTCCCTGTCTTTGGGGGTTCAGTCTAGGTTGGCTGGGGCAGGAGGGTGAATCCCAGCTCTTGGAGGGGTGATGGAGCAGGTAGCTGTGCTTTTTGGCACAGCTGATATCTCAGCTGAGCGATGCTCCTGTGCTTTAGGATGCTCTTTTTGTTCCTGTTTAGGGGTCGGGCAAGGCTGCTGCCTTGGTATTTTCCATACTAGAAAGGACTGGACTGCCCTGGTGATGCCGATGGGACTGAAATGGGGAGACAGGACTGGAGAGACTTAAAAATACGCCTACCCAAGCCAAAAAAAAAAAGATTAATTTTAAAAATGCCATCTGCCTGGCTGCAAGGATTACTGGCGAGGCAGCCATGTGCCAGTCTACGGGAGGGAAGACTGGATCCACTCCACCCATCAGCAATCCCAGGAGGGTCTCACCTTCACCTTGCTTAGCGGTTTGAGTTTTCATCAGGAACAGTCTCATCCCCGGCCATGCGAAGGGAAGAGCTCTCCCAGATCACCAGGTCTCATTCTCATCCCATAGCAAAGGGCTGTACCGGAGGGTTTGGCTTGGCTTCTAGATGTCAAAATGCTCTCCACTGCGCTGCGGGGGCGGACCTGTCCTGCTCCACCCATGAAGCACCCTTTGCAAACTGTTTCTACAGGAGCTGCATGCTGCTTTCTCTTGCTCTTAAAGATCCTAAAGGCCTTTCCAAAGACTCTTTTTCTTCTCCAGATCAGCAGAGAAGGTCTTGGGCTGCAGCTCTAGATCTGACTGTTGGGGAGCTTTTCCTTCAACAGCCTTGTGGATTAGTGACCTTCCTCTCAGGAAGAGGATGGAGCCTAATGATCTGGCTTGGATCTGTTTTTTTTAGCTCTCTGCTGCTGTTGTGCATCTGACCACTACAGGAGGGAAGAAGCATCCCTTGCTGTTTCTCTGGAAGCCTCTCTGTGGTGGTTAAACAAGACCTGGGTGTCAAAACTCTTTTATTACAAAAGCCATCAACCCTCTTTTCCCTGCTCCTGCTTGTGTTCTAAAGCTCCAAGGGTCAAAGGGTGCTGCCAACTTAGATTTTACTTTCTTTCTTGCAGTAGCACTATTTCAAAATCATCTCCAAATTTAGTCTGAACCTTCTTCTTGACTCCCATCACCTTTCCTCCTCTGGATTCCCATTTGGGGATGGTGTAAGCCCAGCTAGATTAGAGGGTCAGGACCAAAGTGCATCCCAGGAGCTGGGTACTAGGGAACAAGCGCTGCCTGGCACTTCCCCTTCCTGCTGATCCTTGTGTTTGTGTGAGCTCTGAAACTGCTTTTAGAGGAAAAACTCTGCTAAGAGAGGTAGGCTGTGAACACCAGCAGACTGTTACTGTGTGAAGTTCTGCACTGAAATTGGTTTTATTATATAATTCTCACACTAATCTTTCAGGATCCTTAGTTAGGATTCCTCTAACCCAGATGCAACTGACTCCTAAAGCAGCTTTTCACAGCTCAGGGGGCATTGCCAGGCTAAAAATCCCACTGAATTCCGTGCCCCCCGCCCCCTTAAGATCACAAGATTATTTTTTTTTCAAGCTTGGGGACTTAACTCTTCATGTTGCATTGATTTTTGCCCTTTGCCCAGTGTGGTCTGTGCTGCTGAGACCGGCCTTGATCTGAGGTACCCTTAGGCCTAGACTACAAAACTGGCTTTTTCTAGGGCTTTAAACTTTCCATTTAGTAGCTTTCTAAATTCTTGAGACTTAATTTTTAATAAAAAATACTTTGGGGTGTTTAGACTGTGTTGTGGAAGAGGAAATGCTAAGCTCCTGTCTCTGGGAGTGAAAAAAAAGTGAAGATTTTTTTATATGAAAATGTTTTGGAATAGCAGTGTACAGCTGTGCCTTGTTTAGATGGTGGGAGAGGCTTGAACACTTTCATCTCCCGTTATTTGACAGGTTGTTGTTGATTAAATGTATTTAAGTTCTGTTTGAGAAAGTATTGTAAATGTCACTTATTTTTAAAATAAACGATCTTGCTGTGTGAACTTCATCTGCAGTGAGATGGTGCTGGCTGTGAGCTGACGCTCTACGCTGACCTGGCTTTCTCCAGGCTTGTATCCTTTGGAGCTGTGCAGCTATTTTTATTTTTAGCTATGTTTTATGTATTTTTAACCAATTGGGTGCTTGAAGCACAGACTGCAGCCTGTGGGGCAGAAGTGGAGTAGAGGTGTATAAAGTACTGAGTAGCTGTTTGGTGCCTATGCCTGCATTACCTCTGCTGAACATGCTGTAGCTGTGCGGCCTCGCAGAGGGCGAGTGTACTGCACAAGTGATGAAGCGGGGATGCCTTTCTAGTTTAGTTTGTGTGTTTTCTGTATAAATACCTGCTATTGATTTGGTAGAACAGTGGGGAGCTGCAGGGGGAGGAGATGCTAATAGAGTTTAGTTTGGGATGAGCCAGGCAGCTGTGCAATCCTAATGTCTTAATCTCTTGGTGTGGATTTATCCCAGCTGCACTACCTGTGCTCCCTGGCCTGGGCTAGAAATAACTGCTTGGTGTGCCCGGCCTGCCTGAATGAGGTGCAAAGTGATAACAGCAAATACTGTTGTGTGGGAGTCATCCAAAGATCTTCCCCAGGAAGGCAAGACCAGTGCAGGGCTTGACTGGGTTGAAGGTGGTGCTCTGAGCCCAGCTGTTTGCCATCTGCCAGAGCCTTCTTGAGTACGTAAACAGTGGCTGGGGCTGCAGAGAAACCTGGAGCCTTAATTGTGGAGTTTTCTCTTTCCAAGAACTAACGCAGTAAGGGCATACAGGTCTGAGTGCTCCCAGCTAAGGAAAACCAGGCTGAGGAGCCCACTTATGTTTGAATTAAGCATTGCTTGTGATGTTCCTGTCAGAATGAGCAGTCCTGAGCAGCAGCAAAGGGGGTTGGCAAACAGCAAAAGGACTGCTGTGGCTGATGTGCTGTTCCTGCTTCAGAGGAACTGCTCTGAAGCACCATTACTTCTGAGGAACAGTGCCACTCTGCATCTCAGCTGACTAAAATCTAGGTTGACCCTAATAATAATCTCCTAGCTGTCTCTTTTGTGCAGCTGTGCTTGCTCTAATCACAAGCACAGCAAGAACTGCTGTTTTTACACAAAGCCCAACTTCTACAGAAACATCTGAGTTGCACAGAGGCACAGCTGCACACATTTCTGTAGGGAACAAACCTCCTATCTGACACAGTATCCTTCCTGAAGGGAGAGCTGCCTCTCACATGTTACCTGAAGGCATAAAGCTGAACAGCAACTTCTGTGCTATACTCAGGAAACCTTGCAGACATCAAGTTTATTCTACACAGAATAAAAATATTACACAGAATGAAGACAATATATACATCACTTTGTAGGCACACACCTACATGTGGGGAATGTTCTCAGTGCTTGGATGAGAAGGGGAGAGCTTCAGCACACCTGCATCATCATGGAGTTCACCATGCTATCAAAAGCCCTAGAGAAAGAAATGAACACAGAATATTAAAGGAAGCAGCTAGTTCTGCACAGCAGACCTCTTGTAAAAAAGCCAATGGCTAACAGTGCCTCTTACTGGTTAACAAGCTGGCTCTCCCTAAGTGGAATATATGGTTTTACTCTTTAACTACAGCATGCTCCATTGAGTAAATAATTACTTTTGATTAAGTAAGGGCAGGTCTTATCCTGGCTGTAGGGGACCCACACTGGAGCAGCTTGTGAAAAACTGCAGCCCATGGGAAGGACTCACGCTGAGAAGTTCATTGCGGACTGTCTCCCATGGCCTGCCTCAGCAAAGTATAAAAGAATTTGTTCTTGCCTAGGCAATGGAAGCTCCCAACAGAATTAAAATTCCCTGTGAGATTACAGGTGAGAAATGGTGGGCACTAGCCCTCACATGTGAGGAATTACACATGCTGAATGCCCACCTGTCCTCACCCAAGGATAAGTGCAGTTGTTCAGTCTTTAAGCTGCTCTACTTACCTACGTTTGTTTTCATATTTACCTATGGAACAGGCAATTTTTTCTCCTCAGGAAATTAATTTTCTAACACCAGTTCTGAGGTGGGAGTGAGAATTCAATGAAACTTCTCATGAGACTATCAGTTTTCTGTTACTCAGTAAGGGCCCAAAGACAACACAGCTGTTCTCCATTCAGGCAGTTAGAGCACACATCTGAACTGGGCAACCACAGGGGTTATGCTCTTGGTCCTATTAGATCATAGATACACTAAAAGTTCCACAAAGATGACAAAAGATCAGCATGGTCATCCCACTTACCTGGAATGGATACGGTCCCCAGGGTTATAAAAAGGGTTGCACATTATGTCTGTATATGAATTATGCAGCTTTCGGAACATCTGAAAAGGGATTATAGTTTAATTTTTTTTTTTTTCTTCTCAGCACTTTATGAATAAGCGGAAGTAGTAAAAACACTGATGTGGCAAGTTGTGCTGATTTCCTGCACTTACGCTGCGGATCTCATTGTCTCGAAGTGCTGTGTTTGAAGAATCCACCACCATAACAAACTTCACCTTCGAATTTGTCACGTAGCCGTATCTGTGCATCTGTTAAGGCATGTGCTTCTGACACACCAGAGCCTGGCAAAGCAACTAAAACAAGGCTGGAATACACTCAAAGAAATAAGCTGAAAGGAAACATGATGTTCCTGCTGTGTCCAGCACATAGCTAGGACTAGATCAGGCATGTTTGGTAAGGTTCTGGATGACCTGATGGTGATCTTACAGTGTCATCTGACCAGTACCTTCAAGCTACCCAAACAGTGGCTGAAGTAGTTTTAACTGATCCATTTTAAACTCTAGTCTGGATTAATTCATCAAGGCTCTGTGTGCACCAGCTGATGCAGGACACTAGAATGCAGGAACTGTATCCCCTTTCTACCTGACTTCTGCCATCTTTGAGTACTCCAGGGCCAGTAAGGCATGCCTTGCAATTTCAGAAGCAGCTTCCCACTAACTATTTTGGAAAGGTTTTTCTCTTAGGAAACATTTTAACGACACAGCCACCTTATTTATTCTTGTTTGGAAGACCACAATCAGAGACCTGGAAAGATCTTCCAATATCGGCCAATGTGACCCACCTCCAACTTCATGAATTAACAACCAGTTTATGGAAACCCAGAAATCAGGTCTGCTGATAACTTCCATCTGTGGGATTCAGAGAAAAAGCCAAAGAAAGCTCAAAAAACCAACTTTGTGACTTAAAAACGCTGGGGAAGCTGTGGCCGTGGAGTACAGATCTTAGGGAAATCAGACCTGGGATTTAGGTACTTGACCAGAGATACCTTCATACTCCTGCTGCTTTTGCTGGAGTTTTATTGGAGTCTAAGCTTTGTCCTAGTTGCAGCCAACTGTTTTAACTAATCAGGGAATAAACCACCCAGTTTATGAAAGGTGAAGTCTAGCTGCACGAGGCACTGTTCACACATTGCACTCCCTCATGTAGGCTAAAAATAATTTTTTCCACCACCTGGTTGGGCAACAAAACAGATGCTGAACTGACCAAGGCACCCACCTTGAACCGCTACCTGACAAACTGGTCAGTGAACAAGTCTGTACATTTTCTGCTGATGTCTTTAACATGCCACCAAATAGGAAGAGAGTTTTCCCAGGCAGAGCCCCTTGCAAGAAAGAGCTTAAAGATACATAATGGCATGGCAAAAAGCATTAGAAAGATACACCTTGTAGTCTTCAGTGGGGTAAAGAAGCCCTAGGTACAGTTCCCTCTGATCTACAAGAGCCTTGCCCATCGCAGAGATCTTTTCATCCACAACATCAAGGGAAGTGTGCACAGTGTAGTGGAACTTCAGCTCATTTTCAGTTGGAACACTCCGGATGTAGAGGGGATAGTTCTGAGAAGGAGAACAAGTTACACTAACTAGGACCAGCCACTCTGCTGTGTAAAAGCAATGGCTGATGCCACAACACTGCTTTCACCCAAAGCACTGCTCTGTTGGAAGTAAACTATTTAACCATTTTACTTTCACAGCTGTCACAGCACAACTCCCCTTTACACCTTGCAGTACTTGTGAAGTGGATCGGTCTCCAAGCAGCAGTGGTAAAAGAATCATTTGCACAGGCACCGCACAAGGCTCAGATCTCTCCACTGCTTGACCTGCCTCCTTGTGCCAGCAGAGCCTGTCCCCAGCTCTTTCTGAGGAAAACCCCTCTCCTCTCCTGGCAGCAGGACACCCCAGGGCACCTTCACACTGTCCTTGTGCTCGCTGCACCAGCTCCCCCTGCCCTGACCCCAGCCTGCTCCTGCCCAGCCCACTTCAATCTCCAGTGTCTGCCCTGCTCCCGTCTGTATCTGCCAAGGCTATGCTCTGTTTCTCTTGCCCCTGCCCCACAGCCTCACAGCAATGCTGCTGCCATCCTCACCCCTCTTCAGGCCCCACAACCCCGCCTGGCCCTGCTGCTCCACTCAGGACCTGCAGCCCCATACTCTGAGATCCAGCCCCTCTCCCCTCAGGTCTGCTCAGGTCCCACCTGACCCCCCTGCCTCCCTCAGACCCCACAGCCTGACACTCAGCCCCACTCCCCTCACCCATGTTCAGGTCCCACCTGACTCCCCTGCCCCACTCAGGACCTCCACCCCCACACCCTGAGAGCCAGCCCCTCTCCCCTCAGCCCTGCTCAGGCCCCACAGCTTCACCTGTAGCCCCCCAGACCCCAAACTCTGGGACTCAGCCCCGCTCCCTTCACCCGTGTTCAGGGCCCACAGCTCCACCCGGCCCCTCAGCCCTGCCCAGGCCCCACAGCCGCCCCTGTCCCCTCAGCCCCCCAGCCTGAGGCAGCCCCACCCCCCTCACCCCTGTTCACCTCCACCCGGCCTCGCCCAGGCCCTATAGCACCCCCCCGCCCCCCACGGCCTGCAGGCCCAACCCCGCTCCACCTCCTTGGCGATCACGGCGATGCACACCGCCATCTTGTCCCCGCCTACGCCGGCCCCGCCCCGCCCCGCCCCGCGGGCGGGTCACGTGACGCGGGCGCGAGCCGCGCTGCCGTAACGCGCGGGGGGCGCGCGGGGCGGCCGTTGCCATGGCGAGGGCGCTGGTGCTGCCCCTCTGCCTGAGCTGGGCCCTGGGCCCCGCCGCGGCCGCGCCGCCCAACCTCCTGCTCCTCCTCATGGACGACGTGAGTGGGGCCCGGGGGGCAGCGGCCTGTCAGCGGGGGGCAGGGGCCCGGGCCACCGGGAGGAAGTCGCTTGTGGGAGGTGTTAGGATGGAGGGAGTGGAGGTTCGTCTCTGGGGAGGGCGGCCTGTTTGTGACCCAGAAGGGGGCTGTGTGCCTGTCCCCAGAGGGGGCTTGGGTACCTGGGAAGGGGTCACTGTGGCTGAGGGAAACTGGGGGCTTGGCTCCACAGAGTGCTTGTTATGGTGTGTGGGCTGGTGGGGCTGGTCACCAAGGCAAGAGTGGGGTGGTGAGGTGGGGTCCCAGGGCTGGCAGAGGGGTTCTGGTGGCAGCCCACCCTCTCCTAGGCCCAGGGTCCTTGGCAGGGATAGGTTGAGCACCAGCACCTTTCAGGCAGGGCAGCTGTTCAAAAATGTCCTGAGGTCTGGGAAATTTCTACGCGGTGCATGCAGGGCTGGTCAGAGACACTGTGGCGGTGGTCCCTGAGCTTGCAGGAGCATCGTGGCCTGTGGGCTGGGTCCAAAGCTGGACTGGTGCTAAGGCAGAGACCTTGAAATAGGGGTTTCACCAAGTTGGCTGCCCGTGAGCCTTATCCTGTAAATTACTCTTCTGGACATCCTCCTAAGTACACATCAAGGGCCACTTTTGGGCCTGGCAAGATTTGTGTTTTGAGAGCGTGTCTTGAGCATTTATTTGCTGCTTTGTGCTCTCTAGAGCTCTGTTTCACTGACTCTGTGGAGCAGAGCTCTCCCTGATGTGCACAGTCTCCCTTAAGTCATAGTTTCCAGGCTCACACACCATCCCTTCCAGGTGGCACGGCCTTCGTGTTCAGCTGTGTGCCACATCTGTTCCCTTTGTCAGCAGGCTGGGGCCTGTGGGGTACCACGTGGACAAGGTCTCTACTGTGATCCATGGTCAGAGGTCTTCAGCACAGTGATTCAGGCATAACTCAGGGGCTGATGTGATGATCTGGAGAAGTCTGGTTGAAATAAGCAGGAATAGTTGAGTAAGTCTGTAGGTACTTACTCTGAAAGCCATCATGCTTTGTTGCTTTCTTGAGTCCTTGCCATATTTTGTGTAAAAAGTGGTGAAGAAATGAAAGGAAGGCCCAGGCCCAGCGTATCCCTGCCCTAGAGACACTGCATGCAAACCTCTTGCTATTTCTTGTGTCAATGTCCTGATGAAAACAAATGAGACCTCTCAGATCTATAAAGTCAAGGCCATATGCAAGCCTTTTGGAATTGATGCTTACACACCTACATACCTTATCATCAACCTAATCATCTTATCTATCAGTCTGTTCATAATGGCTGAGCAATTAATTCCGCAGTCCTTGACAAATGATTCCACTGGCTGGTAAATGTTGAAAAACTGTGTCTTGGTGATTTTTCAAACCTTGATTGAATCCTTCTGAAGCTAAGACTTGGTTTTGTAGCCTACAAAAATAACTGGCAACCGAATACCAGTGATGGATGTGGTTGTCATAGCACTGAATAAGGTGTATCTACAAGTGTAGACAAAGAAAGTCCAGTACATTTCAGGACATGTTTTAGAAACCCAAACTTGCCTCCTGGAAAACTAAACAAGAAGAAAACTCATTCTGCTAATTTTTATTCTCTGAACTGGGGCAGGGGGAAGGCAACAAATCTCAAGAGTGGAAGTAATCACAGATTTGTTTCCAATGAAAAGTCTTTTCATTTTTGCATGTTTTCATTTTTGTAGTGGTCTTAGCCACGTAGGTAAGGAAATACATTAATTTTCAACACATTCAAGTTGCTGCCATCTTCCTGTTTTGCTTCTCTAATAATATTTTCATGTCACTTCAGGTGTGTTTATAGTTGAAATGCATTGTGTGCTGTTTTAAACTACTTGAAAAGCTAATGAGGGTGGGTGCGTGACTCAAAGGGCGGGCAAGCTCTTATCACCTGTTTGGTTCTGTTCTGCCATTTCAGTGTGACAGTTGTTTTCATGGTGTTTCTACACTCCTGTACAAGATAATTGCCTTGTAAGCCTCATTTTTCTGGCCAGTTGAGCCTCTGGCAGTCCATCTCAATTTTCCATTCAGGAATATTTCCCCCTAAGCTGGCACTTGTAATTTTCAAGATGAAAGCTCCTTGGGACAGTGATTATCCCACTCTAGAAGTGTTGGTATGGCATGAGACATGATGAGGTACATATCCTGACTGGACCTTCTGTGAACTATTTATTTATTTAATATGCTGTTCATTAAAAACACTTCTCCATGGTCTTTTGACTTTGGTCCTTCACTAACTTCTGTGACTCTGTCACTGTGTGTGAATTAGAGCAATGTGATAATGGTTTTTTTTTCTCCTTGATGGTAAAGATGGGGGTGATCCCACTGAATCCGTTTTAATTCCACGTCCTAGTGTTAGGTGGTACCGTTTAACTGCTCCTTGCTCAAACCTCAGCAGCCGGCTCTGCAGCTCTCCAACAATTTTTGTTTCCAAACTGCACCACTGCAGTGTAAATGTTAGACTTTCAAATGGGACCAGACAGATGGTTTTATAAAGATCTTGATACATTATGCCCTCCATATCAGTTGCTCACCTGATACGCATCTGTATTAAAGAAAGCTATTGCCTTTTTTAAAGCATAATATAATCTCTAGCAACCATGGTGCCTAATTGCTCATTAAGTTGTTCCCTTCTAGAACCTTCTGTTTTAAGTCACTTTTATTTGTATTATTACCAGTAATAGTTTTCAGCAATGAACGCAGTCAACATGATGGTAATTTTATGGTTTTCCTGGCATGTGACCCCTCTGAATTAGGAGGGAGATACAGGGTGAAACCACTGTCTTACAAATAAGCAGAGTGACATATAATGCCTCTGGCAGGTTTCTCCCCAGAGCTTGCTTTTAAGAGAAATGCTTTCTCTCTTTTTCCTGCAGCACTGCTTTTGAGTTTAGACCTTTTCCTTGCATTTCTAGTTACTTGTACACAGATGAATAGATTGAGCAGGCTGACATGGAGTCCTGGAGTCCAACACAAAGACATGTAGCCAGGGACTGAAGGGTCAGATTTTGCAGGTGTACAACATTGAACATACCATGTGTAACTTCCTTTTCCTCCCTGGTATGTTTGCATTTGCCAGTCTTCAGGCACTTGAGTAAGATTGAAGGCATTAGGGTTCTTACCCTGTTGTGCTACAAGTGTTTTAATGCCTGTTAGCAAGTCATTTAATCTCATGTGTGCCTTGGTTTCCCATTTGCCAGTGAAAAGCATAATAGTTCCCTGCTTCACAGGGCTGGGGAATATAATTTTTATCACGTGAAGTAATCCCTATGTAGGGAGATGAGCACTATAAAGATTTAGAAATGAAGGGATACAATAAAAGTGTTATGTGGGCCCAGAAGCATTGTTGTTGTGTAAGAGTAAAAGTACTTTTACATCTTTTGGTGTGTTCTTTTTACAGATGGGTTGGGGTGATTTGGGAGCTTTTGGAGAGCCTTCTAAGGAAACTCCTAACTTAGACCAGATGGCTTCAGAAGGGATGCTTTTCCTGGATTTTTATACTGCCAACCCCCTCTGTTCTCCATGTAAGTAAACTGGAGTTTTAAACTAGCATATAAGCATGCCACCTTCTGAGAAGATTGGGACGTTTGCCAGCATCGGACGTGAACTAGTAACCAAACCAGTGATTACCCCCAGGGCAGTTTGGATTTGGTGCTTTGATCTTGGATTTTGCTCCCTTTTTATTTATGTTTTGATTGGAAAACCTACAATCTTCAGTTCATACAAAGCACTGTTTCAGTGATCAAATCAGTCCATCTAAAGGATTTTTTTACTACATTATGGTTTAGTATTCTAGCCTTAGTTGTTGCATTTTTTAATCTTTCTTGGTTTGGGATAAACAAACAAAGCAGTATCTAAATTGTTGCTGAACATAGTTTGTTGGCTTTGGTAAGACTTTAATGCAAGGAGTGGCAGCAGGTCATGTCCTGCTTTTGACCCTGGTGGCTTGCAAGATTCCTGGAGAAAGGGACAAGAGATAAAAGAAACGTTTGGGTCTGGGAGACACAGATATTTTTATCCTTATTGTTTTTTTCTGTGGGATGGATTTTTTTTTTCTTTTTTTTTTCTCAAACCTGATTGGCAGCCAAGAACTGAAACAAAAATGAGGAACAGGGGCTTTATATTTGGGATTTCATTTAGGATATAATTTGGCAGTGTACTGATGACTTCCTTGCTCAGAAAAGGCATTTAAGATATGAAATCCTGCTAAGTCAAGTGGTGGTACTGCATGTGCTTAAAGTTAAACATCTGTTTAAATGTTCCCTGCAGTAAGGACCTGACTTTTATTGTCAAAGCTGGACAGCTCTTTCTTCACTATTACATGACTTTTGTTCAGGCAAGCTTGAAAACTTAGCCTTAAGCATCTAATCAGTTTGTGTTAGGATTTCCTCTTAAATATATATGTACATCAGGAGTTCCTTTTATAATTACTGAGATAAGGGGCAGCTGCTTTGACTATTGAAAGTAATTACTGTTTAGCCATGGGTAATTTAACAGAGGGGCCAAATTTCAGTGGGGTTTGTCCTCACTCAAATGGTATTGCATCAGAACCTGACTATCTCCTTGGCTCACTGAAGAGGAGAGTTGCTGCGTCTTCTAATGTGAGTGATCATAGTAGCTGGCTGTGGCACAAGGACACTGACATGCTTCAGTCAGCATGCTGTCCTCAGCCTTAATGCAATAATGTTAATATTAAGCAGAGAAAGCATGTAAAATAAAATGTTTTTTTGTTATTTGCAGCAAGAGCAGCACTGTTGACGGGCCGCCTCCCAGTCAGGAATGGTTTTTACACCACGAATGCACATGCCAGAAACGGTATGGGCTTCATTCCTGATTTTCCTTCCTCTCTCAATTTCCCTCTGCGCTTTGTAGGAAGTTTTGCTTTGGACAAAGGCTTGGCTCGGTGGTCTTCCCCCATGGATCTTCCAGAGTGGCACAAAAAGATTGCCATGTTAACTGCTGCTAATAAGCGTGAAATGTATTGCTTCCTCCTCATCAAGCAGAAAACCTCCTCGCATTAAGAGACATAAACAAGGCTGGTTGATCCATTTGCTTCTACTGGCTGAGAAATGTTTCCTCTGGGCAGTCTAATTGCTGTCTGGTGAAAGAAAGTCACATGGGGTGTATGTTGACACCCAGAGTAAAGAACAAGCTGCTTGCAGTTTTATTCAGCAGCCAGTTTTCTAACCATTTCAGCCTTGGCAGTTTTATAGCACTGTTGTGCCCGTAGTGCTTCTACTGGGCAAGATTACCAGTTCATAACATCCCTGGGTTGGTTTTTGTTCCTGTGGTTGGTTCCAGTGTGACAGATGCCATATGCTTGGGCAAGAACCAGTAGCTACATGCTGCATTCACACTGCGTAATAGCAAACGTGCTTGGCTATCTCGGGCCTGACCAAAGTCACACCTTAGATTCTCAAGGGCCAGAGAGCTGTGGACGTGAGATGTAATTTCTTTCAGCTCTTGCAGTCTGAGCAAGTTTATCAATCATTTCATTTAGGACAAATACGCCTTCAGTTCAGAAAATATAAAGCAAATCTGCAAGAGCAAAGGCAACTCCAGTGCACACCTAAAGACTTGCTGTCTTTATGAACCCCTGCTTTCAAGGGTGTTATCTTCATTCCATGGTGGCAGCCCCCTTTATTATTGACTGTGGTGTGCAAGGAGATGGAGTTCTCCCTTTGATCTCATTATTAATTTTTTCTCTTAATCTTGTGGCCTGGGAGACCTTCCAAGTAGTGGTATTGCTGGGATTTCAAATTAGTTGCTATTTCTGATCCAGTAACAGTGCTTCTAATGATAGGTAACCACGAGCTGCTTGCTCTAATATTTGTAAGAGTCAGAAAGATTTTTGTTTGTTTTATGCAGCATACACACCACAGGATATAGTAGGAGGAATCTCAGATTCTGAATTACTGCTTCCAGAGTTGCTGAAGAAAGCTGGCTACATCAATAAGATTATTGGCAAATGGTAAACTTATTTTAAGATGTCTTGCTTTGAGATTTCAGTGTGCATGTTTACATATTGTGAAGGAGCAGCAGAACAACCTGAACTGCAGGGGAAAAAAAACCTGTTCTGAAGCTCAGATGTCCAACTTTTGAAATCTGTGGTGGATTTTCCCCCCTGCTGTGATCAATTTCTGAATTGAGTGTCACTATTGCAAGTACATACATATATCTTCATACAAAGAGTTGAAGAGGTTTTAGGCGGTGTGTGTGTGTGTGTATTTATTTATTTATAAACCCTTCAACTCTTTGTGCTTTCATCCATCTATCACACAATTTAATCAAAAAATCCAAGATGTTCTGTTGGAACTTGCCTTGAGCACCTACATGCTTTTTATCTTTGGCCCCTGATATGTTGAGGTTTTTTGTTAATAGACTAAATTGTGAAAGCTGCTTTTTTGGGAGCTAGAAGCGTGTGATACAGAAGTAGAGATGCAGACATCTCCAGGGCTACATCAAAGATTGTTTTTCAAGTGTAGAAAGTCAGGGTGGATAGGAACAGGCTTGACTGGGACAATTGATACCAGGTGTTTTAAAAGACCTAGAGAGCTGATGACCGCAAATACTGTGTTCAGGTTTGGGCCCCTCACTACAAGAAAGACATTGAGGTACTGGTGTACATCCAGAGAAGGACGACAAAGCTGGTGAAGGGTCTGGAGCACAAGGCTTGTGAGGAGCAGCTGAGGGAACTGGGGTCATTTAGCCTGGAGAAAAGGAGGCTCAGGGGGGACCTTATCGCTCTCTACAACTGCCTGCAAGGAGGCTTTAGCGAGGTGGGGGCAGTCTCTTCTCCCAAGTAGCAAGCAACAGGAGAAGAGGAAACAGCCTCAAGTTGCGCCAGTGCAGGCTTAGATTGGATATTACAAAAAAATTCTTCATGAAAAGGGTGGTCAAGCGCTGGAACAGGCTGCCCAGGCAAATGGTGGAGTCGCCATCCCTGGAGGGATTTGAAAGCCATGTGTTTAGGAACATGGTTTAGTGGTGGATTTGGCAGTCCTGGGCTGATGGTTGGACTTGAAAATCTTAAAATTATCTAGGTGCGAAAAGACCTTTATGATTCTGTGGTCCAATACTCTGTGAATATTGTCCTTCAGCTTTATGAACTTTCATGGAAGTACAGTATAATCTATGTAGAGGATACAGAAGAACTTCTAAAAAACAATATTTTGTGATGTCTGCAAAGAATCGGAATGGAAAAGCCTGAAAGATACTCAGATCAAATGAGCCCGGTGGAATTACCAGTCTAACAGTTGAAACTGGTGCAGTTGTAACATTCGAATTTCAAATGCGCTCGTGGGCTGTAATGGAATCCCATGGGGTCTGGGGATCTCTGAACAGTTGATTCACAGTTTGGAACAGTGCTGTAATAAATAAATGCATAAATAGCAACTTCAAAACTACAAAGATACCAGAGGAGTACTGCTTGGTTAACAGAGTAATTGTTAATGAAGAGACTTCAGACCGGAGTACTGTCAGAGAGATACTGTTTAGGAAAGCAATGGGATACAATTTATCTAACAGTTTCATTAACAAGTTAGAGGAGAGCACGTTTGAATTGTGGTTGGATTGACTGGTGCTGCTGAAGCTGGAAAGAAAGCAAACTAACCTAAGACAGTGAATTATTTATTACCACAAATCCAAACAGCAGAGTGGCCATGAAGAATCGGATCAGTGGGCTGAATGCAATAAGATGCAGTTCAGTGCTAATAAATGTAAATTCATACACCCAGGGAAAAGAAATAAACAACACAAATACAGATTGGTTCCAGGCAGTTATTTGAAAAACAGCGAATCTGGAAGGACCTGCAGCTGTTAGCAAGAAGCAGACTAAATACGAATGTGCAGTGCACTATCATGCACCCAAGAACTGTTAATCCTGGACAGGACGAGGCAGTCTCTACCATTTGTGCATGCCACCAGCTTCCTAGAAAGCTGTAAAGAAATGCAAAGTCCAGTAGTTAAATTGGGGTCTTACCATAGCCATGCATAGAATTTTAGGGCTTTTAAGGACTTACGTTTTCCAGCAGAAGATTTTTATATCCTTCCAAAATCCCTTCTAAAAACTTTTCAGGGTGTCCTGTGACAGTAAGTTCCACAGTTTAATTATATGTTTGCAAGTCAAGTATTTTCCATGGCTGTTCTAGAATTTGTTGCATTTCATTAAATATCTTTCTCTTATTTGTGTTGTAGGAGGGAGAGAGTAATCTGCATCTCTGTAATTATTTGATACTTTTTTCAATTCTCTCCTCCTGTGAGATCTCTTAGGACGTACTCAGAATAAAATATTTTTTTCATGTCCCTTGTTGTAGAAACATCCAGGAATAGCTTTGTATTATCATATGTATAAATGAGGAAGGGATAGAATCCTGCAGGTCAGACTTACAGTTTCAGTTACATCACTGAGATATGTTCATAGCTGGAATGACGACTGTTTTCTGTTATAACTCATTTTGGAATAGCTCAGAATAACTCTAGGGATCATTTTACTTCAGGGAATGTATTTTATGTCCCTTACATCCAGGAAGTGTGCAGGGGGTGATGGCACAAAATGGACAGGTTGCAGATGCAGACTTGTGAGTGGAAGCTGGAATGATTAAATAAGCATTAGTCTACAAAGGTCTCTTTTAGAGACTGGGAGAGGATGGGCATTCTGTATCTTCAGCATGGTATAAATGAAGGAAATGTAGAATTTGCAGTGTAGGAGCTGTGGAATACAGAGGAGCTTTATCTTGAAATTAAGGATGGAGAATTTTCAAGCTGCATGGTAGAATGGAACTGCCATCAGGAGGAGCTAAACATGTTTTATGTTCACATGTGCACGTAAAGAACTAATTCTCATTTACATTCAGATCTCTTTGTACCATTTTGGCAGCATGAGTACTCCATAAAAGGGATGCAGATATAATGGTACATTTCATGAGCCTTGCTTTGTGTTTTTACAGCTTAGTGGTATGAAAGTGACTTGTCGTAGATCAGAATCCTCTAAGTAAAACGTTATGTACATCTTTGCAATGGCTTTGGGCAGTGTGGTCCATCAGTGCGGATCATCGAGAGAGCATGAGAGAAGACACCAATGGAGGGAAATAACGGAAAGCAAAGATTGGACATTGGATTAAAATGGGATATATGCAAGCACTGGAGTAAGTCTGCATGGATGTGCTTGCAGCAAGTATGAGAAAGATCAAGAGAGCGCTCTGCAGTCATTTATTTGATTGAAGTGCTTCAAGATTTTTCTTCTTAGGCAGAGACTGTTTTCTTGCATGCCATTCTGATGAGATTATTTTCTTCCTTGTAGTAGAATTTTAACTCATCTGTTTCTTCTGTTCCTAGGCATTTGGGTCACCGGCCCCAGTTCCATCCCCTGAAGCATGGGTTTGATGAATGGTTTGGATCCCCAAACTGCCATTTTGGACCTTTTGATAACAGAGCACTCCCCAATATCCCTGTGTATAGGGACTGGGAAATGATTGGCAGGTAATTCAGCTACTTGCCTGGTAATGTTATTTTCTTTGCTTTCCCTGCTGACACTACAGTGCTGGAAGATAAGCGCTAGCGTAGAAAACCCATTTCAGTGAAAAGGGGTTGGCAAAACCAGCAGCTGCTTCAGAATCAGAGTTACAGACCTAGTTGGATGGGCAGTCATCTACAGGTGCTTCACTCTGTGCATAGGACTTTTACAGTGTGTCAAGCATTGGGAATATCCTGCCTCATATATGATCCAAGATCCTTATTAGAGAGTGCCCTGAATATCCTGCAGTTCAGCAGTATGCCAGTGCAGAAAAGATGCTTGTAAAAGGTCATGAAACACATGAACAGCCCTCCTGGGTCAGGCCCAAGGCCCATTTAATCCATTGTAGTCTGCGATGACCACTAGTATTGAACGCCTATAGAAAGGGTATAAGAAAGCATACGTGGAATGGTCTTTCTCTTGTATGGCGGTCCACCTTCCTAAACTGAAGGTTGTGTCCAGATCTTTAAATAGCCACTGACTCAACTTCTATGAACTAGTCTTGTCTCTTTTCTAAACCCATCCGTGTTTCTGGACTCTACAACATCCTGTGCCAGCATCTCATTTCTTGCTTTGCCCTCATACTTTTGAACAGCATTTTCCCTCTAGCCTGGGGATGCCCAATATCCAGCCTTAAAAGGCCTGGGTGGTGGTTTCCAGTGGAGCCAAGACAGAATTAAGGGAAAGCCTTGTTGGAAAACACACAAGGTAGACAGAAATGGGAAGGTATAGATTAACTGTCAAGAGAGGTGTGAGTTTCACATCTAGGAGAGGAAGCAAGGACAGTCCTTCCTGGGGAAAGAAGAGGTTTTGAAAAGGCAATGCTGGCACTCAAGCACTGTTGCCTGGGCAGTGCTTGCTGCTTCTCAGTTGTGGTTGTGGCACTCTGACTTTGCCAGTTAAAGCTGAGATAATCCAGACCTACTTCTGTGGTATGGATGCCCCTCACAGACTAGACATGGTAGTTGACCACTAAACTTTATTCTAAACTCCTAACCGCTTTTTGTAGGAATCCTGTCTTCCCCATCTCTACCTTACCATCTAAATTTAAAGTTGAAGCTTGTTAAATATGAAGCTAGATGTTTGATTCTGAGTACCAAGGCAAACCTGCAAGTTGCATGTGGACTGTCTAGGGATGTGACTGCTCTGGAGTGCCATCTGCCAAAGAGAGATGTTTGCTTATCCCATTGAGCCCTAAAGGCTTCCTGTGATGATTTCACTCCTCTACTTCTCTTGGAAGCTGGTTCCATTCTGTACTGAAAGACTTCTTTATTCCTTCTCTTCCTGTTTGTAATAACCTTTTGTCTGTTTGCATAACACCATTCTGTGCTCCAAGTCTGTCGTCTGTGCCATTCCTGTCCATTCACTTTTGAGTCGGATATCATCTTATTTCACTTGCTGTTACTCTCCTGAAGACTGCCCCCAGCCCTTCTTTGCTTAATTGGTGTCTAAAGATACTTCTAACATAATGTTTTCAAAGCAGTCCAAGTTCTGATTCCAGGATTGCTCTGTGTTGCTGGAAGTTGTTTTGTACTTCTGAAAATTTGCATTTTGAACAGCTATTTGAAGGAGTAGCAACATGAGATCTTTAAGCATACTACCCCTGTTCTGCTAGCTTAACAGTGAAAGGTCAGTGGCTCAGGTTTGTCCAAAACTCGCAGTTGTCATTAATTTAGATCTAGCTGTTTCACTGCTTTCTCTTGTAAGAAATAATATGGTGTCATACTTTTTAATATCTGAAGAGAGTTTGCTGGGTAGCAACTGTGACCTCTTTGTCACCTACTTATACAGTGAGTAAAGGGGAGGGGGGAAGCCTTTTTATGTTGTATATTCCTTAGGATTGGGGGTTTTTTTTCTCCTCTCTGATTCATTTTATCTTAAGATATTATGAAGATTTCAAAATTGATCTGAAGACAGGTGAAGCCAACTTGACCCAGATCTACCTGCAGGTACTGTATTTTAATACTGGTTTCTAAGCCACAGTGACTTCATGCTTCTTTTTTTTTGGAGAGATTTATATGGCAGAGGATGATTCTGTTAAATTAATTTTTATTGCTGTTTACAGGAAGCTCTCGATTTTATTAGCAAGCAGCAGGCCAGCCAGCAGCCATTTTTTTTATACTGGGCAATCGATGCTACCCATGCTCCTGTTTATGCCTCCAAACAGTTCCTGGGCACTAGTCAGAGAGGACTGTAAGTCTTGGTTTTGTGGGTATTGTTGGATTTTTTTTTAATTAATACCTCATGCTGCAGAAACAGAAACCCTAAGCATTGTTTTCTAGATCTGCGCATATAGATAATTTCTCAAAAGTGTATACATGTGCTGAAATACATTAGTGAGGACTTTGCTTGGATTGTTCTTTGATGATTTTACTATAATCTGAAATAAAGATCATGTGACTAAAATGGGGTGGGAGGGGGAGTCTAAGCTCCTTTGCCAGTTGTGTGAGTAATGAAGTGCTGTATGTGGCACAGATGATTTTTTGGAAGGCTTTTGTATGATTAGTGCCTGTTTTAAAAGCCTATAAATCAGAACAGCAAGTAGAAAAGCATGCATGAAAACTGTAATTTACAGGTGGCAAAGAGCTCTGTAGTTATTGTGAGCCTTGCTTCTGAGAGTGCAGTTTCAAACCAGCATCCATAAGCAAAGCTATGTTCTAAGTTTCAAGTCGATGGCAAAGTGGCTTTGCCTATGTTTGAGAACTTTACAGCTAGATTTGTATCAGTTGCTGGTCTCTGTCCAAGAGTGGCTTGCGTCTGAATGAATTCTGACTCTTAATACCCAAGAGAGGTTGCTCTCTTCAGGTAAGAGACGCGGGTTTTGCAGTGACAGTGGAAAACTCTGTTGCAGGACCTGATGCATAAGAGCAGTATTTCTGCAGCACAGGTATAAATTATGCCTGCTGAACATTGTGGCTGATTGTAGTGCATTATGCTGTGTGACACTTTTCCTCTTTTGCTGCCTTTAATGTTTTGCATCTACTTTTGCCTCAGATATGGGGATGCTGTGCGAGAAATTGATGATAGCATTGGAAAAATCCTAAAACATCTTCAGAAACTGGGTATCAGTGAAAACACTTTTGTGTTTTTTACCTCTGATAATGGAGCTGCTCTCATTTCAGCTCCTAAACAAGGTGAGTCTCAGATAAATAAACCTGGGCTGGGGCTGTGAAATCAGGGCTTGAATCTCTGTCTTGGGGGGGTGGGGAAGAGACATGTACCTGTGGTCTTCCTTTATGCAGTTAGGAGAAACCTCAAAATGCAGAGCGTTTATGTTTAGAGTTAGCTTATGTTCATTACTTCTGGTCACTTTTGGAGGAGTTATCCTTGTTTAAGTGGACTTTTGGCCTAACCCGGTGTGGTTGTTCACCTGTGTGCATTTCTACATGGTGCTCCGCTGTCAGGGGATGAATATTTTTTTATTTATTTAGGACCAGGCACAATATCCATCTGCCAAATGCATATTTGAGCTTTCTGAATAATTACAGAGTTCAAGAGTCCCTCCTTCTTTAGCTCTCATCAAAAATGTCAAGAAGAAAAAATATTTTTGTTACTTTGCAAGTTTTCTTTTGTTTAAATGATTGTTTCTCTCAGAGTCATTGCAAATTGATTTTATAACCCACTCTCTTCTATTTGGAGGTAGGTTGTCTCGTGGTTATTGGACCACAGAGCAGGGAGTATCCTGAGTTCTGATTTCAGCTGAACCGCTGTGTTTGACTTTGTGTAACCTGGAATCGGTCACAAGACCTCCCTGTTTTTCCTCAGCAAGCTTAGCTACAAGGTTGGGTTAAAAACCCAGGCATTTCTGCAAAGCACTTCCTATCTCTGAGAGTGAACATCCAGGGAATGCACAATTATTTTTCTCACTCTTGTATCTGCATCTAATACTGCTCTGGTACTTTAAACGGATTATGAAAAAAAGATACTATTTCTGCCTGAAAGCGTCAGATTTCCTTTAGTTACAAACAGCAGTTAACATCTTTAGAGGGAAGGAAAATGCTAGCAAAGTACTTTCTGTTTGTTTGTATGTTGTTTGGGTTTTTTTTTCTTTGTTTTGTTGATAGCAAGTTGTGTTTAACTGTCACTTTCTGTGCTGAAAAGACACTCCTACAATTTCATCACAAACAGATATTTTAAAAAAATCCAACGGAACAAACAAAAAAAACCCCCAAACAAACAAAGCCCAACCCAAAACAACCCTGGACATCTTATTTGAAGAAACATTCATGCAGAAATGAAAAAACTTAAAACTAGCCTAAACATTTCCTAGTTGACAGTGTCCCTTTGAAATACAGTGTTGCATATTGTGGGTTTTTATGGCTTTTTTTGTCTCTCTAGGAGGAAGCAATGGTCCTTTTCTGTGTGGCAAACAAACCACCTTTGAAGGTGGCATGAGAGAGCCAGCTATTGCTTGGTGGCCTGGACATATACCTGCAGGAGGGGTGAGTGTCTGCTTGTAACAATTCTGATCAGTCTAAGTGGACTGAAGTGAATGGAGTTGTTCTTGCTGGGTTCAGTGAGCTTCAGTTCAGACTTTTAACGTGCCCAGCGTGTTAGTCCAGATGCTTGTTTGAATAAGGAGCTGAATGCTGCCCCAAGAGAACAACGCCATTCTTGTTCATTATTGTGAATTTGCATCTAGAGTGTCTAGGATCAACACTTCTGTGAGCGCCAGGCAGTCTGGTCTTTTTGTCTTCCTGCTCTATTTAAACCCTTCACTCTTTTCGACCATGGTATTTTTAGTGGGTTATATATTTGAACAAACTGAAGTATAAAGACACATTGCTAATGTGTGTCCCAGTTTAAAGGAGTGTTTTGCCCACACACACTCTCCGTGCCCTGAAGTATCAAGTGATTTGACCCTCAGGGCTCTCACTTTGGTGTTTGATAAAAGTTCCACTTGGGGGGAGGTTTAGATACCAGACTGTTGCTCTTTCCTGCCTGTACAGATATGATCACTTCAAAATAATCCTCCAGTGGCACTACCAGCCTCTCTTGTCCCAGTTCTCATTAAAGAAGGATGCAATCAATTCTTCTGCAGGCAGGGTTCACAGTAAATAATACAGATTCCTTCCCCTTTGTGAGCATCTCTCATCCCTGAAGAAAGTGATACTTCATTAACTGGGCACAGTGCTTAAGACTGCAAACTATTCATAAATAAAACATTTTTCTAAGTTGCATTCCTTTTGATGGTTTGATTGAGTCAAGATAATGATAATTTATCATTTACATTTAGGAGGAAGCCATCAGGTACCTTAGATCTGCAGCTGAGGGCAGGAGGGTAGTTTGGTTTCATCATTTTTTTTTTTTTAAAGCGTTCACAAAACCTACTAGGGATGTTTTATTATTTTTTTAAATTGAAATGAAAACAGTCTTTTTGTTTAAATTTAAACATTTCCATAAAGCCTTTACAAGCCAAGTACAACAGCCTTGGGCTAGCATACAAGAACATGAAACTGAAGCTGACTGTTTTGTTTTCCATGTCCAAACAAAATAATGTGCTAAAAGTAAACATGCATTATAAATGGGGACAAGTAAATAGGAGATTTAAAAATTCTTTCCATTGTAGTAACTCAGTGTAATTAAGAACATGAGTAGAGAAATCACTGTGCCTGCTTATTTTCTAACTGTGACTGGCTGGTACCCTTCTCACAGGTAGTCTTTTGCATGTAGTGCAGCGGTGAAGCTTTACATGGCACAGAACACTCTCAGTAGCCTGTTGTGGTGCATGGCTTCTGCTTAAGGCCACAGCTGAAGCTGCTGTTTGAATTCCTGTTAACAGCCATTTCTGTGCAGAGTTAACGTGTTTGTGTCGGTGGGTGGACTGACCTACACTATACTATCATGAACCCACACATGCTTGGTGAGCTGGCGAGTGTGCTTAAGGTTTATTGGGGCACGTATGCGCCTGAAAATCCCCTCCTCCACCACTGCTGATATCATCCTTGGCACTTAAGCACATGCTTAACTTTAAATCCTTCCTGTCCTGGGCTCCAATTCGTGATGCTGCCTGCCAAATGTCTGCATCTGCAGGTGTTACATCCCAGATGTCCTCTTGGACTCCGTTCGGGTACCTTGAGGAGCCTGTTCTGAACTCTGTCCCCAGGATGTGCTGCTTTGCTGAGTTAGACTCCCATATGATGCTACTGATAAATAAATATGTGATAGCTACTTATATGTCTTTTCTGCTTGTATTCTTGCCATCGAGGCTGCAGCACTGGTACCCACAGCAGCACTGACTACAGGTGAGAGGTTTGGCATTGCTTCTGTGTAATACAGCTCACGCTATGTTGGCCTGTAGGGCACCTGTAGTTATTGATTGATAATTGTCTCTTTCACTGACATGAAGTGACAGACACACGTTTGCTAGTACAGTTTTGGCTTCTTTTCTGTATCTTACAGAGTCTGTAGCTTCAACGTCTTCTTGACTATGAGTTTTTAAATCAGTCAGCCTAACTCCTGTGTAGTCCAAGTAGCTGTAAAACATGGGGAAACTGCTTCAAACTCCTCGTTGCTCTTTCTTTTCAAAAGTGTTGAAGGAAACAAAGGCTTGGGAGCCTTGAACCAGGGTGGAAGTGAAAAGCTTCTCAGGAGTGCCAAGCACAAAGCTGAAGGGTCAATTCCTTCCTACACTGGGGTTGCTCCAGGAGCCCTGGTTGTTCCTTTCCAGCCACAGACATTTTGAGGAGCGGACAGACAGTCAGTGACCATTTCAGCACAACTGCAGCCAGAAAAAGAGAGTTTGTGTCTCTGGCTAGTGAAATCCAGTTATTGAGTGAAAGGCTTATTCCACTGATGGGATCTAGCAGTTTATTAATGACCTTATTGATATATAGGGTTGGGGGGGGGTGTTTTTATTAAAGAATACATTTGTTTGCTGAAATAAAGGAGTACCGTTTTATTTAAACAAAAGAAGTTAGGTGACAGGATTGTGAACACTTGGCAGGATATCGATAGAGGTTAGGATAATTGGTGCAGTTGGCTGATTTGCAGTTTTTTGGGGAGAGGAATGCCTCGGGAGTGTGTGTTGCTCTTGGCATCAACATTCAGTTAATTCTGGTCCCCCCTCAGGAATATTTATTCACACACAAACAGGCTTTCTGCAGTTTCCTCCTCAGCTACGTTTTCCAGGTGAATTCACAACAAATCAGCATTTCAACATTCCCCACATCACATCTGCCTTCTGGAAGGATCCAGCTGGAAAAAAAAAAAAAAAGAATCATATTCTGTTGGTATTTGAATCCTCCTTCTCTCTTCCCTCACCCTCCTCCCCTTCCTCTCTCGTGCCTGCTTCCTGAAGGAGAAAAGAACATATCAACCCAAAGACAGCATTGCAACCTTTTCTTCACTATCTCCCATGGGGCGCAAATTGAAATTGAATTAGACAGGGATATCAGGTCTGCTTGCTGTGATAACTGTAAAAGGATTTTATTTAAAAACACCCTGACATTTGTTCACCCAGTTTCAAATATTTAGCTTTCCTCCTTTCCATTCCTGGCGGGGGCGACTTTATTAATTGTCGCCTTTGATTCAGAGTTAAAGCTTGAAAGCACTGATAACAGCAGTGGTGACTATTTCTTCTAGCAACGTGGCCCACAGCAAAAGGATTTCATTTTCTTAAAGACGTTATGTGTATACTGAGAGTTTATTAAAAAGAAGGGGGGGAAGGAGGGGGGAAAAATCCGTTCTTACGTGCGTAATACCGGCTGTTTCTCACTGATACGAGCAATATCTGATCTCGCTCTTTTTTATATATTATTTATTTTCTCTGGGCTGTTGCCCTCTCTGGATTTTTCTTTTTCTTTTCTTAAAATAAATAAATAAATGGGAAAGGCAACTAGAATGAAAGAGCACTGTTGACAGGAGAAAATGGTAATTTTTTTATTTTTCTCTGAAAATACTTCAAAGTTTTATATAAATATTAACCTTTCCCCCCTCCCCCCTTCTTCAATGTGGTGCTGCAGAGCACAGATAAATCCAAGTGGCTGTGGCATGGGCATTTAATTTCCTTAAGAAGTTTTCTCTGCTTCACGGAAAAATGTTGTCTGAGACCAGAAACGTAATTGGATGATTAAAGAGAGTCATCTACATCTGGTTATGGTTAATAAGGGCCAGTACAAGAAGACCATAGTGGCCCCACAGGATTGTCACAACACGATGTATAAATTAGGTGATATTAGAGGCACAAGTCTCAGGTCACCGATTGCCTCTTGCTGCCTGTTATCAAAAGATTGAGGCGAGGGAATGCAGTGACAACAAGTAAAGTGACTTTTGGATTTGGCTTATAAATTGTGAGAGGTCTAATTACAAAAAGTGTCAGAAACCAGTTTGCCTGCCTGCTCCTGACGTAGCAGTTGTCAGGGAGCAGACGTGTGCCAGATCTCCTCTTTATTAGACTCCAAGCTCTGCATATGGTGTTCTGCTGACCCTGCAGCTCTCCAAAGGCATGCTCGGGGTAAATTAGCCAGCCGATGAGCCTACAAGGGGCTGAGCATCTTCGCTGAGATGCTGAGTGCTTGTAATCCCCTTTGACTGAGGGAGTGCAGCGTTCCCAACACCAGTGGCTCATGAAGCTGTCCAGCTCTGTAAGGAGTGAGCTGGTGGTTTGGGGTTTTGTACACTGTTTTTTAATGTGTCCGTCCTTTCTGAGTGCACAAACAAGACCAGAGAAGAGCCTATGCAAGGGGCCGGTCCAAGGAGCACGCAGCAGTGTCCCGCAGCTAATCCCACAGACGACGTGGCCAGCTTTGGTTCTCCCCAGCGGTGCACCTTTGCCGAATGGCCCCGGGGAGACCAAGGAGCAGGGTTACACCATCAGAGAGCTCAGTTCTGTTTCCCTCTCCACAGCTGTGTATCGGAAGATCCCCATTCTTTTCTCCAAGGGAGGGAACTTGACATATACATCTGCTTTTTGTGAGGGATTTGTGGGCTCACCTCTGTTTGTCACTGCCTACAAGGACAGGCTGAGGATGACCTCTTTCAAGCTGCCTGCTGCAGCAATGCCTGTGAATAAGGCTTAACCTCAAACGCCCGAGACCTTCTGCAAGACCTATTGATCTAGGTCAACTGATCCAACTGCTTTCCTGGGCAAGGATTTCCATGGTCAGGCTTCCTCTTGTGCTTAGAGTTTTGCACTTTGTTTTCTTCTTAAGAGTTGTGGAGGTATTCTTGTGTGCAGCTTTAACTTTATGTGTTCCTGCCAACATCTTTTGATGAATGAAAGCCATTAAATTTTGAAATTACTATAATCAAATAATGTGATATTGTAACGTTAAACTTGTAATTAGTCCCCTGCATGTTGCTTTCTCCAGTTTCTTTCTTTTTTTAACTTAATTCTTCCTTTGTATTCACCTTTTTCAGCCCAGTCTCTTAATAAAAGGCTTAGTGTCCCAGCGAAAATAGCATTTTTCCCTTTAGTTTTTTTTTCTAGAGTCAGCATCTCACAAAAATTCATTTATCATGTTATCATTTGTTTTCGTATTTAAGTAATGGGTGTCAGCTTTCAGGCTGGGAGTCTGTTTGTGAGTAGGAAGAGGATTCAGAGCTAAAAAGTCTTTGGTAGTCCCAGCATTGTAATGTTCACACTGCCATTCACAAGGCTGCTGCTAGGACTTGGATTTCAGTCAGAAAGTGCTTCTGTACTTACAGATGGGGGCTTGTATCAGATGGCTTCTTGTTTCCGAACAAGTGGTATGGCTGAAAAGGCTCTTTTATGTTGCATCTTGTGCTTGTGTGTCCTGGTGCGAAACAGTCTTGCTCTTGATTTGAATGTATCTGCTTTAATTTAATGTGTCACTGGCTAATTAAACATCCTGCAACAGGTAACTGCAGCATACTGCAAGCAGAGTGGGAGCAAAGATGCAGAAAGAATCAGTCAGAACAGACTTTTTAGTTTTTTAAAATATAAATAATTAAGACCAGAGAGATTAAGTATGGCTTCCAATTAAGGAAAGGGAAAAAAAAACAGGGGGGGAGGGAAAAAAAAGCTTGCACATCTCCATTGGCGCCAAAACCAGATGTTTTTCTCCCTTATTAAAATATATACTAAAAGTACCACAACTTTACAGTTCTTGTATTTCTGGAAATGGTTTGCAGATTAAGTCATTGGGCTCTTTTTGTTATTATCCATCTATCCCTGTGCTTTCTGGGAAATCTCTCAGGGCAATCTGGATTCCAGAGATGACCTGGAGAGGCTAGAAATCAAGGACCCTTTTTAGCGCCCCTGCCCTGGGTTTAAGTGCTGTTTTTTCAATCCACAAATTACTTGCAATTTGCAAAATTAAGTTGAACTCTGCAAAAACATGCTCCTGTAAAGCGGGTACATACAGAGAAGTGAGAAGAGAGGAAAATGAAAAAATGAATCAAAATGCAAATGTTCACTGGAAGTGGAGAAATATGGATCATCTGCTTTCTTTTATTATTTTAATAGGAGGTTTGCTGGTGACCACAGCACTGTAAAGGGAGATATTCTCAAAAGACGTTTAGCTGAGAGGGAGGTTCAGGAGCCAATGCTTCTGCTTGGCGGAACCAGCCTGTTTCATTTTGGCTTTTACTGAAGGTCTTTTTGCAAATGCGTTTCTGTTGATTTTTCAGGTCAGTCATCAGCTGGGCAACGTGATGGATTTGTTCACCACCAGCCTCTCCCTGGCGGGATTGCAGCCTCCTGGTGACAGACAGATTGATGGCATTGACCTTTTACCTGCCATCTTGCAGGGCAAGCTAATTGACAGGTTAGTTATGAGCCCAGAGCTCCGACCCTTGCATACTAACTGAAGTGATGCCAAATTTTGGTTTATTTTTTAAATCAGATTTACAGAAATATTTTATAAACTGAATTGATGCCTCTTTGCTCCTGCTCAGTGAGGTGGGGTAGCACCAGAGATTTACACTTTGTGCTCATTCTCCAGTGGAGCAAGCAGAGGTGGGATTTCCTGACATGTGGCATGTTGCCATACAGTGGAGTCTGGGGACAGATGAAAATGTCAGGGGGTTAGCAGGGATCCCTGGAACAACATATGGCAATAGGGGAGATAAAAGCCTGAGAAACGTAGCCTGGGTAGGGGAGAATACATTATTTATTACTGGAAAAACATCCAAGAGTATGCTGGGTCCTTATAGCCCCTGCTCGCAAGAGGTTGAAGGTAAAAGCTGCACTGCTGCAGCTGATCTGGAAGCTCATCTCCTCCCAAGGTCCTGTTTCTGTGGATGCTTTTGCAAGAATAGATTTGGGTTAAAGACCTGGGATCTTTATGGGCATGGAGTGCTGTCAGCTGTTGGGTACAGGCACCAAGATCTGACAGCAGATATCCTTGGTGCTCTCATTGGAAGGGCTGGAGGTCAAGAGAGGTCTTGTAGTTGTGATTTTGATGAGAAATTTGGCAGCCTGGGAAACCTGAATATAGACATATTCTTTGTCTGTGAGATAGCAAAGAAATGTATGTATGGAAAACATACTTGAGTTCTTTTCTGTGTTGGATGTGAGCTTTTATTCTGTAAAATTGCATTTGTGCCTGTTAAGCAAAAAGCATGCCTACCGTATTACCTGAGAGCTCAGCCAGTGGCTGATGAGAGGCATTGCAGGTTCCTCAAACAGTTTATCCCATCTATACTTCTGAAAGTTTGTAAAGCTGCTTTGTTGTTTTAAAAGATAACTTCATTGCAGTCACCAACCCCTTGGAACTGGTGCTGTTTGTGTAACAATAGCAGTCACTCATGGCACATCATGGCTTTTTTTTTTTTTTTTTTTTTCCCCCAAACCCGACCAGGTCACAGTTTCCACAGCCCCCCAGAAACTTTCCAGGAGATGAAGTTGTTGTGTTCTTTTAATCTTAAAAAGGAAAAAAGTGAATGGGGCTAAAAGAAATCAGTAATAGCAGAATTTAGAGTATGTACTGTAATCCTCTTTCAAAGATGGATTTTTTTTTTTAAAGCAAAAGCCTAACCCCCACTTCTTCAGTCAAAGGGGCACATAATAGCTTGTCAAATAGTGAGTGTTTACAGCAAGGAAAGAGGAGACTGGCATACTTTGTGGCATATTTCTTTGGGCTTTTGTTTAATGGTACTGGTTTAAATCAGGTTCTGTACTTGGGCAGATCTCTCAAGCTGCCTTTATTTCACCGGCATTTCAGGTGCCTTAAGGATGCAGGAGTGGGCTCTGCTGGCAGTGGCATTTCCCCTTTGTTCACGGACAGTTCCTGGTGACAAAGGAGAAAAGCTCATCCTTTGTGTAAGGAACCTGCAGGGGAGGCTGCAATTTTAAAATAGAAGAGATCTAAGGCCACTCCTGTCATTCAGACATGGATATTTTAATCTTATCTTGCATTTAGGGATTGTTTTTTCAAGGTGGCATCACTAGAGTGAGTATTTTTTGCTGAGTGGATCTCTGAAGGAAAGACAAAGATGTATGTACCCTACTGACAGTGATAAACAGATTCACCGTCTTGTCCTGTCAGCAGCCTGAAACAACTGGAAAGAAGAGCTGACTAAGTGTGATGTCCCTGTGTGATGAGCTCCACCAACAAATCAAACTTCTCTCCTGCAGATAGTCCGTTTCAGTAAAATTTTGTACTCTTCCCTCAAACAACAGTAGCATGTTATTGGGGGATACTGCCAGGAATGATGCCCTAGGAAAGGGTATTGTGTGCATGTGGGTGCAGACCAAATGCTTCAAGCAAGGTGCATTTCTCAACTGTATTTTTAATTAGGAAAACCTTCCGGGGGAAAAAAATGCAGTTTTCAGTGGTATGTTTAGATAGTGCCAAGGGAGGTTTTGCAAAAAAAAAATAGTCAGGAGATAATAAAGCATGTCTGGCTGCCAGGTTTTTCCATACAGAGTTTTCCTCAGGTGTCATCCAGAACAGACCAGCACCTGGTGTCCTCCCTGACAGACTCTCCTGTCCATGTGACACTAACGGTACATAGCTTGGTGCTGCCATAAAGTGGAGACTAAGCATCACAGAGTCTGCAGATCCCCCTTTCTCTTGTGTGCGCGCGCACACACACACACGCCACTTCTGAGACATTTGGTGTTTAAATCGGCATGCTCTATAGGAAATAACAGGGTCTGATAGTTCAAGGATTAACAATCACTGGCAGCCAAGCTGTATAATGTTTCATTCTTGCGCTGTGTGAGCTCTCAACTTGATGAACACTTTAAAAAATGTTAATTGAAAACGTTGCAGTAGAGACTATTAGGAGGCAGCCTGTTTCTGACTGATAGCTGAATCGGAAGTCAGACACCATTAAAGTGTTTGTCTCCCTTATCAGCGAGGCTGCTGCGGTGGTGGCTGCCTGGGTCTAGTGTGTTGGCGTTTCTCATGCAGCTCTGCTCTCCTTCTCAGGCCCATATTCTATTATCGTGGCAACGAGATGATGGCGGTGAGAATCGGGCTTTACAAGGCTCACTACTGGACCTGGAGCAACTCCTGGGAGGAGTACAGCAAGGTAACAGGACACTGACCTGCACCCTGGTCTCCTTGGTTCTGCCAGGGAAAAAGAACCCTTTAAAGCAAAGTTTTAATTTGGGGAATGTCACTGGGGCACTTGCAAACCAGCCTATTATTCACAGCCTCTTAAGAGCTACCAGATCTGCTGGTGAAGAGGTGTCACCCCTCTACTGAAATCGGAGACAAGTGAAGGAAAATGAGCAAAGTCCAAGTTGTTCTGAGGGGTGCTCCCTTTAATCAGAACTTAATGCCCCTTAATATTCAGCTTCTTTCCCTGTGGAATTCTGAGCTTTCATGTGTACCCTTACAAAGTTTGGAGTCCGATGCTGAATTGATCACGTATCTTACAATTTCTAGTACAGAAGACCTGGTGCCCTGAACTACTTAAATGGAATAGGGATGGGTTTGTTGGTTTGGCTTTTTTTTCCCCTTGAATGGGAAAAGGAAAGCCATAGGAACGGCACAGTGGAAAGAACAGCGGTTGTTGAAAACAGTAGAGTACATGTATTTAATCTATTATCAGCATTTTTGTGAGCCCATATCACACTATAAGATGTTTTACATTTTATTTGCCAAATAAGCACAGCTTTTGTAATTTCCTGGCTGATCTTCTCACAATTGGATGTTAAGCACTATTATTTTTCTTCTTTTGTATCTTTCTTGCCTCAGACTTGTGTACTAAACTCTGGGGCATTTCTTGAATGGCAGGTTCACACATGTGCCTTGCTGATTATACCTTTAGACATGAACTAAATGCATTATGGCACAGCTCTCAGCAATTTTGACAGCAGGCTGGTATTGGGGAGGGATTGTTTGTATGATTTTTTTTATGTCTTTTTTTTTTTTTTTTTAACTTATGGTGGGTCCTCAAGGCATCACAGGTGCAGAAATAAGTGCTGATGACATTTGTCGATATAAAAGTGCATGGTTTCTTTCATTGGGATGTCCTGGGGGTAGAACGAAACGTCAGCTCCAAGGGAGTCATTTACATTCAGGGCTGTAAATATGTGCATTTGTCTTTTTAAGACTGTAATGCTCCAGGAATCAAAGTTTCTGTTTTACACAGAGGAAGGAGGAGGAAGGTTGGCTCCAGAAATGCATTGCACACTGTCTCAATGCTAATTCTACGCAGCTAAAATGAGATAACATATCTGTCTAGGTTAGTATGCAAGTAAAACCCATATATCACACGAGGCACGGTGTGGAGGATTTTCCCTGTGTGAGACACACTGGGAGCTTGCATGTACGTGTGTATGGGTACATGAATGGGCTTAGAGGCATGCTTTTCCCATGTGTGTGGAAGATAATGTCACACGTTATTTGCTCTCCATTGTCATATAAGCACATACACACAGTTACCTACCTAGCTGGGAAATAAATAAACGTCTGCGTTGATCTAAACTTATTTGTACATGTCTGAGTATGTGTGTAGCTGTGATAATGGGGACCAGTTACTCATTTCAAAGGCTCTCCTGCTGTGAGCAATGGCAGTTGTGCAATTAAGGAATATTTATTTCTTTCTAAGTCTTTGTTTAACCACTGTCTGATAAAAGTCAGCAATTATACTGTACATCAGAGAGATTATTAAAAATTCACTTGCTTTCCTGCAGCTTGTATCACATGTGGTTGATGTGGGTAAAATTGGAGCACATTAGTGGACAGGCTAGCCATTAACAACATGCAGAGGAAGCCGAGACTGAAATTTGTTCCAATTCTCCTCATGTCCTCAAGCCATTAATTATAAACCTTGCAAGTTTAAAAATAGGAATAAATCAGAATGCAGGACAGTTCTACAGTTCTGATTCCTGTTTTAGGAGACCTGTAATCTCACCTTACAATACAGTTGCCTCTTTTAGTGACTGGTTTTCCCAGCTGTATTGATATTGGACTACAGTTACGCTGCCAGAATATAAAAGGCCAATTTGTTTGCTAATTTAATTTGAAAAATGTATTTAAATACAAGCACGTCTGCGGCATTAGGAATTCTGACTGTTGGCAGGTTTGCCGTTCGATAAGTTTGATTTGCTATCCCAGTAGAACTTCAGCTAATGAGGCCTTGTTGTATGATCTTTAGCATGGGTTCCTACCATATTGTGAATCCAGTGTGATGACTTAGTAAACTTCCAAATATGATACTCTCTCTGTGTGAAGGTCCAAACTCAGACGTGGAATAAACAAGTGTATCTGGTTGGCATGTCACCCATTTGAAAGAGATCTGAAGTTGGCCAGATGTGTCAAAACAGCTGTCTGCAAATTTTTAAGAGGGTTGTTTTATGGGTAGTTGAGTATCTCATTATTTTGACAGATACATGGCATGTTTTAGCCAAACCTTCTTTCACTTTCAGAATTCCCTTAATTGACAGTGTGGGAAATCATTGATACAGAAAACTTGAGCTGTTTTTAATGCACACTCTGTGAGTTTTTGTTTGACTTTTAGATGAGATTATAGCATTAAAGCAGCCAGAACCATGTTTTCATGTTGATATTGGAAAATATGAAATTGGTGCATGTCCTGGGTCTGTTTAGGACTACCAGGTCTTTCAGGATTAACTAGAAGGAATGTGTGCAATTTTGGCCTCTAACCTGGAAAGCTATGTGTTTCATTGTGGCATAAGTTAGTTAAGTAATAAAATATGTATACACAAATAAAAATGTACCGGAGAGACGCAGTTTACGGAAAGCAAAGCCTAGCAAAGCAGAAAGGGATATAAATGCTTCTCTCCATATGGCACTTGGAATATTTACACTGGAACGATCCCATGCAAGCAGTACACAGGTTTACAGTCATCTTAGACTCCCATGACATTAACATGCCCTTACTGGTCTGCATCCTCTGCCTTATGGCCTGGGATTAAAATTTGTCATCTTTCACAAAGATGAAGTGTGCTGTTCTGTTCTTCCTATTTTTTGTTTGTTTATTTTTTAACCCTCAAGCAATTTTTTTCTAGTCTGACTCCTGTCATAAAGTCTCGTAATCTTTCTCAGTGCTGGAGGATACCTTGATGCTGTCTTTTCTGCTGGCTTAACTTGATTACTCTGGTAACTTGCATTCTTGAATGGTTAGTCTCTTGAAAGCATAAAGGGAAAGCTCACTCAACAGAAGCAAGTGAGTGTAAGCACTCTGTGGGACATTGTCCTGTAGGTTGCATAGGATGCTTATTTGGGTCTGTTTACCTGGCTTCCATCTCCTTTCATATAGGTGGCTCATGTTTACATAGTTTGACATCTCTGACATTCAAGACATGAGAAGTGGGACAGAGGTAAATGAAAGGAAACATTGCTTGAAAAATGTGTTTATATTTTTAAATAGTAGAAAAATTGTAAATAGTTTGGTGGGGAGAGAGAGATCTTCCTCCAGCCCAAGGGCTGACTCCCTGTTGCTCTAGGACTGGTGGATCTCAGTGCATAAGCTTTTCCGCCATCATTGACCAGCTTTTTTCTGGTAGCAAAAAATCAGTAGTGATAAAAATAGCCATGCACTGTGTGTTGGAGCGGAAGTAAGAACTAAGGATAAAGCTGGGGAGATCCCTCTCTTGTATGGTGTAACACGCAGGACTTTTACTGGAAGTCTCCTGTAAAATGCTGTTCTTGTTGCTTTCACCATCCGTCCTTTTAACCTGTAAGTCATGCTTGTTCATTACCAAATTTGAACTGGATTGCAAAGTGCATGACAGATCATGCAAACTTGGCGTTTCTGTTTTACTGCTGTTCATGCCCAGAGCCATGATGCCAGGTGCACAGCGTCCCATTCCTCAAATACGCACGCCGAGTCTGCATTGTTATGAATTATTTTGTCCACTGGGTTGAAGGGAGAGGTACATTTCACCTTCCTTGTTCAGGAGAGGTCTGAAAGCAGGGGGAAAAAATGAGTATTCTCTATGGATTTATCTGAGTAGTTAGCAAGTCCTTCAGGAATTGCCTAATTTAATGCTATGTAGAGGAGGCAGGAGTATGAGCTGGCAGGAGAAAGGAAATTTCCTTCTGCCTGCCACAGAGACTATCCAGCAGAAAATAGTTCTTGTGCCCTCCAAGAGCAGTGGTGCAAGAAAGGAAAAAAATAATTAAGAAAAAAAATGTGGAAAACGCCCTTCAGTTTGTTGGAGAGTGGCTGATAACATCAACCTTTCTGCTGTCAGCTTAGTATCTTGTTAGTAGTCTTCAGTGGTTTTTCATGAGAGCTCCTGTGTCTTTAAATGATTGGTGTAGGTGCCTGCCAGAAGACCCTATTGTTTTAATGTAAAATGCCAAAGGGGTTATTCCTGCTGCAGTCTGTCTGATTGCCCTTCTCCTCTACGTGAAGGGATCGATAAAGCCTTTTCTGCAAGGGGGATGTGAAGTCAAGTAGAACCTCACAAATAATGACATTTGATTGTGGTCTTCTGAGCATATGAGCTAGCCATTGATCGCTTCTGCTTGAGAGCCGCTGGAGCCTTGCTGATCTGCCCATCTTCTGGGGTCTCTTCCAGACAGTTAACACATTAGAAGCAATTTTTGTTCAACAGGGTTGAAGCTTGGCAGTCACACTTTCAGGTGTCTGGTCATTCAGAGATCCAGTTTGGGAGGCTTTTGCTGGGAATTGCCAGGCGAGTGAGAACAACCACTTACCCAATGCTGTGGCAAGCAGCGAGAAACAACGTTCCTGGCTTTAATTAACTGCTGTTCTTTTCTCCTTCCAATATTAATACAGTTCTGCCGCTCTGGGTTTTGTGTGGCGGAATGAGGAGACATGACCAGGAGACAGACCCCAGATTTGCTGCGCCACTATCAAAATCTGCAGCCGCTTGTCAAGTCGGAGGGATCTGGGATAGCGCCAGTGTGACGAATTGCCAGAGGGCTTACGTTAACACAAGTGGTGATTCCATCGCTTGGCGGAGAGCCCAAACTGGCAACCAGCTGTATTTGTCTCATGTCTATATTGACATAGCATCTGTGGTCCATTTGCTCTGGAAATTAAAGCATAAGCTGTGCAACCAATAGCTGCTAGATTTTAGGAACGGAAAAACAATCCAGGTTACATGATTGCTGGGGAGAAGGGCAGAAAGACGTGCTCGCTGAAAGGTTTACCTGATCTGCAGGAAATGTGGGTTTGGGGTTTTTTTTAAAATAATTGCTGGAATTTGTCCTGCAGCAAACACGTCTGCACAGTGGTACAAAATACTGCGCCTGTGTAAGAGACTGGGTGCAGGAGCTAAGCTATTTCTGGTTGCCATCTGATGCTCTTTTATGGGCTCCCTTAGAAGGCATCGAGCCACTCCAGATAGGATATTCTGGTTTGGCTTTCATGCTTTTGTAATTGAGGAAAAAAGCTCCAAGAATTTGCTTAAACACAAGGAGTGATCTTTCTACTTTGTTTGATCAGTGTTACCTGTGAACATGCAAATTACAGTGGATGGTGTGCAAAGTAAAATATTAGGCATGTGCTTTAACTTGCTATTGATCCCCTGCATACTGTCATTAACAGTCTGACAAATAACTAGCTTGAAGGAAATAACAGCAGATGAAGTGGTAGTTGGTTTGGGGTTTATTATCCTGGTGATAGGGCAGGCATAGCTACCTCTTTGCTCTTCTCAGACAGAACATATCTTTATTTCTGGGTGAAGTTGCCATCTTGTTGACAATGCCAGGGAGCTGAAGCTGGTCCCTTGGTGTAAATGGGGAGAGCTCCTCTGCAGCCTATGGAATGATGAGGCTTTTGCTGCTGCTGGGAACCTGGCACATTTGCATTTATTGTTAAAGCCTGCAGTGTTCTTGGGTCCACAAGGCACGTTGTCGGCTCAGGCTTTTACCAAAAAAAAAAAAAAACCCCAACAAAAAAAAAACCAGAAAAAAAAAAGAAAGAAAAAAAAGTAAAAAAGTTTTGTTTAATGAAGGGCAAGAAATGATCCTAAATGGTGACATGATTTAAAATTATCGTCTAGAAGACAGTCCCCTTCCTCATCAGCCCTGTTCCGCAGCCTGCTGGGGTAGCAGAGCTGGAAGGCAGTTCCTCTCCTACCCAAGGCATACACAAGGAGTTTTGGCATGTCCCTCTGCCCCAGCTCCCAGTACCACACATGACCAAATTTACATGCTTCCCAAACAACCACAGGCATTGTCCAGATGCTCCAGAGTGTGGATTGTCTCATCTTTAAATATTTCTTAAATCTCAAACAGATTTACTTTACACTGGTTTTGCTCCAGAAAAGCAAAGCAATCCAGACTTGGGGACCTCAGACTTTCAGTTCACTGGTATAGCTGGTTTTTCTCTTCCCATCCTGAGAACTGAAAAGGCTTTGACTTACAAAACAGAATGGCATAGAGCTATGGATGATAAATTAAATATTCTTTTCTGTCAAAGGGACAGAAGACTAGGCTCATACTTGTATCTGTAATGTATTACTTTGATGCAGGACAATGCCTTGATGAGGGGTGTAAGAATATAATTTTATGTCTTATTTTTTGCTCATTTGTTGATGAGCAGGTAGAAAATAATTTAAACTCTCTCTGTGGGCTGAATATTGGCAGTTACACAGTATGTAAAAATAATAATAGTCAGTTTTATTTATGAATATAGAAAGGCCTTAGAAATGTAAAAGGTGGTTTCAGCCATATTTTAAGTGTGTTATTTATCAATATCATAAAACGATATGCTTGATTTTTTTTTTTAATTTATTTTATTTTTTCCCCAATAGACTACTTCTGAAAAGGGTATTGAGTGCTTAGATTAGAAAGACAGGTAGCTTTTGGCTAGTGGCATCAGGCAAGTTGTCACAGCACTTCCTTTCCTGGGAGCCTTTGGGATGTAGCCTGGGCTGTGTGCTGGAGTCTCAGCTACAAGGACTTTATGGGAAACAAAAGATAAAATGTAAACAGAGGATTCTATAAACAAATACCCAAGAGACTAAAATCTTCTTTCAAACTAAAGCATTTGCAGCTGAAGAGCATTGTACCAATTAGCAGGCTCTTAATTAAATTGCTTGTTTGATTTGCATCCAAATTATAATTTGGATGTTATGTAGGCTTTGATACCTTTTCATTAACCGTTCCTTTTGAGGAAAAAAAATAATCTGTTTTTCACTGTGTGTTTCAGAGGCCTGTGGCATTGCAAGGTGGAAAGGTCAATCATTTTTGTATCCATTTAAAGTCCATTATTAGTAGGCCACTACAACCTATCAAGCAACTCTCTTATTTTTCCAGTCAGTGATTCAGGAATCTATAGCTCTGTGCAGATAAATGGGATTTCATGGGCTTCTAAACTTCTTGCTTTATTGAAAAGCAGAATATTAACTGCTCCACTGATCAGCTGTCCATTAAAAACACAGGATATTTTTAGAAAATTGTTTGCCAATCAAATCCTACCAACATCTGTAGAGAGCCTTTTCAGTTTGTTTGTTTTATAAGCAAATGCTAGAGCTGCTTTCCCACCTCCATTGAAATATTCCCATTTACCTTCTCTCCATGTCTGTGTCCGTGTCTCGGGGCATTTTGAGGTATTGTAAGGAGCTCAGCATGTTAGCTGGAATTGTAAACCTGAGCTTTAACAAGTTCATTTGGTGCTAGTCCTTGCTGGCCTATGGGGCCCCCTGCTTTATTTGCCATTCAGTGAAATTAGTGCTTTGCATTTTTTGCTATTCCTAGGGCTTAAATGGGTTCTGTTAGCCCTCAAGACTGCAGGCCAGGCTCTAGGTGGTTAGGGAGCTCGACACCTGGCTAATAACTGGCTGGGCTTCGCGAGATGCAGCCTGGCAAGGCATGCAAGGGCAGATGCAGATTGCTTGCTGCGCTGGACTTTAGAGCAGGTGGCTCGCTCTGTCCCTCTGTGGCCGGCAAGTACTTTTAACCCATTGCTGCTAGCAAAGGAAGAGTCCCAGTACTTGCGCCCTGCGTATCCACTGCTGGGATTATCCCAGCTTCTAACCCTGTAGACTTGAATGTTAGTGACAGGAACATCTCCAGACAATACAGTTCTTTCAGCCCCGATGTGCCTCAGTAACAGCTTGCTATGAATCGGATCAACAAATGCACCCATTTCTTTAAAATTATCCAGATTTGCTCTGTTCTTCATCAAAACAGATCCTTCAGGTCTGCTGTCAGATGCTGGCAAGCTGTTTTCAGGGAGGCTAGCAGGTGCCCATTGCCTCTCAGGGTGATGCCCCTTGGTTTGGCTGGATGTTTCCCCCTGGGACTGTTGCTTTTTGATGAGAACTGCCAAGTGATCCGATGCTCTCTGTGTTATTTCAGAGCCATAGAAACCAAAGAGAAGATAACTTTCCACATGCAGAATTTTTATGATTAAGTGGTTTCACCTCTTTGTCTTTTGTTTTGCCATTTCATTTTAATGAATATTTTATAGAGATTACTTTTTTATAAGGCAAGAATGTAAGGCCTGCTTCAGCTTTTACGTCAGTGTGATGCCAACACTGTCAACTTATTTTACACCATCAGATCAGAATCCATTTTGCAGACTGAAGTGGGCTCTCAGTTTAAAATAGTTCTGGGTGTTGTGGGTATGCTGGAACAAGGTGCTGAAGAAAGTGGCATCAGCTAAAATTTTGCTCCCTCCCCTGCTTCACCCTTGATGACCTTTCTCCTTTTCACCGCAGGGCATTGATTTCTGTCCCGGGCAGAATGTCTCTGGAGTGACAACACATACGCAGGAGGAGCACACTACCCTGCCACTTCTTTTCCACCTGGGGAGGGACCCTGGAGAGAAGTACCCATTAAGGTGAGCCAGTTAATGAAAACGTGGAAACTCAGCACTGTCAGCATATGCTTTGTATAATTAATTTGCCTTGATAACTGTTTCTTGCAATCTGCTTGAAAACTGTCCCAGGAAGCCATTACTGGTGAGAGTAGTAAAATGAAAGGAACAACCCTTTGTTTTCAAATGATCAGGTTATATGGATGTGCACGTGTCCATGGCTTGACTTGTCAGTCTGTTCTTGTTCTGTATCCTACAACCCAAAAAAAAGGTTTGTAAATTGCATGCTTTTGGACAGGACAGGACAGGACTGAGTGCAGGACAGCTGTGGAATAAAGTGGTGGTGCTGGCAAGCATGCGCATCAGAGCTGTGATTCTCTGTGTGTTTGGGGCTAGGGAAGAAATTACTAGTGGTCTTTGCACACTGCCGTGTTTTTCCTCTGTGCATTGGAATCTGTGGTTGGCAAACGTGGTAACCTTCCTATCTCCTAGCACCTGCTAAAGGAGCTTCTCCAGAGAAGAGCTTCTTTAGCAAGAGGACTTTCTTCCCAATCCTGTTCCATCCTTGGACTCTCCTGGCTGTCTGAATCCATTTTGCTATAAGCCTACTATTGTAATATTTATCTCTGGCACACACCATGCCCTGAGAGATTTCTGTAGGGATTTATGTAGTCATCAGCCAGCACAGCCCACTTATAAACCTGCCACCTCCAAAAAAAGCTCCCAAGGTGTCCCCACCTCCCTCCCTCCTTCCTTCTACTGACTGAGTTTTACCCTGCAGCAAAACTAGCTGTAAACAGGGGCATGCAGCCTCATCCCTCACCGGTGTCTCCAACTTGGAGAATGTGGAAATAAATAAAGAAAAAAATAGTGCTGCTGTGACTGCCTGCACAGAAATGGGTTTGTGCAGCAGCTTTAACAGAGAGATGTTTTCTGAGCTGACAGGACTGCAATTACTCAACTGTTTTAAATAATTGAGTGGATACACTCGCTCCATTGCTTTCAAAAGAATTGAGCCTGTGCTGTCCACTAAGTGTTTTCACTAGAGAGAGGAGAAGAGGAAAAATATTTTCACTTCTCTCACTTAACAGATGAGCACCCTAGAGGTGCATTATGCAGTGTATAAAGTTCTTCAGGAGCCCAGAACGTTAGCTCTTGCTTTCTATTGCATTTCAGCACTAATAAATAAAGCAAATTCTGCAGCTCTTATATTTTGAATTCAGCTCAGTGAAACTACATTACTGGGTTGGGATTCCAGATAAGACTGTCCCCTGTTCAGTTTAACAACTGTTTTGGTTTAGGAAGATGAGTGGATAGAAGTGACCTCTTTTTTTCCAAAAATTAAACAAATGGGTAGCATGAAGTGAACTGTAGTTCGCCTACTCTTTGTGTTTCCTCTGAATGTGAGCGAAAGGGGCTCTTCCCTAAGAAGTGTTGGCAGGACACCTGCTTCCCTGTTATTTAGATGTTCTTTACCACCACCATGGACTGAGCATTGAAATAAATTCCAGTGTTAGATCTGCAATCGTTTCTCATACAGTTCCATTGATTTCTGGACATTCACAAGCTGTTGCTTTGATTGAATTTTATGGTGAGATTATGACATGATTATGGAAAGCTGTGATGTTTAATATGCAGACCCTAACAGAAAGCCTCTTTTTAGTAAATGAATCTTCCTTTCTGCAGCACGTTCTGTTGCTATTGTCTCCTCTCTGGTCACAATGGAAAACTCATGGGAAGTGGGTCTCCTATATCAAATGTGGTAATTTAATTATCCTCATTTGTGGAGCTGTTACTGTTGTGTATTTTTATTTGGTTTAATTATCCCCCTTGGCAGACAGCCTGTTGGGAGTCCCAACACTAATGTTTCTCAGAAGGGAATCCAGCATTCTCCTCCAAGCGTGCATCTGTCTGTCCGTACACGCTGGGTGTGCTCATATCGCTTGTGCTGCAGCCCTAGGTTTGTGTGTTTGCAGTCTGTGTTAGCCACGCTCCTCTGTTCACCCTCCTGCAGCCCTGGAGGAACAGGACATATCGTACAGCTCCTTCACCAGCATGGCTGCTCTGGTGCATTGTTATGTCGCCAAAGCAGTTAGAAAATTCTGCATTGCACCCCCGATTTATTGGTACCTTTCCCTCTTTTATGTAATTTACTTTTACCATTTTGCTTTGTTAAACCTGTACTGGATTTTATTAGTTTTCCTGCTGCTGTGGAACAGCAGCATAGCACGCTGATGCCTTGTTCTTTCTGCCAGCTTTTGCTCAATTTTGATTTCATTTATTCCTTACTTTAGTGTAGACTTTTCTTCCTAAAATTATTTCAATAATCTGTTATATCTCTTGATTTTCATTAGTTTGGAGTGGGGTCACATGCAAAACCACCAGTGAGAGGTTTCATTGCTGCACGTGAAGGCCAGGCATCACATCTCACTTCCAGAGAGATTTACTGCTTATGTGTTTGGACTGTTCTAGGATTGTAGGGGATCTCCGAGCCAGGGCGTCTGACAAATCAGTCAGCTGCAGCAACGCTCTTGACTTGCAGCGTGCTTATGCTCAGCTAGTCTCATCTGAAATGTCTTTTGGTTGTGACACTGTGCACACTTAGAGACTTTTTCAAGGCTACAATTTCAGTTCATCTAATAACGTGGGGATTGGCCTTTTCAGTCTTCGCTGGAGAACTGGCTGCTAAAGGGATCACTGAAGGTGGAAGTCCTTCAGGATCTAGAGACGGCATGTAAAGTTTTCAGTTCCCTGGGTTTCATGGTGAAGCAGGACAAGTCCTTCCTCTTCCTGTCACAGTTCACTGGATTTCCTGGAGCCTGCCTGGAAACACTATCAGCAAAAGCTTATCTCCCACTGGAGCACTTTTCATGCAGTGGAAAAACTGGCCAGGCAATTACAGGCAGGTCCTGTCATCATGTTGAGGACACGTCTGGCAGTTCGGAGCCATATGGCACCCTGCAGTTATGTTCCCCTTCATGTAAGGCTGCACATACATCCCTACCCACATCTGACTCTAGGAACAGACCCACCCAACAGGGTTGTAACTGATTCTTCCTGCTATTGCCCCTCTGATTTTGGCTGGACTGCCTCCTGCACGGACCCCAGCTTCTGCCAGGGGGGACAGTTGTGTTTACCTCTTCACCTTGAAAGATAATTACTGATGTTTCCCCAGAAGAGAATTACTCTTGTTTCTCTACAGTCTGGACTGGAACTTCCCCCTGGCAATCCAATCCATGGACTTTGCTTTTTGTTAGCTGGGATTCATAGCAGTGCCAAATGCATGTTACGGTTCTTACACTGCCTGAGCTTGCCCAGGTGACAGCACATTTACAACATCACATCAACAGAGTGGATGGAGCAAGATCCCTGTCCTGTAGTTGACCTTCAGGACTGACATGCTCAGTGCTAGCATCAGATACATTCACTACCAACCTCTTACCTCCCTCCCTCTTGGAAGGAGGAGGACTCTCCTGAGGACTGCAGGACTTTGGGCTCCTAGCGTTGAGAGAAACTTGGCACCATAGGACAAGCTCAACATTTATGTGGCTGCAGGGTGAGGTAGGGCATGAATGCGCCTGCAGGTACTGACCAAGCAAAACTGGCATCTGGAGTGACTGGTGACTGTAATAGGAACACCTGCAATACCAGGGTGTATATGGGTAATATACGTCAAAGAAGTGTGGTTACTGGTAAATAATTTTCCTTTTGGTTGTGTAGTGGTAGTGTAACTGCACTGTTACATAAGTAAGAGTTACCTTGTTATCTGGTCCTTCTGTAGTGAGAAGTGAACCTTTTGTATCTTTTGTCATCCAAGCGGTTGACTAGATCTATGTAGGCTGAGATAGAAGATCTGTCTCTTTACGTGCCTCCCCCCACCCCCCACCCTAAGCCCTGCCGGTAGCTTTCAACTTTAAAATAAAGTAAGATTGCATGTTAGGCAGCACACAAAGCAGAAGCATTTCCCCCAAGTCTAAGCAGTATTTTGTTTCCTCCCTAGATGCAATTACTAGGGGTTTTTGCTTCGTACAAAACCACTCAAACTGTGGGGTGCCCTTGTTACCAAATTTATCAGAATGCAGAACTGAAAGACCTGATGGGTCTTTTCCTTTACTGAATTGTGTTATGTTTGGGATATTGTGTGTCCACCAAGTACCACGCAGGGAACTTGTTTCTTCATTCAAACCATATGTGACAAGTTCAGTAAAATTATCTGTTAGTAACATCTTCACAACCAGTTGTCAGTTTTATTACCCAAGTCACAGATTACTGTTTATACACACCCTTACTAAAATATTTCATTGCCAGTCAGGAAGAACACAATAATATATAGCAAAAGCTGGCACAGCTTAAGATACAGTTAACAAAATACCTAATGCAGACTGAAGTAGAAAGTGTTTTGAGTCAGACTCCATAGCTGCAAAGATAATTTATAACAGAAATCTCTGAAATTCTGTCAGTTTGAGCAAGAGCTGCAAAGCTTTAGTAACAAGTACGTACAGCATGCTCACAGCTTGTTGATACTCCAGATTAGTAGTGACTTCTGCTTTGAGTGATTAGCCTCTGTTCAAAACTGAGTTTACTAACTTTTGAACATCAAAATACCTGTGTTTTACTTAGGGCGATAGATTTTACTATTATGGAAAAAATGGAAGCGATAAGGCTTGGTTGATGAACATAATTATTTTAGAACACATTAATTAACAAGAGAGCTCACAAGTGCCTATTTCAAGCAGATGGAAAATCCAGGAAATCATCAGAGAGGCAATTGCACTGGTTATGCAGCCAGAAAATAAGGGAAGAAGCTCCTGAAGGGAAGCTAAAGGGGAAAGGATCTGATGGAGAAGTTGCCAGTCTCACCTTCCTGATCAGAGCAGAAACCTCACTACGGGGAACAGAGAGAAGGTGCAGAACAGGGGAAAAAAATGTGTATAACAAAAAGCCAGAATCTTGCCCAAGAGAGATGCTGACTCCTCATCTTGAAAAAGGAGGAAATTGTACCAGCTGCATTGCAGGGACAAATTAGCTGCTGCCACAGAAGAGGTGGCATTGAGGTGTTCCTAGAACTGTGGAAACCATGGAGAGCTATGGATAAAGAGCCTCAGTGATGCCAGTAAAAACGTGGAGCATCAACCATGCAGGGGCTGGACGCAGCAAGGTTTTCAGAAGTACGCAAGCCAGGTGTCACAGCCAGTACATAGCCAGCCCTGGGGGGAAGAGGGCTGAAGAAAAAAATATGTCTGCAGAGAACAGTCAGTAGCCTGGGGACAAAGAATGGAGGCAAACTTGTCTCAACTGATAGCTGCTCTTTGCCCAGTCCGGGATCAGCACTCTGCATTGTGGCATGCCAGCTGATCAACCTGTAACTCATGCTTAATCATGGCAGACCAGCAGCCCACAGGTGTTTTGATGAGTAACTGTCTAAACTAGAGTGATGCTTTATAAAAAGGAATATTAGAAGGAAAGAGCCATATGAACCAGTTTCAGAAATGCAAAATGCAGTTTGAAATGGGTATCGTGTTCTTCAGAGACAGGCCCAGGCAGTGCTACAGCCTCAAGAAAGTAGCCTGAAGAAAATTCTGCTTAAATTATGATTCAAAAATACCACGGAAGCAACTGGCAGGAGGGTCAGATGGATCGTCGTTATTTTCTGTTGCCTGTCCACGCAGAGACTAAGGCTTTACGTAGTCACTGCCTTTATCCCCTCTGCAATGTGGTTGCTCACAGTGAAATCCAGCAGAAAAGCAAGATTCTCAAAGCTGAGGAGTTCCAGTTTCCATGAAAATAGATGACGAGATAGGAGGGTCAGCGTGATCACATCCTCTTGCTGCAAGGAAGGCTGTGGATACCACTAGAGAATCCACGCAGGTGAGAGGCATCATCAGCACTCCAAGTATTTGTGTGGCTGACTGGCCACATGCCGCACACCTCTTGGGGGTATTTGCATCTGGGTCCTGCAGATGCTGCTGGACCAGAGAGGTGGATTAGGGTATGGGGCACCCTTCAGACTTTGCTTTGATTCCTTGTTGGTTTTCCTTTGGCCCTGTGAGTTTCTCCAGTAATTGCAAGTTGCCACGTTTCAGCAGCAGAGCCCCAAACCTGTTGTCTGCTTCATGCATTCTGCAGACTTTAAATTGCAAGTAAACTTGGTAATAGAAGAGAGGAAGTGAGGAAGACTGAATAATAAGACAAGATCAAGACTTGGATACTACAGGGCTGAGCAGCCTCAAAGCACTGATAACCTATAAAATCAAATTACCTGAATCTGGGTGTATTTCACAATTAAAAATAATGTTTTTAATGAAAATAATTCCAGTGGAAGGAAGTAAAATATGCAAATAATTACCCATGTTTTATGCTTTTCCCATAACTTTGTGTGCATCTGGTAAAACATGCTATAAATCTGAAAGCTGCTATTAAGAGCCCACTGTCAGGTTTCCATGAAGCGCACTATATAATACCCATTTTGTTACGTTCCTTTCAATAACAACATGGTCCTGTCACTCCCAGGATAGACATACTGCACTGTGCCCATACATGAATCATCAGGACAAGGTATAAAACACCAAGATCCAGATTGCAAAAAATGCTGAAAAGGCTCTTCAACGTGCTCCAGTTCTGATCTGTTTGAGGGTGTATTTATGATGATGGAGAATCGCCCTCTCCCTTACAGCTCAGGATGCTAGCAGACCTGAAAGTGAAAGACTGGAAGAGTAAACCCAAGCTCTACCACCAAAAGTAGCGTGTGAGACAAACCCTTCTTCTTCTGAACCTGGATTTCAGCGTAGGGCATGGTGGGGTTAATAGCAGAGCAGGTTACACTGGAGTTGTTTGGAGGGAGGAGATGGGAACAGATTGCCAAGGCACAATTACACTAAATGAAGGAAGCACAGGCCACACCTGTGCCTGGGACCCAGTGTTCATAATCCAGCCCTGATTGGATCTCCAGAGACTTCCCGGAGGTAAAGTGTCAATTAGTGTAATGACCCTGGACTTTGTCCACTCTGTTCGCTCATTCTGAGTGTGGAATAATTTCATGTACGCTGGGGGATCTCTTTTAGCAAACTCCTCACAACACCACCTGCTCACCCTCTCATTCTTCCAGTGCTATTCCCAGCTCTCCTTCCTCAGGATTGTTGAACTAGAATACAAAATGCAGCATGCCCCGGAGGCAGTGAGGTCTGGATCCTCATGCAGACAATAATGCCCAAACATCTGTATAGATAATATCATCTTTTTTTGGAACAGAGAATGTAGCAAGCCCTGCTCTGGCAGCCCAGCGCTGCATACGCAATGGAAATGATGGAACTCCATGTAGGAGAAGTTCCCAGCTCTGTTAACAACTCAGACTGATTACCACGAAGTAATTATCTCTATCTTACATACAGATTAAAGGCACTCTTCTCCTGCAGGTTTTGTCTCAAAATGCACTTCTTGCGTAGGGCTGGAGGCAGTTTTAACCCCCTATATGCAGTCAGTAAATACGTTATAAATCACTGCATGGATCGTGGATCTTGGTGCATGTTGTGAAGATAAACAGGTTTGTCTCAGCAAAACCTGAGCTCCTCGGGGGTGAGGAATGGGGATCTGCATGGGGCCAAGTCAGGAAAACCAAGCCCCACTGCCAGCACCACGTGAATGCTGGCCCAGGACCAGTGCCATCCTGCAGGCATTGCTGTCCCCTGCTATGCATAGAGACTTGGCACATGTCAGGATGAGGAAGATTGTTCATGTGATCAATGGAGGCATCTGAAGACGATCTGTGATGATCTTCCAGTATTGAATGACACCTTACGGCACTCGGGGTCTGTCGCTGTCGTGTACTTCACCACAAGGAAGACAGCTGGAATCGGATATGTTTTAAGCTAGTGTCAACAGGTTTAGCCAGCTTAAGAGCATGTTAAGCCCTACTGAGACAAGGTTTATAGGTTAGCAGTATGACTTGGAGCATAATCTATACGTGTTCTTCAGCTTTAGCCAGCTTTGTACTTATGTGAGAAGGGCGAGTCTTTTATATGTGCCAAGCTGTTTCTATCATGCTTTTGGGGAAGTCGTTCAGCCTATGCTAAGTGCTGAAATAATCTACAAGTGTAGAAGCTGCAGGGGAGAGCAGTTCAAAAACACCAGGAGCTGAGGTTAGGCCAAGATTTTCTGTCACTGCTGAGCTAGCTGAAAAAGCCAGGAGTGTCCTGAACATGGGAATTAAAGCAATAAGATGATTTAAATGACTCGAGCCTACTTGTTATACTGCGGCATTCACGTGTCTTAGGTTGCTAATGAGCAACAATGCTGTGGATAAATGCAGTAGTTAAGATTATAGCAAAAAGATTTTTCTCGTTGCAACAGGACTGGCATATTTGGAGCAAAAAGCAGCAGTCATGACAACATATTGTTTATCTTTTATCCAGAGCACAGCTGTGTTTTCTACTGGTCTGTCCAGATTATAGCTAATTTGGAATCCTATGTATGAAAAGCCATTTCGATGGATGAAATTGGGCTATCTCTTTAGCACTTAAATATTTGCAAAGATGCCGTGGAGCTTAATTAGTTAGCAGCAACATTATCTTATGGGTCCACTTCTAAAAGAAGTTCTTAAATGCTGGAGAGGTGACACAAGTATGTGACAGAAATAAACACATTACGTAGTTACAAGAGCAGCAGTAGGAAGCATTAAGTAATTGATATCTAGAGTATCTGTTATACTCTAACAATTGATTAAAATATGTATTAATTCATATTAATCCTTAATATGAGGATCTTAATAAGATGTGATTAGCTCAGGTTTGCAAGAGCTTTCAAATCATGGCACAATAGGTGCATTAGAAATCAAAACCACTGAAATACACGTGTCTCCCTAAACTGTGTTTCATCTCTGTTTCCATCACTAGACTGCATAGGCTTTAAAATGTTTCTGGCTCCCCGTTTCACCCAGTCTCCAGCTCAGATGTCCAACGTGCTGTGTGCATCCCTGGTACTCGCCTGCGGTTTTGGGCAGACTCCCTCGGTGTGTTTGTCTCCGCAGCCTTTTCTCTCCATGTGCAGGCTCTCCCATGTTCGCTGTCCTCTGCGTGTCAACACAGGTTAGCTTTAAACCCTCTCTGCCTCTTTTAAAAATCGGGTTTGATTTTTTTCAAGCATGCTGCTGGGCGGGCAATCCTGTGAACTTGAAATGCGACCAGAGGGCTTCCAGATAAAATCTCACCAAACTGAAAGGCCATTGTGCCACCGGGATGCAACACTGGCTGAGCCAAGTGATTGCTGCCTTGACTGTCCTCAGCAGGGTGTGAGGCGGAGATGGATGGTCTTTGGCAGCTCCCAGACTTCTGCCTGTCCCTCATTTTTCAGTGGTCTTTGGGGCAGTGCAGGAGGAAGCAGCTGGCTGCTGTGAGAGCTAAGGTGGGATGAGTGGGGAGAGCAGCAAGCAAATTCGGGAGCTTCGCAAGAACAGTCTAAATGTCAGGGTGGTCCGTACAGATCACACAGGCGGTCTCGGTGATAGCCTCTCCACGAGGATACAGCTAGCTGGGTGTGAGAGCAACAGATTAGTTTGCTCAAGCTTGTCATTTCAAATTCCCTTCCGGTTCTCTATCAGCAAAGCTCAGGCCCATCCCCACAATCAGCTTCTCTCTGGATGGCTGCCGAGATGTGATATTTATAGGGTTTACTGGAAACTGTTGGCACATTGCTGGGCTTTAAAATGTGATTGTTTTTCAAAGAAGGAAATTAGCTGGAGCGTGGGGCTGGTGGCCAGCTTGGATTGTAAGCAAAGGGAGCCCGAGGTCAGGACCAGGCTGCATTGTTTCTTTTATCTTCAGAAGTAATTTGCCGCTCTCTGTTTTTTAAGTGACTCTTAAGGTGATGGACAAAATGAGATCATTGGGTAGTTATCCTCCATTTTAGAAATACTTGAAGTATTAGTGAAGTACACTCTGAACCACTTAAACAAGTACCTACTGGAGTAATCGGGTGGATAAATATTGGGTAATTTATAACCCTGTATGAGGGCTTGGAGCATAACAGATGGGTCCCAGCTTGGAATAATAAAAGCTGCAATGGAAGAATGTAGATGGGGCAGAACCCTGGGATGTTGCAAAATGAAGGAGATATTCTTGTCTTGGACAAGTCACTTCTATTCTTATTCTTCATCTTCCTGTTTGCATAATATTAGTTAATCTTGGTGATTATGAAGTTTTACTAGCCGGTGGTTGTGTTTGAACCCCTTAGCTTGAGAACACTCTTGAAAAACAAAATATTGATATTACCTTTGTTTTCCCTGCAATAAATGCTTCTATGTGATGCACGTGTTACAGAAAAGCACTTGGAAGAGTGGAGGATGAATGCTCAGAGAGCTGGGTGACCTCTTGTGTGATACACTGGAAGGATTGTCTCAGTAAACTTGTTTGTGTATTAATGTGTCTGGCAAGGTGTTTGTCCTGTTCTAGCAAGTCTCCCTTGATAATTGTTTAAGGCACAGCCTATGGAAAACCCCAGAAGCACCCTTCTTTGTACATGCCACCTTTGCCAACAAGATCCTCCTCGGGAATCACCACAAGCTTGCAGCATATCTGCCCAACTAGGAAGCAATGCATTTGGGGCCGGCAGTTTGGAAAGTTGAAGCCACATGCTGAGATGATCTGCCAGGAGCCATGTGCTGCTTCGGGGAGGCAAGCCACCTGCCATCCTTGCTGCCCTAAGGAGAGCATCTCAGACCCACAGCCTCCAGACCCAGCCAAGCTGGACTCTGTCAGCCCAGATGTTTCACTCCCCTAGGAACATGTGGGTAGTTAGTATCCACTGCATGTTTACATACTCCTTTACTATGACCCAGGAAAAGTCTTCTGACCCTGCTTAGTGATATGAACACTGTAATGATGCCATGTATGAAGCCCTACTAATAATGTCTGGGGTTTTTTTTCATGTTCTAGTTTTGCCAGTGATGAATACCAGAGGGCTATGGAGCGAATATCTGTCATTGTCCAGCAGCACAAGGCGACCATGGTGCCAGGGGAGCCGCAGCTGAACGTGTGCGACAAGGCTGTCATGGTGAGCGGTTAAAGCAAAAATATTTTTGAGAATCCTTAGCTGCAAATACATTTTGTAAAGGCTTTTATAAAATGTTACCTAATGTTGGGAAGGGATGGAGAGGAGATGCACACTTGCCCATTTGAAGGGCTGTCTGGCTGTTCCATGGAGGAGGCCTGTTTGTTACCTGTGGAACACAGTGGCATAGGAAGGTTCATACAGAGTGGGGTTAGGTCTGGGAAGTCTAGCAATGTGCTGTGATAAATTCTGTGGCTTCCTTCCTTAGAGGTATGGCAGTATCTACAGCTGTAAATCCTTCTTCTTTCTAATCTCCTTCTTCAAACCTCAGAAGTCCTCTGTGTTTAGAGTGGTGGGACTGGGACAGTGCTCTTTTTCAGTGATGTGTGTGTTTGGTCTTGCTCAGACTCTTCCAATTCCACCCATGCCTGACTTTTCCAAAGTCTTTATGGCTTGAAACGCAACAAGCATTTTAAATTCTGTTTTCTGTTTCAAATTGCACGTTGGAAAGTTACAGTTTGGCTTTCCTGTCAAATGCTTCTTGGTTTGTTGAGAACCTGGGAAAGAAACTGGATAGTTTGTAGGAGGTAAAGTTGTCAGATTACAAGAGTTTGTGTAGTCTAAGGGGATGTGCCTGTAGACTGACACAAAATAGTAATAGGCAAAATCTTTCTGACATTGAAATAATCTGAAACAAACAAACAGTGCTTGCTGCTTAGGGTCTATCGCCAGCCAGCCAGAAAAGTACAAAATGTGGAGCTGTGTCTCCTTAGTAAGAAGGCAAAGATCTTTTTTAGCTTTGTCACATCTTTTTATTTTTGGAAGTTAAGTAGGAAAAAGATTTGAAGGACCATTGTTTCTGTGTTGTTTTCTTTCATTATTCAACTTTTCCCTTAATAAACACTGTTCTGTGTTCCTCTGGGACTTTCTGGGTTCAGGCACTCTCCCCAGTGCCTGGCTTCTGCCAGAGACCTCCACTGGAAAGGCATTTCTTCTGTGCTAACTCCAATTCCGAAACTGTTCATAAATTGTAGGCGTGCTCTGCTGTTTTGTGGCTACCCTGGTGCAGTGTGTTTAGGTGCTGTGAAAACATCTGGTATCCCTGTTTGTCAACAAACAGTGTCTTTGGGTTGCATAATGGAAAAAGTGCTGAACTGGAGGTCCCATACATTGTCCCGTACTCCAGTCCTCTTTACCGGGCTGTTGAGGATCAGTCTTCTCCCTGAGCGTGCCTTGTTCTGTCTCATTTGGGTAGAAGTTTTGCAGACCATGGGCTGCCACTTCTGCTTTTGCTATGGCCATGTCCAAGGCTTGGCCAGCCCCAAGAAGAGACAGCTAATGACTGCTCCAGTGCTTGGCCGAGCCCAAACCAGATTTCAGGCCGTCTGAGGCAGAAAGCCCTTCCCGGTGGGCTTTCCCAGGAGAAATGTTCAAATCCCAGCAGGAAATGTTATTAGTTTTCTGTTCTATGTAAACTCCTAACAGGCTAATTACCCAGTCACAAAACTAAAATAAACAGGCAACAAATTGTTGTCTTTTGAGACCAGAAATGAAGATAACCAAATCTTTTTGGAGTGATAGTATTGCTGGAGTTGGTGAGGCCCTAAATCTGTCTTTGGGGGATGCTGGCAGATAAATATCACCTACTAACACTATGCCTAATGCTGTCTTCTAAATTCTGTCACCTCTTTATTTGATATGGGTATTCAATATCATTTCTGGGACAGAAGAGGAGAGTTGTCTTTACTTATACATAAGCAAAGCAGATTTGTAGCGTTTTGTAGCTACTGCAGTCTTGGGATTGATGTAAGCACAGCAGCCTCAGCCCTCCTGAGCAGGGGAGGTGTTTGCTGGCCCGTCTGTGGTGTATCCCACTAGCAGTGTAGCTGAAGCTCCCGTGGAGCCAGTTCTGCTGTGTTTTCCTCCTGTGGAAGTGTAGGAAAAATTGCTCCATGCAATTGTTCCATGCTGGCTTGACTGTGCGTTTGACTTGCAGCACACATGGTGTCCTCAAGGCTCTCAGCACTTACAGCACAGATCCAGGAAAACCGATTTGGACTTCAAGACCGAAGCAGATACGATTTGTCGGGTTTTTTTCAAAAGCAAAAACGTTTCATTTGTTTCTTTGCATCTCTATTGCTTCTACAATGTGGTCAGACCTCTGACATTTCTAGCGGTGGCTGTGCATTTTAAATTTGAGAAACGGATTTAGAAAACAGCATTAATTGTTCTTAAACCGTCTGGAGCCCTGAGTGCAGTGAGGTGCCTTCCTCCAAAGCTCCCCGCTGTGGTCTGCTCCTTCTGCAGCGATAGCTGGTGTCTCACTGCCATCTGTTGTCAGCTGTATGGAATAGAAACCTCCTCTGGTATTTTTTTCTGGCGTTAAGCTTTTCTTCTCCTCCATAGGAATTTAATTGCAAGGAAACATAAATGACTTGAAGGATAAAAATAAGTAAAATGAAAGGCAATAGGTCAGAGCTGAACTGACCCTTAATAGGTGACAGCAGCAATCTCCCGTGGATGCATAGACCTTCAGAGAGGGAAGAACAGAAAATGAATGGAAAAACAGAAAAATCTTTTGATTTCTGAAGGCAGAATGGGAATTGTAACCTGCCATTCACATTACCATAGTCCCAAATTTTAAATGGCAAAACCCCTCTGAAATTGGAAAAGTTCTTTGATAAATTCCTTCCTCTGTTAATCCTTTTGGAAACTGTGGTTTGCGTAGGTTTCCTTGCTAACATCATTTCTCTGTTGTACACATGCTGGAGAAAGGTAAGTTCGAGAAACATGGAAACGAGGGAGGAAAATAGTTGTGTTCTGCATGCACTGGAGTAGTTGTCTCATAAATGCCTCCTACTCTATCTGTTCATGAATTCATCCATCAAAATGCTCATTAAAATACCTGCATTCTTATCTCTCTCACACCCTTGGCCTTCTATTGCTTTTTGCTTGTTTCCTCAAGAAAGTGCATGGATATCTTAGTGCTAAGAATGGTAACTCTTTTCTGGATCCCAGGAAAATTGGGGGTTTCACCAAAACCTCATGGTCTGGTTGCTCCATGAAAGAATCATCTTCTGTAGATTGTAGTCTTTCCCAAAGCTTTTCTTGAATAGTGCTTGAAGTTGGGATGTTGATGAGCCTGGGAGCATCAGCTGCAAGAGGAGTTTCATTTTTCAAGCAGGGCATAAGAACATCTTTGTGAGGATCAAAAAGGGTTGGTTAGGATTAGGGCTTAGCAGATACTTGGTATAATTCATCTTTCTGTATATTCTTTGTTTGGTTTTAACAGAATTGGTCTCCTCCAGGCTGTGAGAAGCTAGGGAAGTGCCTGAAACCACCTAAGTCTGATCCTAAGAAGTGCTTTTGGCCTCATTGATCTTCTCTGCAGCCGTCAAGAACTACACAGAAAAGCTATAACCAGCTGGACATAGTTTACAAAACATGTCTTCTCATGTTGGCACTCCTGTTTACACAGGAAGGGTGTTATGTATGTATGATATCATCATTTGATCTTCCAAAAGGGCCAGTGTTTATACTGCTAGTGCTCAGGGTTTAGCCTGTACTTTTCTGTTGTTTTAGTTGTTTCCGTAAATGGTAACTTTTCGGTGAAGACTTGCAACTGGAAAAGCTCTCTGGACAACCACATCTCTGTCACCACCTCAGAAATGCCATAGCTGCACCTTTCTTCTTGCTCCTTCACCCCACCTGCTCTCTCAAATCATTGCTCAATTCGGATGCCCCAACAGCAGCCATGGGGGACTGTTCAGGAAACTTACAGCCGCCAGAAAACCCTGCCCAAACTGCCCTTGTTTTGTTTGCCTGTAACTTGTTGTTTTAACATTTGATTTCCATTGTGAACTCCGGACACCAACTTGTTTTTCCTTTCTTCCTAAACTTGCGAGTCTGGGTGCAGCTGTAAGGCCCAGACCGCTGTTGTGCATTGCTGAGTGCAAGCAAGTGCTCCCTCCTTTTCCCAGCTGAGGGGCTGGCCCCAGGAAGAACACCCTGCCTTCCTTCCATCTGTGACTGCAAACATTCCCTAGGTAATGGTGTAAAGAAAACTGAAGAGAGTGTTCATGTAAGTATTGCTTTATTGATGGTGTGCAACACATTCTTGGGGAGCTGTGAGTCAGCTCGTCATTTCAGGGGTTTTCTTCATTTCCAAAAATGTGGGTCCAAATATGGTTTAAGTCGTGCTTCTAGTCTCATGATCTGGGCCGAGCCAACTGCAGGCTCAGAAATGCCCATTTACATCAGATGTTAACTCTTGACCCTGTTTCCAGTGTTCGTTCTCTGAGGAATTCTTGAGCAAACTTTCCACAGCCTGGGTGTAGCGCTTCTTTAAACAAAGTTCATGGTAAATGCCGATCCTTCGCACAATTTCACATTACAAGTTTCTCATCTGCTTTTGAGCCCATTTCACGCCCTTCACTATTGCTAATAAATGTGTCTCAAACAAAACCAGGCCACATTACTCTGGGGCTTCAGGGAAGCAGCTAGAAGCACCCCTGAACATGCTGTTTGCACCACTCACAGCTCCACTTCTACCCCTCCAGTGTTTTTAGACAGTACAAATGCCTTCTCCGCTTGGCACTGTGCTGCCTTGGGAAAAATCGAGGTGCTCTATACCTGTAAACAGCCCTCCTTTCTTCCCAAGCAAAGCTTGAGGCTGGCTTTCGATGGGTTGAGAATTCTGCTTCTGTGGTAACTGCTGTGCTGCTGCCTGCCGCAGGCTTCTCAGCTGCTTGTCCTTCCCCTCCCTGTAATCCCAAATGCTCTCATTCTCTCTGTTCCCATGGTTTTTGCTACCTGTAATCCCCTCCACAGTAATTCCTAGTGTATATCTCGTGAAGCTGGGTAATCCTGTAAGACTGTAGTAAGAACAGCACTTGAGTCAGCTCTTACTGTTCCACATATCAGAAATCACAGCCAATATTTCATCAGCTGGCAGAGCCTCTGCATCTCTGTGCATCTGCAAATGGCATTTGTTTATAGTCCAAATTTCTTAGCTGCCTTACGATGTTCTTAATTGGCCTTGAATTATATCAAAGCGTTTCCTACTTCATCCATAACATTTTTACTTGTTTTGACATAGTGTGGATAACTCCAGTCTTGAGAGAGTCTGATCAGTGATGCTGGTATGAGAAGGACCAGTGGGAGGGCTTGCAGCAGTCATGTGCATCTGTCAGCACAGGAGACCGGACAAAACCAGTAACTTTCCATTTGCTGGGTCTGGTCCACCTCTGCTTTAGTGCTTCCATCGCCCAGAATTGTTCAGAGCCCTGCAGCTGGCTATTATCAGCAGATAAAGATACCACCAGAGGAGGGAGTCCATCACTGCAACTCCCTGAAAATCCTTGTCAGCCCTCAAATAGTTGTGAACATACCTGCTGCGAACTCTAACAGTGCTTTGTCTTTCTCTGTGCTGCATATTGAGAGATCACATCACAGGATCACAGCTCATCGTCTGAGCACTAGCCCAGACATGTTTCTCATTTCTTAGCATTTGCAGTATGCACAACATGAGCATACTGGATGCCTGCTACCCTGCATCCCCTGCATGGCTGGCTGCTGCTTCATTCTTTACTCTTTCACAGCTTGCAGTTTTGAAGATACCACTTTTCCCCTGTCTGTGTGACTTGCTTGGACAAGTCATCCTGTTCTCAGTACACACACTGTTTGTCTGGTTAGCCAGCACACAGAGTCCTCATTCCTCATTGAAATAATCCCTCAGTGCATAGATACTAGATGTAAACTTTGCACTAGAAAGCTGGCTGCTCTAAGTGAATTGACTTGATGTCTGTTTATTATCTGCTTTATGTCCATTTATTATAAAAGATCAAGCCTTAACGTGAAGAAGCTACTGCTTTCAATTTAAAGAAGAACAGTAGTTTTACAGCTGGATGGCTAGGAAGAATTTCAAGTCAATGCCTTTCCCAAAGATGTACAGATTTTAAAATTGTGAGATGAAGAGCTAATGAAAAAAAAATAAACTGCATTACATGGTTTGTCTGTGTGCACCTGTAAAACAACTGAGTAACACCTTGCTCTGGGACAGTCTCACAGATAGGCCTTGCAGATCATGGGACTGACTTGGGTTAAAAATAGTTTGTTTTGTTTTTCCTGTATTATTTTTAACATGGATCAATTTCCCAGTCCACACGGCTGCCCAAGTGCAATTCAGAGGCTGGTGCGGGGACCAGGGGCGTACATGGCCTGAGGCTGCATCCACCAGCACAGCTGCAGGGATGAGCACTGCCAGCCTGAAGCTTCGGTGTGGGGCAGCTCAAAAACACCGATACACACTTTGGATCACAAAGCACCCAGTGTGTATTACTGCATCTGCCCTTAATAGTTATCCTGAGCCTCTGATCTGAAGTTGGCCCACGTGATAGTTGCCCAGTTTGGGGCACTGCCCATCCCAGGGCAGTTGTTGGCTTTGCAGGAGCTGGCTGTGGGACCTGCCTGGGGTTCTGTGTGCAATGGCAGTCAATGGAGGAATGGGTCTCGTGGGGTTTACTGGCCGGTCAGGAACCTGCAGCAGTGAAGCTGGTTTGCTGGCGGCTTCCTTTCTCAAGCTGCAAGACATAAAAGCTAAAGGAAAGATGATGTCTAAGACTGCTTCTATGTGATGTTCCTTTCTTTATATTTAAATATGACTGCTAAATGATAAAAGCTTAATATCTGCTTGGGCTAAGAGTCCAAGGAATTTCTTTCTTGCCTTTAATTTCCAATTAGCTGAGCCTCTCGAGTCTCCCTGCTCTGCCCCTGAGGCTATGTTATCATCCAACCCTCCATGCAGAGAAGCTTCTGAAATTGATGTAACTAATAATCATGGAAAAAGTCTTACTGCATTTACACTCTATGGCTGCAAAAATGGAGCCTTGATTTAAAATCCTGCAGCGACAAATGGATTATTTCAGTGGCAAATTAGTCTCTGTAGACCAACAATTTGGGGATCTGAACACTGGAATTGGAAACCAGAAGATCAATTCCGAACACTTAAAGCCAAGGTTAATGCCCTGCAAACTGTATTGAGTGCAGTGATGAAAGATAACATGCCTCTGCATTTTAAATGGGAAGCCGAGGAACACAGTGTTAGAAATGAAAATGGGCAAGTTCGGAAAAGAACGAGAGCGAGTGATCCCCACGTATTTGCTAATAAAACATTACACAGTGTCTGGGGCCTGAGTTTCCAGGAGAGTGCTGAGAGTGACAGTGGGCTTCTGCTAAAGGAGCTGGGACTAACATCGTCAAGAAGGAGGCTGTTGGACTTGGGACACTACGGCCGCGTGGAAGCTGGCAGTTCTCAGTACCTGCCAAGTCAAGCTTTTCCTGAACATGGTGGACAGCTTCCAAAAGCCTCCTGGTTTCACATAAAGTGAAGCCGACAAGATGAGGATCTCCCGACGGTTAGAGAATACTCTTTTTTCCAGTGAGGACATCTTTGCAGTAACCATGAAAAATAATTTTGCAGCTGAAGAAAGATCTTTTGAAGGTGAGAATGGTTTGAATTGGGGCTTTGGGCCGGGGAGGGCAGTGCTGGGAGGCAGTTTATTGTCTGCAGAGTTGCCAGCAGCCTCTGCAGCACAGCTAGCTGAGAAATCTGTCCCCAGGGATCTTGCTGTTGTCCTCAGCACTGGGAAACTTTACAAACTACACGCACTTTTACTGTCAAGAGTTACTCTGCTTGTCCAGTATCTAAATAACTGTTTTGCAGTTAGAGTGGCTTGTTTTCCATTTCTCTTAGCAGTTATAATACTTGGAAATAGACTTTTGTTTTTGGTTTCTGATAGTATTTGATGTGAGGAGTTTCTTGTATGTTATCAGAAGATGACACTGTGCCTATTCGTTTTTAAGAGCAGTTGTAAAGGAAGAACTGAAATCTCATTCTAAGTTCTTTTTTCCTTTGGAAAATGGCTATTTTAAACACCAAGAAAATTCTCCATTTGCCTGTTTTCTTTATATCCCCTTCCACCATTTAAAGTTTTTTTGTTGCTCGAAGTCTAGTTCAGATTATATAAATCCTAAATAAAGGTGGATCCCTAGCCAAAAGCCTGTGGTCTCTTAGGAGTGAAAAAAAACCTTCTGCCATACAGCTTCTTGAGAGAGCCAATCTGGCAGCTCTCTATGCCTTTGTCCCTCCCGGAGTCACTTAATACCCTTCTGGGTGATATGTAGGTTGGTAGCACGATTCCCATCTGAAAGGGATAGGGGATGAAAAGCCCATCGGCCCACTCGCCAGCAGCGGGGAATGCGTGCCAAATCCATTAGTTCTGGATCAGGCTCAAAATCCCCTCCTGGCTCAGCCAAGCTGGCCAGAGGAGAGAGAGGAGTTTTGTGTCTTCTCCAAGGGCCTGATCCAACCTGCTGCAGCAGGCAAGAGGTGCTGGGCTCGGCTCCATGCAAACAAGGGTGCTGTGGAAGAGTAGAGCTGGTTCATGATGCTTTCGCCTCTTTTAGGGGGGCAAAGCTAGCTCGTTACTCAGTATGGACGCTTCAGTCCTGAGACCAGGGAGCTGGCTGGGGAACTGCATTCTTCTGCTGTTGAAATAAGATATTTCAAATTTGGTTGTTTTTTTTTTTTTTTTTTTAAATGGGTTTAAAGTGCATGCGTTTCTAAAGCTGAAATTGAGACGAAACGTTCCAGCGGATTTGAAAGGAAATTTTCGTTCTCATTTCCCCTTGTGGGGTATGTTGAAATTTTGGGCATTTTGTTCCACTTCACACTGAAGTTTTAAAATCCTTAACGGAACAGAAACTTCCATATTCAGCACAGCTCTTCTTATTGCCCAGTTAAGCTGATCAGAGCTAGCTCCCAAGTTTTTATACCCCCAGTTTCTATGTTCACCAGATAACAATGTGTCTCGTCTCAGGATCTTAAATCACTTTGAAATCATTGATTACCTCTTTTGGCATCCAAAAGAGAGGCAAACCAGTGTTCCTCTGCTACAGTACCCTCTGGGGGTCCATATCTGAGGTGGTGGTTCCTCTGCCAGGCACAGAACAGCCCTAAAACTCTCCGAGCTGCAAGCAGATGTTGAGACACCTCCCCAGTGATATTCTGGAGCTGAAGTCCTTTGACATCACATTTGGAAATTGATCCTAGGAAAGTTCTTTTCAGATGGAAACTGCAGTAGGAGTTAGCACTGTTGTTTGTAAGGTTGAACAATTACAGGGAAAACTTACTTTGGATGTTAAAAACCAGTCTCTACTGGTAGGTGCAATTCATATCCTTTGAAATGGAGGATTAATGAGGTGAAGTTCTGACAGAGATCTGAGAAATGTTTTTTAAACCTGAGCTGGCATGTGGCATGATTTCTGGCACCTGAATCACTGGAAGTCCAATTTGGTGTAATCTTTATGCTCTTCCCGGCAGAACTGGTGGTGTATAAAAGGCCTGATCCCATGTCAGAGAAGGAGAGATCCCCCCAGCTGTTTCTTCACCCAGCTGCAGGACACAAAGGGACCCATGGGAGCTCTTGGCAGCTCATCCTGGTGAGAACTGCTGGTTTGCCCAGGGTCGGTTGGCATGAGGTGCCTGGAACCTCACTTAGCCTCAAGAAAAATGCGGTGGTGTCTTCTGCTAGTATCGGTGGTGGTTGTGTAGGAGGGTCACAAACAAGAAAAGCATGATGAAGACCCCAGCTTATGGTTCCTCCAATTAGTGAAGCAGAAGGCAGGGGTGCCTGGTGTTTGCACTGCAGGCAGGCTGCAAAAGAGCCCTTTCCCAGCTCCTGCTTATTTCCATGGGTAGGCAGATAAATTCCATCACTTCCATCCGCCAGGAAGAAGAGGAGTTGCTGGAATAGCTCATTGTCTGGTATCGTGGTTGGTAAGGTTACAAGAGAAACCCTTCCACCTCATCCAAGGGAGTGAGGGTGTTACGAAGCCCCTGTTCCAGTGGAAGGCTACGTGCTTTGTCCGTGTTGCTTCACTGGAACAGCTGCTAGAGAGGACTTTTCTGGTGCCAAAGAGATAATCTGACTTCAGGGAAAATCTTAGTCTGTAAGGGAATGGTTGTGAAAGGAGGCACGCTGACCTCCTGTGCAGGCTGTCTCTGGCAATAGCTTAACAAGAAAGGGAGCAATCTTTGTGCTGGCCTTCAGCTTGTCTCCGTTTGCACCTCAGGCAGACACCCGTTAAACGGGTGGCTTTTGCAGTCTATGGATGAATTAGGAAGAAAACAGAGCAGTGGAGGACCCAGTGTGCAGCAAATGGTTCCTGAGGGTTTGCACCAAGCACTGGGAACTACACAATGGCCCAGGACGTGTTGGCTGCTGGGATGCGGGCAGAATCGGTTGTTTCGTGAGCTGTGCTGTGTGCATGTGCCCATCACAGCAAAGTTGGAGAGGATATCAGCTTCCCTTCTGACAGCTGCTCCTCCCGTGTGAGAGCACCTCCTGCAGCAGGGAAGACCTGCGGGGCTGTTGGGAGCGACTGGTCCAGCAAAAAGTAGGAGAAAGCAGCTCCACGTTCATTACCAGGCTGCTGCAGCCCTGAGGACCCATCCTATGGGATCCACATCAAATCACTGCAAAACACCTGGGGGTAGCTGCTGGCACACTGTCACCTGCCTCAAAGACAGGCCCTAACGGCTGTGCAGAGGGTGTGGAGCTGAAGCTGCTCCCATCGCAGCTATCAGCAGCAAAACACTGAGCTCGGTCAGGGGTGTTGCATGCTAGGACTGCCTTTGCTTCCTGCAGCAGGTTGTACCCAGATGCATTTGGACCAGATCCAAGTCGTATTTGCTAATGTAAGAGATCTGTACTCATTCAGCAGTGTCTCTCCTGCCCGAAGTGGATTTTGCATGGACAAACGGCTGTTCACCCATCAGGAGGTGGGAGATAGGAGCTGTGTGAGAGTGCCCTGACCTGCCGTACATATGAGTAACACCAGTAACTGCTGAGCTGTTAGTCCAGGACGGATGGCTGTGTTATCATCCTGTAATCCAACGGTTTTAACAAACACAAAATGCAAATCCAGGAGTTCACAAGAAGTGACCGAGGGTTAGAAAAGCGGGAAATAGTTCAGTCCTAACAAGCTTGCTGTCTATACAGGGTGCTGGGCAGGGGTGAGGGAGGGTGGAAATGTAACCCCTTGGGCATGGGACTCCTTTCTGAAGCTGGGGGGGGAGGGGGCAAGGCAGGGTCCCAGGGCTCCGTGCACTGGGGAGATACGGCTCCACACACTGCAGGTACCAGAACAATCTTCAGAGGAGAAACTGGAGCTCTGTACACCGGGATACCGGGGCTCCACACAGCAGAGGCACCCGGTGTCTGTGCACCAGGTTACAGAGCACCATGCACTGTAGGTGTCAGGGCGGTGCGCATTGAGGTGCCGGGGCTCCCTGCTTTGAGGTGGCGGGGTGCCATGCTCTGGGGATACCTGGGCTCCCTGCACTGGGATGCCAGAGTTCCATGCTCTGGGGTAGCGGGCTCCATGCACGGGGGTGCCAGAGCTCCACGCACCGAGGGGTTGGGGCTCTGTACCCCAGGGTAGCAGAGCACTATGCGCTGGGGAGGACCAACACTCTGTACCCCAAGGTACCAGAGCTCCAGGCACTGGGGGGGACCAGTTCTCCATGCCCTGGGGTACCAGAGCTCTGTGCACCAGGGAGTTGCGGCTCCGTGCATGGGGATGCCAGAGCTCCACGCATGGGAGGACTGGGGCTCCACGCGCTGGGGGGGGCACAGTGCTCTGCACCCCGGCATACCAGACCTCCTTGTACCAGGGACTCGGGGGCTCTGTACCCCGGGATAGCAGAGCTCCATGCACTGGGGGGCCCAACGCTCCGTGCCCCGGGGTACCAGAGCCCCATGCCCCGGGGCACCAGAGCTCCACACGCTGGGGCAGGCCGATTCGCCATGCCCTGGGGTACCAGAGCTCCGCGCCCAAGGGGCTGGGGCTCCGCACCCCGTGGTACCAGAGCCCTGTGCGCCGGGGTTGGGGGTGGTCTGTGTGCACGGGGGTGCCAGAGCTTTGTGTGCGGGGGGGTCGGGGCTCCGTACCCCGGGGGGCACCGGCTCTCCGCGCCCCGGTGGTCAGGCCTCCGTGGTGCGGCGGCTCCGTGCCGCGGGGTGCCGGGGCCCCGCCCCCGCCGGGAGCCCCGCCCGCCCGAGCTGCGCACAGCGCGGCCGCCATGAGCGAGGAGCGGCTGCGGCGGGTCCGCGACCGGGTGCGGCCCTTCCCCGACTTCCCGGTGCCCGGCGTGCTGTTCCGGTGCGGAGGGGCCGGGGCCGGGGCCTGCCCAGCCTGTCCCGGCAGCAGCCGCCCCCCCGGCGGGGGCAGCTCGGCGGGGAGCCGGGCCAGCCCCCGGCGGCACTAACCGCTCTGCCTCTCTTTGCAGCGATATCAGCCCCTTGCTGAAGGACCCCGCCGCCTTCAGGGCTTTGATTGATCTTCTGGAAGATCATTTGAGGGTATCTTTCCCCCAAATCGACTTCATTGCAGGTGAGTGACGGTTGAAGCATCCCTGCAGGCCGGCGCCCAGCACCGTGGCCTCGGGCCGCCCGCGGGAGCCAGGGAGGCGCCTGGGCTAACGGGCAGCGAATGCTGTAGCCCTCGGACACGGTGATCACCTGCGTGTTGGCCTTAATGTGTGGTAACGCTGAGACAGGTTATACCCTTAACCTACTCCTGTAGTTTCCTGAAATACTGGTTTGGGATGTGGCAGGCACCATCTGATGATATTTCAGTGCCAATTTCATAATTCGTTGCTTTTTCATTTAAAAAAAAAAAAACCAACAAAAAACACAACAGTTAGGGAGTGCAGAAAGCATGCTGCGCCTGTAAGGTCTCGCACGGTCCCTGTGGCAGGGACGGACCCTGTTCCAGCATGTTTTCCTTCTCAGGGGGCCTTTTCGAGCCAACAGAAACAGCCTCTGTGGCGATACCGCCTTGCAGCACACCTGTGGAGGAGGCTGAGAATGAGAGTGCTTAGGAAAGCAGTGCTTGGGCTGGGTGATAGCCCAAAGTTCAAGGCGTCTAGACCAAACTGGGGCCATGTGCCTCATGATAACTAAAGTCTGTCCCCACAGCGAGACAAAGTCCTTGGTTGTGTGGCCGAACTGATAGCGGGGCTTCGCTGACCTTATCTCTTAAGAAAGGGAGCAACGGGGAGGTGAAATGGGCTGATGGGGGGGGATCGGTGGGGTGCCCTGAAGCCCATCAGCAGCACATCTTGCCAAACACAGGCAGCACAGGAACGTGGTGTGTGTTTTCAACCCACGGAAATGACACCTAAGAGCAGATTGCTTCTAGACACCCCCCTGAACATGGGAGGATAAACCTGGGATGTTGTGCAAAGACCCGCCCTAGTCAAATGGCTCTGTTCTGAGTATTCGTGCTGCTCTGCTCCCCCAGGCCTGGACTCCCGTGGCTTCCTCATAGGCCCCCCTCTGGCTCAGAGACTGGGGATTGGCTTTGTGCCAATACGGAAAAAGGGGAAACTTCCCGGTCCAACCGAGTCCGTCTCCTACGCCTTGGAATATGGCAAGGTAATGCCCAGGGAGGAGAAGAGGGCTTCCAGTCTGGTCAGTGCAGGACAGGGGGTGTCAGTGAAGGGACAGGGTGATAAAACCAGTGAGGGGGTCCCCAAGCTGGGTTTCACAGCCAGCGCTGATGCCGGGGGCAGCCTGGCACAGCACAAGCTTCAGGAGCAGTGCTGAGCTTCACCTGCCCCAGCATGGCAGCTCCCTCCCTGAGCCGTGACACGTGGTGTCAGCGAGCCGCGCTGTGATTTTGGGGGGGGGGGGGGGGGGGCTGGTGGTAAGACTTGGTGCTAAATTGCTTTCTTTGGCTTGAATTCAGGGGCACGAACATGGAGTGTGTTTCCCACTCTTCCAGTAAGTGGTACAAGTAAATGCCTTTATTGCATGGCTTCAAAAAGAGCGTTCGCCTCGTAACACCACAGCCTCGCTGATGGAAGAGCAGAGGTGTAAGCCTAATAACACGCTACCGCTGTAACTAACGGCAGCCAGGGACTAGCAGCAGAAACCCCAAACTTAGGCATTATTTATGAGGATTGTTTGGGCCAACCTCTGCCTGGGACAAGGACGTGCCTGTGATGGTTTGGGCCTGCCTTGGCAGCGCTGTCAAAGCAGAGCCCTCCAGCCCGGTGCATTACAGAAGATTTTCCCCCTGGAGAACTGCTTTGGGATAAGGTTTCATGATGGGACCATAACTCACTTGATGAATGTTTGGGATCTTGATGTGCCAGAGGGTTGGCCCAGCAGTCACCTAACCTGCTATGTATTTCCGTGACACTCCCCTGTAGCTGGAGTATGTGTTTTTTGGGCGTTTAGGTGCTGAGTGTTAAGGTTGATCTTTGCTGAAGAGTTGCCTGCATTCCACCATGTGTTAGCAGTTTGTGAAGTGTTTCTCTGTAGGGCAAGACTAAAATGAACCTGCTCTTTCCATCCTGCAGGCTGAACTTGAAATCCAGAGCGATGCCGTGGAACCGGGACAAAAAGTAGTTATTGTGGATGACTTGCTTGCAACTGGAGGTGAGGGAAGCAGATGATGTTAGAGCATGTGTAACCCCCGCAAATGTGTGTTGGTAGCAGCAGGAGTGGCTGTGGGGTTTGAAGCTTGCCTTGGCGCTGCTCAAGTGACAATGTTTGTGCTCAACCTCTGTGTCGCGCAGGTACCATGTGTGCAGCCTGTGAGCTGATGAAGAGGCTGAAGGCTGAAGTCCTGGAGTGCCTGGTGATCATAGAGTTAAAACTCCTGAAAGGATCGGAAAAGCTCAAGTCCATCCCTTTCTACTCTCTGCTGCAGTATGACTGAGGAGGAGCAGGGAGAAGGGAACACGCACCCTGAGCTGCGAACGAGTTTGGGTTTGGGGCTTTATTCAGTGACTCTTGATGTCACAAGGGGGTGGGCAAGGGGGAACCGTACAATTTTGATCCTGGCTAAGTGCTATACAGTCTTAAGTCCTGTTTTATTTTCCAAGCCACAGATTAAGATGTGTTGAGTGTAAAGATGGTTTTTGGAGTTCATCCTTTTGGGAAGAAGGAACAGCCTGATTGTTTTGGGGGATGAAGACCAAGACGCAGCTTCACTGAATATGTATTGTTTTAGGAGACCAAAGTGAAAACACTGCTGCTGAGGCAGGAGAGGTGGGACAGCTTAGGGGACCCAGCATTGCCTTTTGGTTGAGCCGTGCCTGGTCAGCCTCCTGGGAACCCATTGCAAGTTTGCCAAAGAAACAAAAGATGGGCAAAAAGCGATTATTTGTCCAAGGGATCAGTTCCTCTGTTTGACCTCAGGGGATGGTCTGGTTGCTCTCTGCTGTTGCTCATGCCAGAAGAGCAACTTCTGCTTGCTGAGTATAAACTCCTAAAATCAGGAGGCAGCCTCTGCCAACGCAGCGGAGGTCATGGGTATAGATGAGCTCAAACACCGCGTCAGCTTGCAGCCTGGCTGGTGTTCTCCTTCCCTTCAGACCACAGGAGGCTGAAGGTGTCTGCCTTCCCTGGGTGCAGGATAGTTATTAGCAGTGGTTTTTCGCAAAACCAGGAGCAAGCTACGTCATGAGAAGTAGCACACAGCTGGGTGACAGCCAGTGAGGAAAGGGACATGCACATGCTCAGGGATGTTTGCCTGCCTTCTGTCCAGCAGCACTGGCACCTACCAAAGCCTGCAGCTCCAGTTGGGACTGGCAGCTTTTGTTTAGCACAAATACCTGTCCACCACGAGGTATCTGCCTGCCAGTGCTGCCAACTCCTCTCTGCTGCGTTAGTCTTGGGGCATTGAAGGGACAATGCCAGTTTGGAGCCCATTCTTGCTGGTATGTTTGGTGTCAGATAAGGCAACAGGAAAGAAAGAAAAGGTGTTATGCCTGCAGCTGAGCTCTGGCAGTCTCAGCTTGCGTGATGGATGACGGGTTAGGACATGTTCTTCTGTAGCATGGTTCGGTTTGGTCACAGGCATAGCTAAAACCCAGTATGCCAAGTCTTTCACATACCTGAAAAGATTAGGGACTGTGTCCCTGTCCTAGCAGGAGCTGAACTCACTGGTAAAATAAATGTTGACTCACTCTTACTTTTTTTCTAAACAGTCTCAGAGCTGTTCTTGCAGTAGCTGAAGCTGTTAATTACCCTTGTGAGCATCCTCCTCCAAACCCAGGCTGTCAGTGGAGAACAAGGCTGTGGTGTGAGCTCCCCATTGCCACCCCAAATGCTTGGAAGGAATCACTTGCCCAGACTGAGCACTTCAGGTATCTTTTCACCATGCCTGGCACCATCCTCTAGCTGGGGTGGGGTACCCAGGCTGGTCCTGCTGGATTGCAGTGGAATTTCCCAGTGCTGGTGGGAGCGTAGACCAAGCTCACCTGCTGCATACCCTGCTCTTACACTTGTAAGCGCTATTGCAGCTGTTTTTGTCACCATTTCTTGAAAAGCCACTTCATCGCTGCTCAGTTTGCACTGAGAAACACTATTCCCCTGGGAGAAACCTACTCCAGGGCACTTGTTTTCACAGCCAGCCCCTGCACAGAGCCAAGGGAGGCAGCGCCTCGCACGCATACTTGGCACAAGGAGATAGTCCCCGCTGCGAGGTAGAGAAGGGAAAAATTAGTTCCACCCCAAAGAGCTGTGGAAAGCAGCTGCGCGCTGTGGAAGGGAGCGTAAGCCCTGCCAGTGCCAGAGCTGGCTGCGCGCGGGGCCAAGAGGTGACATCAGGGAACCCAGGGACAGTGCCTTCGCCTTGGCCAGGCTGTCAGCAACCATTGATGTAATTTGCTCGCAGGCTGTGCAGGCGTGGCTTACAGGTGGGAGGCAGGGGTCTGTCCCACGCAGCAGCACAGGAGCTCGCAGGAGCGTTCCCGGGGCGCACAGCGCCTGCCAGGCTGCCGAAAGCAGCTCCTCTCCCCCGCGGCGAGGTTGGGCAGCCTGGCCAGGAGCCCAGCGCCTCGCACCCCCCAGCCCTGCGCATCCCTCCAGCCTCTGGGCCAGGCTTAAACCCCCTTCCCTGAGAACGGGGCTACCCCCTGCCAGCAGTGCCGGCCAACTGGCTGCATGACGGCAAGCAGGGTCTTGAGGAGGAAGAGGAGGGCCTGCCTGCTCCCAGCACTTCAGGTAGGCATGCCTCCATGGTCCCCCACCCAGAGGGATAAAGGACAGTCGCCTTTCCACACAAGCCCTTGGCGTCCCACGCCAAAAGCAGCCCAGTTTGGCTCAGGAGGCGGTGCGAGGTGTGCCCGACGTGGCACTGGGGCAGGGGCAGCTATCCCCTCCTCCCCTGCACCAACGCTGCCCATCCTGCAGCAAACGCTGACCTGAGCTGGGCACTAGGCCAGGCCAGCACCTCTGCAGCACCTCCTTGTCCCTCTTCCCGAGCTGCTTCAGCCAAGTGGTCCGAACTTTTCCCTGGGGAAAAAGCCCACCCCTGCACCCACCCCCAGCCCTGCCTGTTCCTGTCCCCACGGGAGCTGCTCTGCAGTCCCCATTTACAAAAGCTACATTCAGTTCCCTGCAACCCCACGGTCACTTTTTCCAGTAAGTCTTTCTCCAGGAGCTGGATGACCCAGCCCTTCCCTGCGTGTGCCGGCTGGCGCCAATTGCCATGGAGAACCGTGGAGCTAATACGGCACAGAGAGGCAGCTCACCGAGGAAGAGCGCTGGGTTAATACAAGTCAGCTATATTTAAAACATTTAATACAAATATGTTTTGACAAGTCCTGTAGTTGTTTCCAGTGAGTGCTGGAGATGAGTTTTCCCTCCCTTAAAAACAGACAAGGCCCAGAGCTCCAAAAACATAAATTTGTGACTTCTTCTCTCACTCCTTCCTGCTCGTCACCCTCTCACCCTGCCCAGTCCTGCCTCCACCCCACCAGAGCCCAGCTAATGGAAGAAACCTCCTACTTCAAACCTTCTGGAGAAGACAGCAAAGGCGAGAAGAGGGTGCTAGCTCCTCTTCGCTGTCTGCATTGTCACCCTAGGACGCAGGACTGCCTGCCCCCCCTCAAGAGTTAGGGGAGCTATGATCCTTGTGGACCCTGGCGGAGGGGTTACTTAAATTAAGGCATTTTGCTCTTCCTCAGACATCCCGGAGGACGAACCAGATCCCAGAGCGCAGTTGAGATTTGCTACATTTAGAGGAGATTGAACAGGGGAAGCCTCAGCCCTTGGGGGGCTCAGAGGGCTTCTGCCTCACTTGCTGCCTTGGTGAGCCTCTGGATGATGAGGCTGAGGTCCTTCCCTTTGTCCAGTTTGATGTAGGTGTCTGTCCTGATGGCATGGATTCCCACCCAGTCGGGCAGCAGCTCTGCGAAGAGGTGCAAATGTTTCTCCATCTCACCTGCAAACAGGAGCAGCAGCCACTGAGTCAGAGCTCAGCTCCCCAGCCCCTTCCTCCTGCAAAGACCCTCCTGTGCTGGTGAGACCACCCCTTGCTTTCCTACCGGGAGGCATCTGTGTGGCGTAGCTGTCAGCCATGCGGGCACAAGCCACCTCCATGGTCAGCGCCTGCTTCTTCTCGGCCACAAAGATGTTGCGCAGGATGCGGGCCATGGCCGGCAGCCGCCCCAGCATGGCGAGCCGCTCCTCTTGCTGTGGGTCCCGTGTCATCAACGCCTGGAGCTTCTGCGCCTCCTTCATCCGGATCTAAAGACGGTGGATTTAGATTAGATGTTGGGAAGAAATTCTTCCCTGTGAGGGCGGTGAGGCATCAGCACAGGTTGTCCGGAGCAGCTGTGGGTGCCCCATCCCTGGCAGTGTCCCAGGCCAGGCTGGACGGGGCTGGGGGCAACCTGGGCTGTGGCAGGTGTCCCTGCCCATGGCAGGGGGGCGGAACTGGGGGGGCTTTAAGGTCCCTTCCAGCCCAAACCATCCTATGATTCTATGATCTTGGGGAGTGGAGAAAATGGGGGTGAAACAGGCAGGTCCCCCCAGCACCAGCGTTGCGGCCAGGATTGAATTACTCACCCTCTCAAGCAGGGCCTGGGACACCCCTTTCAGAGCACTGGAGGTGCTGGCAGGGGACGGTGCTTTGGAAACGGCCGGTTCTCCTGCACCGGCTTCAGCGGTTCTCAAGGCCAGGTTGGCAAGAGCTTTTTCCATCTGCTCATGTGGAAGGAGGAGGAGTTGGGTTACAGCTGGGAGCCGCTCACACTGGAGGAAGGAGAAGTTTTCCCTCTGCCGCCCCCGCCACCACCCTGCAGCCCAGCACTGCCACTCCAGCACGTCCGACCCATCCCTGCGCAGAGGACAATTGGGGTGCTGCATCTATCTCCTCTGCCAGCCCCCAAAATCAGTACTGACAGCTCCTCTGGCCTGAAACCAGCGGCGGTGCCAGCCAGGCTTGCATTCCCACCTGCCTACATTTCACAGTGCTCCGAGCCCTGTGGCTCTGAAATGGTCCTTCCCGACCTCGGTGGTGACACCCTTCCTGGAGAGACAGCTAGTTTGAGGTCTGCCAGCCCCAGACGGAGCCAGACCCCAGTTCTGACTCACCTTAGGGATCAGCATCCCCCGAGCCGTGCTCAGCACCTCCTGGGCTGTGGTGAGCCTGTCCTCCTGGGGCGGCTGTGGCAGCTCTGCTGGGCTGATGTCCGGCACCTCATCCACTTTGAAGCGGGGATGCCAGCGGGTCAGCTTCTCCTCTGGCACCACCATGGGAGGGTTGAGGGCAGCCAGGAATGCCTGGAGAGAGGCAAGAGTTGCATCATGGCACCTGTGGGCCAGGTATGGGGGAGCCGACCGTTGTTCTGCACTCCCACTATGGCTTGGCAACACACGGCAGCTGGCTTGGAGGAAGATCAGAGCCAGATTCCAGCTGCCATCCTCCACATCCACATCCAGCTGCCAAGAGCATCCCACAGGAACCAGCCATGTTCCTCAGCCTGGATGCCAGCCCGCACCTTCCACTCGCTTCCTAGACAGGAAGCGGAGCAACCCCAGACTGCAAAAAACAGCGGAGGGTGCCAGGGGTCCTCACCTTGTGGTGCTGCTTGACAATGTTCACCAGGTTGTGGTTGAACTCCTTCCTGCGCTCCAGCAAGCGCAACGCCGACAAGTGTGGGCGGCCATTCACTTTCTCCTCTACAAGGACAGACACGAGCGTTACCTGCAGCACCTCAGCAAAGCACGGCAGCACCATGACGAGGCCCAAACCTCAAGAGCCTCAGGAAGCACAAGATCAGAGCCGTGCCGTGGGGCTGAGCTGCTGCCAGAATCACTGCCCCGTCATCCTTCCACTTGTCCCAAAAAGCATTTTCCACTCCTAACACGCTCAGGCCCTTATGCCTCTAACAGACCAAGCAGGGAGCATCCCTGGGGATTCAGGGATCCCAGCCAGGGCTGAGCGCACCCCGACTCTTCAGGCACCCCCCGAGTCATACATACCTTCCCCCAGCACTGGCTCCAGCGTGAGTTGGTAGTCAGACTTCTTCATGCCGTTGCTGAAGGTGGGGATGTTCTTCTCCTGGCGCAGCCGGTACGAGGTGGGGTATACCGCCTTGATCTGCCCCATGTGCCGCTCCTCAAACTGCCTGCAACAGCACTGGAGGTCGGGAACCCCAAGGGCATCGGGACAGCAGGGCAGCAGCCCCGATAACTTCAGCTGGGACCCCCAAACGAGCTGCCCACTGCTGCTAACTTACTTGCGCATCATGTCCTGCACCCCCTGCTTGACCTTCGCGAAGGTGATGGTCTCGGCACGGTTGAAGAGCATCCCAGCAATGGTGTCCACACTACGGAACATCTCCGCCAGCACCTTGAACTTGTAGGGCAGCGTGAGCCCTGGGGGCAGGTCCTGCGCGAGGGTGTGGAACCGCTGGTACGCAGGGGCCTTCTCGCTGCTGGGAAAGGAGAGGTCAGAGTCCCCCGTGCCCAACAACCACTGGGCATGGTGACTGGTGCGGGGACAGCCCTGAGGGTGCAGCCAGGGACCGAGACTGGCCAGCATGGGGGTCCCACTGCTGACAGGGTGGACTCCAGAGCCCAGGAGCTGCGTGCCCACCCTAGACAGGGGAGACCCCTCTCCTCTCCCCATTCCCAAACCCTTCCCTGAGCAACCCATGCCAGTATCTGGGTCACATCACCCATCCAGGGGACGCCGATGCCCCAGCGCTCACAGCAGTCAGGGTGGCTTGGACCACGCTCAGGGAAGCCCTTCGCATGCGGGGGGGCCCCAGAGAGCCCCAGACCCCCCTCATGGGGTGGCAAGACCCCTGCAAAACTGCTGCAGGGCTGAGCAGTGGAAAAAGTCTGTGGCAGCCACTGGGACAGCCCAATTTCCCCTCAAACCTGGGGCTGCATCCCTGAGGCTACTCCTCACCCAGCCTCTGCTGCAGGAGCTGCCACCCCAGTGTCCTCAGACGGCTGCGCCTCCAGCACGGCTTTGCTTCCCGCTTTCTTTTGGCGGATCCGCAGTTCCAGCTGCCGCACTTGCTCCAGACGGCTTCGCAGGCTGATTCTGGCCTCAGCGGGGACCGGGGGCGGCTGGGCCAGCATCTTCATCCTCTGCAGGCGGCACCGCAGCTCGGCCAGGTCCTCCTGGGTGGGGAGGGGGCACAGGGTCAGAGCAGGGCTGGTGCAGCGGCAAGGAACACAGCAAAACACGGGCACAGAAAGCTGGGCTCATCCCGCACCCGCTGCAGCTGCCTGGCTGTCCCCGGGGGGGCTGCGCTGGGCTGTGTACCCCCATCCTGCTCGCGGCCGGGGGAGAGGATGGTGTTGGGGGGGTGGTCCGCTGCCAGGTCCTGCGCGGGGGGCGTCGGGGGACATGGAGCAGCTGGAGACGAGGGGCTGGTGGCCTGCAAGGGAGCAGAGATGTGTTAGAGGCTGCCGGGGGATGTGTGAGGAGCCCACCCACCGGGAACCCCTCCCCGATGTCCCCCCCACAACCTTGCGGGGGGGGGGCGGGGGGGGGGAGCCAAGGAGGAAGCCTGCACTAGGGGCAGGGGACAAGCCCTGGAGGGGGGTGTCTGCACCAGAACGGGGGGGGCGAGCCCCGGGGGGTCTGCACTAGGGGCAGGGGTTCAGCCACCGGGGGGTCGCTCCAGAGACGGTGTCCCGGTTCCACGGCTCCCCCGACCCACTCACCGCCCCAGCCCCCCCCCAAGCCCGCAGCCCGGGGGCTGCACACATGCCCGCCCCCAGCGGCTCCCTACCGCGGCCGGTGGCCCCGGCTCCGCGTCCCGGTGCAGCTCCAGCCGCTTCCGCGCCGATTTCCCGCCCGGCTCCCCGGGCCAGGCCCGCGCCGGTGTCTCCGCTTCCATCTCCCGGCGGCTCCGCTTCCTGCCCGCCAGCCCCGCCGCGGCCGGCCAGCCCCCGCGGGCCGGGGTGCGCGGCGAGCCGGGCAGCGAGCTCAGCCCTGCCGGGGCACCGTCCTCCTCCGTCCCCCGCGGCACCGGGGAGCCGGCGAGAGCGGCCTTGGGCCGGCGGCCGCCGCCGCGCTTGGCCGAGACCCCGGCGGCCGCCTTGGTGCGGCCGAAGAAGTCGGTGAGGCGGCGCTGGGCCATGGCGGTGGTGGCGGCCCCGGCCGCGGTGGCGATCGCGGTCCCGGTCCCGGCGCACCGACACGTGAACCCGCTACCGCGCGCGCCAAAAGCTCCGCGCTTGGCGGGAACGCACGCGCCCCAGCGCTGCCCACCGCGGGCCGGGAGGGGTCACGTGGGCGGGGATTGGCGCCACGGGGCTCTTAAAGGCGCCGTGTCCCCATATTACGGTGCTGCACGTGGGGGCCGGAGAGCGCGGACCCGGTCCGGGGTGGGGGTCGCCGGCCTCGCCCGGGGCCGCAGCGTCCGGTTCCGTGCGGCATGGGCAGGGGTGGCGGCTGCCCAGGCTCGGGCTGGTGCAGAGGGGGGAGGGGCTGCGAGCGGGGGGAGCCCTGAGCAGGGGAGAGTTGGGCAAACAGCATCGGAGATGGTGCTGGCCCAGCTAGCCCTTGGGCTGGTGGTCACCCCTCTTAGCAGCCCAGGGAGCTGCTTGCTTGCAGCTCTCGTGGGGCCCAGCCCTGCCTGGCTTCCAGCGGGAGCTCTGTGGTGGCCACGGGGTCCCCTTGAGGGACACTGCCGCCTTTCCCTACACTCGCAGCTCCGGGCAGTGGCCGGTGCTCTGGCTAGGGATAGCCGTGGGTGCAGGGGGCTCCAGAGGCACCCACACCAGCATTCCCCTGCCCCATGGCGTGCCTGGGTGCTAATGGCACTGCCCGGACGTGGGAGAAGCTTGCTCGCCCATAAACCGCCTGGCCGGGCACTCAGGCCATGCCCGCAGCACATTACGGGGCCGCACGCTCCTCCAGCATCTCTCTTAACGCCTGAGCCAGGCCGGCAAAGTGGAGCGAGGCCACTCAGGGCCGGATTCGGCGGCGCGAGGCAGGGCTCTGGGGTGCCGTTCCCGGTGCCCATTTACTCCCACAGCCTCCATCGCGCTCAGCGCCGGGCTGGGAGTGAGATGCCGGGGTGGATGCTGTGCACCACCCTTTCCTGGATCCATTCTGGGTGGGGGGATGCAGCCCGGGGCTTGTGCAGCGGTAATTTCCACGCCTGGGTCCCACGGACGTGGGGTTAACGCAGAGCTGGGTGGCTCAGCACCACAAATGCTTTATTTACGTGAGTGAATCCCTCTGGGTCCCAGTGGTGAGGGTCGCTGCGGCTGGGCAGAGGGGCTGAGTCCCTGCTCAGGGGTGGTTTGGGCAGCCACAGCCTGTCCCAGCTCCCACGAGGGGCTGTGCCCAGAAAAACTCATCTGGCTGCAGGTGTTTGGGGGCCCTCAGGCCCACCCGCCCTTGGTTCAGTGGGCAACGCTGTGCAGGGGGCTGGGGCTGGGGCACATCTGGGGTCCGGGGTGCAGGAGAGCCCCAAGAACACTGGAGTGAGCCCAGGGAAGAGAGCAGAGCCCAGCAAGGTGGGGAGCAGGTTGGCAGGCAGCGAGCCAGCTGGATGCTAATTTATTAAATGAGTTCGGAAAACAAATGCGGGGAAGCCAAGGAATGCAGAGAATTTCATGGGCCGATGCTCGATGCTTCCTGTTAGGGGCTGGAGGTTACCAGCGCTGGCCAGCTGCTGCCCGCCACCCCGTGCCTGCCGGTGATGCCACCTGTGCCACCGGCTGTGCCCAGCACCCTCCTGGCCAGGGCTCAGCTCAGGCTGCGGCGGTGAGCGTGGCACACAGCCCCCGGGCTGTGCAACTGTGCGCCCAGCACCCCTCATCTGGGCACCCAGCTCGGTGGGTGCGTGGCCACCCATCTGCCTCCCCAGGGCATGCCGCGCGCACCCATTTCCAGGGATCTGGGGCCACGCACCCAGCGCTGGGACACAAGATCCAGCCCCCGAGGTGCGCAGCCACGCACCCAGCACCCCTCATCTGGGCACCCAGCTCGGTGGGTGCACAGCCGCCCAGCTATCTGCCTGCCCAGGGCGTGTGCTGTGCACCCATTTCCAGGGATCTGGGGCCACGCACCCAGCGCTGGGACCACAGCCCCCGGCCGCGCACACCGGCTCCGGGGGGCGCACGGCCCACCTGCCCGCTCCCGTGCGGGGCTCTCTGCCCCGGCTGCAGGGCTCCGCGCCCCAGCGCCGCCTCAGCTCCAGCCTCCTTGGTTTATTTATTTTTTTTTTACTACGAAGCAAACAGGAAACACATCAGCTTTTTTTTTTTTTTTTTTTTTTATAATTTTTTACGATAGCTTTTCCCCCGTGCTACCCTTTCTGCCAGCGGCGGGATCCGGGGGGGCTGCGGGGTCCGGGCTCGCTACCCCGCACCCCAGGGCCGCAGCGCGCAGCTCCCGGGGCCGCCCCCGCTGCCGTCGGGGCTGAGACCGGCCAACTCGTGGCAGCAGTGGCGGGGCTGCAGTGCCGGCGGGCGGCGCTAGGCGGGGCGGGCCGTGCCGGGCCGTGCCGTGCCGGGCAGAGCGCAGCCGAGCCGTGCCGGGCAGAGCCGTGCCGAGCCAGCCCGCCGAGGGGGGCGGGCGGCGCCGCTTATAAAGGCGGCGGGAGCGGGGTGGGGGAAAGCGCGTCCCTTCGCTGCGCTGCGGGACCGGCCAGCGGGGCCTGCCCAGCCCCGGCGGGGCGGAACGGCTCGGCTCGGCGGGGCTCGGCGGGGCATGGGCCGGCCCCCCCCCGCCGCCTGAAGGGATGGAGCGGCGGGCGCTGTGCGCGGGGCTGTACTGGCTGCTGCTGCCGCTCGCCCTGCTCGCCGGTGAGTGCGGCCGCACTGGCCCGGGGGCTTCGGGAGGGCTTTGGGGTGCGTGCGGTGTTCCCCCTCCACGCGTGAGCCGGGTCGCGGTGCTTTCCACCCGAGGGAGGCGGGCGGGACGCGCGGCTGTGGCGGCCCCCCCTTCCCCCAGCCCCACGCGGGACCGAGCCCGCTCCCGGGGAGCGCTGCGGCGCCTGCGGGCCGGGTGCGGGCACCCCCAGCACCGGGCACCCGGGGGCCGCTGAGGGCCAGAACCGTCCGGTTTGTCGCCCCGCTCGCCACTCTGCCCGTTTCAGGGTGGGCGTGTGGAGGGCGCTGGGGCAGCGGGGATGGGTGATGCTCGGGGGGTGGCTGGCACCTATCGCGGCCCGTGCCCGGGTACCACGCCGCCGCCGGGAGCGGGGGCACCCAGCCGGGCTGCAGAGCCTCTGCAGGGCCGTGGCTCCCAGGCTGCTCCCTGCCCGCTTTAAGCAACGCTGGCCTTTGAAGGCAGATGCGCCACCCACCAAGGCAACCCTCTGGCTACCGGCCTGGAAAATACCCGTGTCCTGGGACGCGCCGAACAAGAATCAGCTCTTTGAACCCCGGCTGCTCAGGGGAGCCTGTTCGGGGCTCCCCGTTTACCTATAGACGCGAAGGAAAAAAACCCGTCTCCATAAACAGGATTGTTCAACGGGTTCCTTGTGCCCGGGCACAGGCAGGGTCTGGCTGCCGCTGGGCTCGCAGGACCCGTGCGTGGTGGCACGGCTTTTGGGCTAGCGTCACCCGGAGAAGGGGTGTGCGCCCAACCGGAGCAGTGTCCAGTCAAGCAGCCCCTGTCCCGGCTGCATTTTGGGGTGCACGGTGCTGGCCATGCCACCGGCACGGGGTGAGCCTCGCTGGCAGGGGAAGTTGGTGACTGTTGAAAAAGCTTCTTTATTTGCTCTGGTTTGCTCGAGGAGTGACTCAGTGCATCGCGCAGGATGTGAGGAGGTTAATTATAACCCTGCCTACGAGCGGGGCTGGGAAGGGAAGGTGGCCGGGTGCTGCTTGCACAAGGCCTCCCAGCCGGTGGGGTGACACCGCCGCTCCGGGGCGCGGGAGCTGCTGGGTGCATCCCGTGGGTGCACGGGGCGACACGTGGCCTCTGGGCGCGGCCTCGCGCATGGGGCCCGTTTGCCCCAATTTTGCCGATTTGGCTCCAAATTGTGCCAGGCTTGCTGGCATACTTGCCCTGCTCCGGTTTGGGATGTTGTGCTGGGGATGTGCCGTCTTCCGCTGCCGGTGATGCTGGTGGCATTGGCGTTCCCCCCGGTGAGCTCGTAGGTGGCTTGTTTAAATTTGGGGCCCCACCTGCCCTGGAGGAGCGGCTCCCTTCTGCTCCAGCCGCTTGTCCAAATAGCCGTGGGGGTGACTCGGTGGGGGCCTGGGGCCTCGCACCTGCGCCAAGAGGGGAAACTGAGGCACAGGGGCATGTGGCTCGTCCTGCTGCACCTGGGGGGGGAGGAAGAGCCCCGGAGCACGACCCGCCTGCAGCACTTCCTTCCCCAGCAGTTAGGCTCTTCCCAAACGTCCGGAGGATGTTTCCTGGCGGCTCCCGGCCAGCTCCAGGCCAGTGGAGGTGCAGGAGCTGTGTGTCCCATGGCTCTGCTTGGGGCAGCCCCCGTTCCCATGGCTGGTACAGGCATGGATCCCTGCAATGCAGCTCCCAGCCGTGCCACGGGACGTATCCCCACCCTGCGCAGGGAGATGTCTCGGCTCCATCCTGCGTGCTGGGGATATTGGGGTGCACGGAGCCGACGGGGGCCTGCTGTGCCTTCCCAGCAGCATGCACCCCATGTGTGGGGGGACCAGGCAGCTCTGTGCCGAGACACCCGGGCTGGGTGATGGTTCTGGCTTACAGCTCTGGTGGCTCCTTGGTGCTCAGGCATAAGTGATGGGTGAGGGTGGCAGCCCCCCTCCCTGGGCTGTGGTGCCTCCCAAATCGCAAGGCCTGACTCGAGGTGAGGTGAGGACATGGCCCCTCTTGGATGAGCCCCCCTGCCTGGCCAGAAGGTGATGGGGTGCCAGGGGGTCCCTGAGGGGTCCTGGGTGCCACAGGGGGCTGCTACCCAGCTGGGTGCTGGTAGGCATGTGGGCTGCAGCCAGCTGCCTCCTGCGGTCAGGTGCTTTTTATAAAATGAAGGGAAATAAAAAAGAGGAGGGAAAAAAAAAAAAGAAGAAAAATTAAAAAAAAAAAAAAGCCACCGCTGTCTCCAAGAGCAATAACTGCTGTTTCCTCCCCAGGCACACAGGGGGATGGGAGGCACCGGGCCGGCTGCCGGCAGCCTGCCTGGGCAGTGGTGCCCATCTCCCCAGGACTGAGCCTTTTGCAAAGCCCCACTGAGGTGGGTGATGCTGTGGGGGCTCCCTGGGGGTGCAGTGGGTCCCCACTTGGTGAGGAGGGGGATGTGTGTGTCTGTGTTTGGACACTCCTTAGCGCTACTGTATGGCAGCCACTGTCATGGGAATATTATGGTGGATCTGGGGATGTCTGCGTGTGATGGGGATGTGAGTCCTGGTGCGCAGGCGGGTGTGCAAGCGGGAGATAGGCACAGGCATGCTGGTGCTGAGCCCATGGCTCTGGAGGTCCCAAGGGCTGCTCCAGTCCCTTGGCACGGGCTGTGCCATCCCAGTGCTGGCCCCCATCCCAGTGCGTGCACGGTGTAGGGGCTGCAGCTCCCGGGCTGTGGGTGCTGGGAAAGGGGGTGTCCCCAGGCACTGGAGTGGCAGCGAGCAGCTGCCCCACAGCCGCTGGGTTCCCTGTCCCGTGTGTTCCCTGTCCCGTCGCTGGCTGGCTGCTGGGGTTTCCCAGGCTGCAGCCGTGGCACACGCTGGCACCCAGCCCAGTGCCCTCCTGGGGCAGCTCCTGCGGCATCCCTGGGGAGCAGGGCTGGGGGCTGGCAGGAGCAGGATTAACTTTCCACAAAAACAGGATATGGCGGGTGAACCAGTGGGGCTGCTCCCTCTTCCCGGAAAGAGGAGCCGGGGCTGGGAACACGCCGGCGGCTGGCTCTGCCGACCCAGTGGCTGGCTGCTTTGGGGCTGACCGGATTTTTGGCGTGGGGAGAACCTCTGTGGCCGAGGTTCGTCAGCCTGCCTCTGGTTTACAGCCAGTGGATGCAGAGCGCAGGGTCCCGGGTGCAAAGTGCCACCCTGGGGAGCCTGTCTGGGTCACCCTGGGACCCCAGCTGGGGCCGGTTAGGGGGGAGGCAGGACTGGGCTGCAGGGAAGCAGACTGGCAGAGCTGCCCACTTCCAGCAGCAGGTAACGGGCCTGTGTGAGAGCAGCAGGGCGGGCAGGGAATTAAAGAGCTCTTCTAATTAATCCTGAGCGGCCGCAGGTCCCCACAGAGCCAGCAGCTGCGCGGGTGCCAATTGGTGTATGGGCCATGTGTGGGCACAGGCGGGCTGGTGCCGTGGGGCTGGCGTGTGGGGCTCCCCATCACTGGCAGGGTCCGGGGAGCCCCCTGCCCCCCTGCTGTTGGGTATGGGTCCGTCCCTGGGAGCTGGCTGGGCACGGGATGGGTCTGGCACAGCCCCCTCCCTGCAAACCAAGCACCCAATCCTCTCCCACAGCTGCTCTTTCCCGGTGTGATTATGGTGGGAGAGACCCCAATGCCAGCTCTCCCCGGCTGCCCACACCTCACCGCTGGGTCCCTGCCCTCCCCCGGGTCCCCGCTGGCCTCCATCCCCTCCCACGGGGGGACCTCAAGGGGAGATTATGGGTTGCTGCGAAGGGAACCCAACACATCTCGCCCAGCTCCCTGGCGCTGCAATTTATCCTCCTCCCGGCACATTAACGTCGTTAATATTTCACTTGCCTCTGGTTGCCAGCAGCGGCCGCGGTGGCGGTGAACTCCTGGCAGCGTGGGAGCTGATCCGGCTGCTCCCGGGGCTCAGCAGGGGGGTCTGGGTTAGGGTCCAGGGTAACCTTGCTGGGGGTGCAAGGGGGATGCTCAGCACAGGCCAGATCCTGCCCTGTGTGTGTGGCAGAGGTGAAACCGTGGGGTGTCGTGGGTGATGGGTGCTGCTTGCGCAGGGTGGGGGACGGTGGGTGCCACGGTGCTGCACCCACCTGGCTCCTCACCGGGAGGATGGGTGCGGGCAGGTGGGTTTTGCTGCGGGGCTGCTCTCCCCACCATCACACTCCCCACATGCCAAACTGGTTTTTCTCCCGGCACTTTTCCTGCTGTCAGCACTGTGGGGAACCGGTTTCCTCCGACTGTGCAGGACAGAGCACCCACGCAGGCTGGCACCACGGCACGCCCCGGTGCAGCCGGCCCTGCCGAGGAGGTGTGGGTGCAAAGCTGGGCATCGTGGGCTGCGCCATGCCGGTGGGCTGTTGCCTGCCCAGCACACCATAAGCATCTTTTTAATGTGGTTTTTTTGGTTTGGGTTTTTTTTTTTTTTTCCTTCGTTATCCCTTAAAAGCTGGTTGAAGCTGGCAAGCACTGGCCACCCTGCCGGGAGCTTTCCTGGTGATGCCTCGAGCTGGAGCAGAGGGGGAACCATCAGCCAAGGGGTCCCATGGGTGCCGGTTTTCAGCCCCAGGGCGCAGTGGGGTGCCCTGCATTTGCAGGCAGCTGCTGCCAGCCCTTCCTGGTGCCACAGGTGACCCCAGGACACTGCCACCGAGGTGCCTGCTTTGTGCTGGCCCCTGCCCGGGAGTGACGTCCCCAGTCCCAGGTGCCAGTGACATGGGTCACACTGTTGCTTTGGGCACGGGTGCTCCCTGCAGCGTGTGTGTGCCCAGCGATGCTGGTGGGTCTCCCCGCAGTGGCCATGATTCCTGTCCTCCTCGCAGCTCTTGGGCAGACCCCAGGTGGGCGATGCTGGTGGAGCTCTGGCACAGCCAGTCCCCTCCGTGCCACCAGCACCCACAGGGTAGCCATGGCTGGTTCACCCAAAGGATGCTGCCCTGGTGCAGCGGTGGGGTCGGTGCTGGGGTGGAGGGTGCCGGTGGCTGCCGGGGGGCTGGTTGGCTCCCACAAAAGCCAGAGCAGTGGCTCGCCCCCGTGCTGGGAAGGCTCCTCTCAGCCCCGTCACCGCTGGCGGGAAGGAGAATATTTGCTCCATGAGATCATGGTTTGCCGAAATGTAGCCAGCAACCCTCGGCAGTGGGGAGGTGACACGTCCTGGGGTCACCGCGGAAGGGCGGCTGGTGGGATGGTGGTCCCAGTCCCCCCACCCTGGGCACCCTGTTGCCCCCCCCCCCTCGTGTGTGGGGGCTGCCTGCGCTGCCCGGGGTGGGGAGCCAGCTGGGGACCCTGGTGTGGGACCAGCTTTAGCCCCGACAGGTGCCACGTGGGATGTGGCCTGGGCTGCTGGGTGCGTTCCAGGTGCCTCCTCTCCCGTCAGCCCCGCACCCTCCAGGGACACCCTGGGGTGCTGGGCTGCTCATGGGGGGCGGCGCAGTGTCCCCCTCCACTGCGTTGTCCCTTGCCCCAGGATGTGCCGTCCCATTGAAGCCTTGTAAACACAGGAAGGGCTGTGCCGGGCTGGTGGTGCTGAGCACGTCTCCTGGCGCTTGGCCTGCCCCTCGCCTCGGCCCCCCCAGCCCCATGGGGCCGGGGGCTGCCCTCTCGGCCCCCACTGCCTCTCCCTATTCCCAAGTGGGGTGCCAAGGGGAGCAGGTCCCCTGGCTACACAAAGCTGAGGTCCCCAACACTGGGGCTGTCCCCTCCCTGGGCTGCTCCGGGGGAATGTCACCTACCCAGAGTGGGGTCCCCCACCCTGGAGGGATACCCAAAGTGAGGTCCTGCCAGCCTGCTGGGGGGTGACACTGGGAAAGATTCCTCTGGTTTGCAGGGGAGAGGATGGGGGGACACCCTGGGACAGGGGCTCAGTTGAAAGCGAAGCTGCTGCGGTGCACAGCCCCCCTCCCCGTGACTCCCTTCCTCTCCGCTGGGCCGGCGGGTGCCTCGAAGTGGCCGTGCCCATCACCGTGGCCTCATGGCTGGGCAGCCACAGGTCTGTCCCGTGGCTGGTCCCAGCTCGAACTGCTCCATGTGGTGGTGTCTGTCACCGCTCGCCTGGCGTGTGCGTGCAGCCGATGGGAACGCCACGTCCCGTGCGTCCCCAGGCACGGCGGCAGCTGCCCTGGGATGTCCCAGCCTTCGGTCTCTGTCCCCGCTGGTGGCAGCTCCACCGGGTGCTGGCTCATCCCAGCTCCCTTCCCAGCTCCTCATACGGTTTCCCGCCTGCAAACAAGCTGTAATTTAGGTCTAAAAATAAGCGAGAGGGAAGGTGGTGAGCTGGTGGCGCGCCCGTGCCGGGGCTGGGTGCAGGTGAGGGGCTGTGCCAGCCCCGGGGTGGCCGTGGGTGGGGGTCCCAGCCCAGCTGCGAGGCTCCCTGCGAACCGTGGCGTGGGCTTGCAGGAGTGATGTGCAAATGCAGCAGGTTCTGCTCATGGCTCTCGTCCCCCTGTCACCCCACATGTCTGGCAGTGTGTCCCCTCCCTGTGTGGGTCACTGGGACTGACCCAGCCCAGGCTCCTGCCTGTGTCCCTCCTCCCACCGGTGTCTTATGGGGGGCTTGAGCCCCCACCCAGGACTACCCATCATTTTGGGGTGCCTCTTGTTTTGGGGATCCCCAGGGTGGGAGGGAATGTAGCCAGGAGCCTAGTGGGGTGCAGCACCCTCCCGGTGCTGCATCCCTGGTGCTGATGCTGCCCGTACCTGTGCCCACAGCCTGCCTCTTCCGCTTCAACGTCCTCTCCCTGGTGTACCTGCTCTTCCTGCTGCTCCTGCCCTGGTTCTCGGGGCCCACCCAGCACTCTGCCAGAGGTAAGGGGCTCAGCCTGGGGTGCGGGGGGTGGGCAGCAGGGTGGGCAGCTCTGCCTGGGGGAGGTGGGCAGCGCAGGGGCTGCCAGCCATGCTGCAGTGGGTACCTGCCCTCCTTCCCCTGCGGTTTCCCCCCGGCTGAGCAGCGTGGCTCCGCGTGGCAGTGTTGCTCTGTTAATTATAGCCCAGTGTGGCTATTAATAGGCCTCCTGCTCCAAAACGGCCAGTTTTGAGCCCCAGCCTCATTAACCAGAAACCTCAGGGCCAGGCTGTGCCTGCCAGGTGGGCAGGGATGGACCACAAGCAGCCCCCCCACCCTGCCCGGGCACGTGTGTGGGGGGCACGGGGGATGCGTCGCCCGTGGTGGGTGCATGGGAGCATGTCCCCGGCAGCGGGTGCATGGGACATGCCCCTGTGCGGGGCAGGGGGTGTCATAGCCCCCGCTGTCTGTCTGCCCTCAGTGCCACGCTGAGCCGTGCTGTAGCACAAGCCAGCAGCGCCTGGCATGGCTGCAGCTAAAAGCTTTGCCCTCTGAATATTTCATGGGCTCGCACGGCCCCGCAGCCCGGGTGCTGCTGAGAGCCTTCATGCGGATTTACAGGAAAAAACAAGTGGAGGGAAATTTTTTGGCCCAGGGCCACCCCCCGGCCGGTGTGCAGCTGTGGTGGGCTCGCTGCCTGTCCCATGGCTGGGAAAATGGGCGCATGGCCCAGGGAGCCGGGTGGGATGGGGGCACAGCTGCAGCTGGTGGAAGATCTGACGGAGCTCACGGTGTGGGGGACCCCTTAGCAGCCACCCACAGTCCCCCTCCAGGACATTCCACCAGGGATCGGGATGGGGCTGTGAGCTGTGTCCCGATGCCAGTCCCCATACGGTGGGACCAGGGAAGCGCCTGATGCCAGCTGGGTTGGAAGGTGCTGCAGGGGCGACGGGAGGGAGTGTGGTGCTGGGGCTCTGGCTCCCTGCATTGCCCTGTGTCTCGGTTTCCCCAGTAATGCAGTAGAAAGGATGCTCTTAGGCTGTGCTGGGTGCATGGTGAGACGTGCAAAGTCCTGGTGGGACCCTGTCCCTGGGGAAGACCCCTCGCATCTCTGGGCACAGTTTCAGTGCACCCCTTCCCAGCTCTTCCCAAGGGTGCTAGGTCCCCGCTGGGGATGCTCGTTCTCCCCAGGGCCACCTTGGTCAATAGGTAATGGGTTGCCCGTGTCTCACAGGTCACACCAGCTGCCTCCTCAAAGCTCTGCTGGGCACCAGCATCCTCTTCCTCCTCGCCCACTTCGTTTTCCAGATATGCCTGTACACGCTGCCCGTCCTGGATCAGCTGCTGGGGCCCAGCTGTGAGTACAGGGCACCAGGGCAGGCTGCCGCAGGGGTGCCCGTGCCTGCCCTCGCCCTCCCACACCTCTGCTCCCCCAGGCTTCACCCACTCACTGTAGTGCCCTGGGGCTGGACCCCCAAGCAAGTGACATGCAGGTGCGGGGATCCCATCCTGCTGGGTGCTGGAGGGCCACTGGGGCTCTGCGGGATCCCAGCGCTGGTGCATGCTGTGCTGTGCCAGGGTGCCCACTTAGCAGCCGCTGCACTGGGCGCAGACCCCATCCAGGGCCCCCATGAGGTGGGACGTTCTCCCTATGGGGAAGCCCCCTGCTCTGGGTGGGCTCGGAGCCTGCCCACGTGGGGTCTGCCAAACCCAGTGCCTCCCTGCTTCCCCACAGGCAGCACCTGGGAGGTCCTTGCCCGCCACATCGGGGTCACCAGGTAAGGGCATCGCAGCAGTGTGGGGTGGGGGCTGGCAGTGGTGGGTGGGGGGCACCCCCAAGCCCTTCCCTGCCCCGTGTTCCCTGCTGCAGGCTGGACTTGAGCGACATCCCCAACTTGGTGCGTCTCGTGGCACCCGACGTCGGCATCCTGCTGGTCTCGTCCCTCTGCCTGTGTCTGTGCCGCCGCCTGGTCCCCAAGGCAGGTGCTGCCGCCCATGGCCGGAGACCCGAGTCCCTGGAGCCCCTTGAGCAGGTGAGAGCCAGCCCAGGCGCCATCGGCAGCATCCCACCCAGAGCGTCCCACCAAGCCCCTCCAGCCTCCCTGGGGCATGGCGGGGGGTCTGCTCCCTGGGGAGGGCAGCCTGGCACATCGGGGCTTGTCAGAGAGGTGTCCCCGGTGGCTGGGGACCCGGGCTGGGGCAGTTTTGGCCGCCTGGCTGAGCAGGCGGTGGTGGAGGGGCTGGGCCATCACCACGGCACCTCCTGTGGGTTGGGGTGACTCTGCCGTGAGCAGTGCCCATGTTTGCTCCCACGTTGCCGTAGGGACCCCAGCAAACAGCCCGGCCCCACAGCACCGGTTGATGTGGGGCTGCCCCCGATGAGGGGAGCGTGGTGTGGGCACCCCCAGGCTCCAGCTGGCACTGCCACACCGAAACCCCTGGGCTCGGGAAGGGCGGTCGGGGGGGGGGCTGCTGGCACCCAGCTGGAGCTCGCCCACAGGGTGCAGGGCTGGGTGCCGTGCCGTGCCAGCAGGGCACCGGGGTGCTGGGCTCACGGCACTGGCATCACGCGGGCAGACGCAACCCCAAGCTGATGGCACCCCCAAGCTCAGCAGACACCTCTCGGGGCTCAGCCCCGTTTTGGGGTGCTTGGCACTGGTCTGGGCTGTCGTGGCGGGCGCTCGGCTGCGGCTGGGCTGTAACCGGAGTGCCGGCCGATGCGAACGCCTTTGCCGTGAGCGCGGGGCCAGCGCGGGAGGCAGCCTGGAGAAGAGCTCAGTGCTGGGAACCTGGGTGCCGGCGCCAAGAAAAACAGCCGCCTTTCGGAGGTGCTTTCCAAGCGGCTAATGAGATAAACACGGCCCGGTGCCGGGCTGCGCGCCCGCACAGCACCGGGCAGGATGCCCCGGCTGTCCACCCATGCTCTCCCTCAAGTGGGAAAACTGAGGCATGGCCTGGAGCAGCCTGGAGCTGGTGGGCTGCCCAGGGTCAGGCCATGGGGCTCACGCCACGCTCTCCTCACCTGGCAGGGGGAAGAGGAGGACGTGGAGCGGCACGGTGGCACGGCTGACACGAACACGCCGCTGAGCACCAGGCTGCGGGTGACAGCTCACTGGCTGCTCTGGGTGGCTGGGAAGGGCCTGGCCATCCTGCTGCTGGCCTTGGCTGGTGGGTATGGGACGTGGAGGGTATTTGATGCGCTGGGGGGTGTCTTGGTGACCATACTGCCAGAGGCAATGCTCGGCCCAGGGCAGGATGCTGGGCTGGGGGCTGCGTGGCCGGAGGATGCTCGGCTGTGCACTGACTGCCTGTGGGTGCTGCTCCCCAGGGATCACCCTGCCTTCCGCCTCCTCCAGCGTCTACTATCTGCTCTTCGTGGGGCTGTGCACGTGGTGGGCTTGCCACCTCCCCGCCAGCCGCCTTGCCTTCAACACCCTCTGCATCCTTGTCGCCGTCTACGCTGCCGGCCACCTTGTCTGTCTCTATGCCTACCAGTCACCCTTCGTCCAGGGGGTCTTCCCGCCCCCCACCATCTGGGCACGGTGAGTCCCTGGGGAGGGAGCCGTGCCGTGGGTCCCTGTGCCACCCTGGTGGAGTGGCCAGCCCGATGCCTTGCTTGGCTCCCATCCCACTGCCAGCTGCAGCGGGGAGGGTGCTCAGAGGCTACCCAGTGAAGCCATGTGTGGTGCCAGCACCGGGATGGGACCTTGGCTCATGATGGGGGTCCCGGTTGCAGGGGTAATGCCAGCTGCTCCATCCCTGCAGGGTGTTCGGCTTCAAGGACATCGTCCTGTACCTCAACTGCTCCCGGCCCAACGCCCTGGTGCTCAACACTGGCCACCCCTGGCCCGTCTACGCCAACCCCGGCATCCTGCTCCTGCTCTACTACACCATGGCCACCCTGGTGAAGCTGCGCCGGCTGGACGCTAGGGTGAGGGGCTGCAGGGCACAGCCGGACCCCTTGCTGATGCCCAGTGCACCCTGCTGCTCTGACTGCCGCAGCCCTGGCACCGGGGGTGCCTGGTGGAGGGGAGGTGGGGGTCAGGGGGGTGCCTGCAGCAGGCCTCCCCCCCTGGCAGCTGCAGCGGTGTGCCCTGAGCTGGCTCCTGCCCCTTGCAGAGAACCGTGGCACCAGCACAGCCACCAGCGAGGGAGTTGGTGGAGCTGGAGAGCTGGCCCAAGAACTCCGATGGCATAGCTGAAGACACCAAGGTGGGTTTGGGAGGGATGTGCCCCCCCGGTGATGGGGGAACAGGTATGGGGTGCTCTGGGGGTGCCAGGGTGGGCTCTGAGCCCTTTCTGCCCCCCCAGCCCATGCTGTCCTCCAGCACTGGGAAGCCGGGCAGCGACACTGAGAACTGCACTGTCCACGTCATGGGCAACTTGCCACAGCCGGGTAAGCCCGTCCTCACCACCTCCCCCTGCCCAAGCCCTGCCCATGGCCCAGGGGGTGGCTCACGGTCCCCTTCCCCGTGGCCAGGCAGGAGGCGTCCAACGGAGCGGCTGCCCCTGCACACCCTGGGCCACGTCATCATGAACCAGAGTTATGTCTGCGCCCTCATCGCCATGATGGTAAGGGGCTGGGGAGGGGGATGGGCACGGAAGGGCCACCTCCCAGCCTGAGCCCGGGCGAGCAGCCACATCCCACCTGCCTGCAGGTGTGGAGCATCACCTACCACAGCTGGCTGACCTTCGTGCTGCTGCTCTGGGCATGCCTCATCTGGACGGTGCGCAGCCGGCATCACTTTGCCATGCTCTGCTCGCCCTTCCTCCTCCTCTACGGCATCGCTCTCTGCAGCCTGCAGTACGTCTGGTGCATGGACCTGGCCCCCGAGCTGCCCACCCGTGTCGGCTTCATGAGCCTTGAGCAGCTGGGGCTGGTGCGCCCCAAATATCCCTGCTTGGACCTGGGGGCTAAGGTAAGCCCGGTGCTGTCCCTGTCCCCGTCCCTGCCAGCACCCAGCTGTCCCTGCTCACCGCCTGTCCCCACAGCTCCTGCTCACCCTCACCTTCTGGCTGCTGCTGCGGCAGTTCGTTAAGGAGAAGCTGCTAACGAGGAGGTGCCCAGCCACCCCGCTCCTGGAGGTGACCATCTCGGACACAGGTGAGGGCTCCCAGTGTCACCCACTCAGAGGGACCCTGTGCCAGGCTGAACGTCCCCAGGGTGCAAGCGCCCGGAGAGAGGCAGCTACTGGGTGTGGGGGGGACACATGTGCCCCCCGCCCGACTGCCTGCAGCCCCTTCCCTGCCTGGCAGAGCCCAGCCAGCAGCAGGACGTGCTGAAGGCACTGGGGGACCTGGTGCGGGATTTCTACGCCAAATACTGGATCTGCGTCTGTGCCGGCATGTTCATCGTGGTGAGCTTCGCCGGGCGCCTCGTTGTCTACAAGATCGTCTACATGTTTCTCTTCCTCCTCTGCCTCACCCTCTTCCAGGTAGGGGGGCCGGGCACCCCTCCCTGTCCCCATCCCCGTCGCTGGCGCGGCCCCGCTGATGTCCCTGTCCCCGCAGGTGTACTACAGCCTGTGGCGCAAGGTGCTGAAGGGCTTTTGGTGGCTGGTGGTGGCATACACCATGCTGGTGCTCATCGCTGTCTACACCTTCCAGTTCGAGGACTTCCCCATGTACTGGAGAAACCTGACAGGCCTCACCAATGAGCAGTGAGTGTCCCCAACCCGCCGGGGGGTCCCTGCTGCTGCCAGCCCCGGGGTGGCACCAGGACGTGGCCAAGGGATGCATTGCGAATGGGGAAACTGAGGCACAGGGGGAGTGGGGGTTGAGCTCCAGTGTGGTGGCTGAATGCCCATGCAGGATGGGCTGGATGTGGCCCCACATTAACCCTCCTGTCCCTGCCCAGGCTGGGCGACCTGGGCCTGGAGCAGTTCAGCGTCTCCGAGCTCTTCTCCAGCACCCTCATCCCAGGCTTCTTCCTCCTGGCCTGCATTCTCCAGCTCCATTACTTCCACCGCCCCTTCATGCACATCACTGACCTGGAGCACATCCCCGCTGCCTCTCCACCACCCCGCGCCATCCCCAGGTAAAGCCCTGTGCCAGGGTGACCACCCCTGCACCCCGAGCCCCCCGTCCCTGCTCTGAGCCCACCTCCCCACAGGCCAGAGGAGCTGTATGGGAGCCGGCTGCTGCGGGGTGCACCTGCTGCCGAGAGCGCCGAGACAGGCGACTCCAGCACTGTGTCACAGGGTACCAGTCAGGGATGGGGGGACAGGGCTGGATGGGGTGTCCTCCAAGGTGGGAAGGGGCTGGAGGGGAGGCAGGGGTGGATTTGGGGTGTCATCCGAGTGTGAGAGGGTACAGGGATGGGTTCGGGCATCCTCTGAGCCAGGAAGGGGCTGGGAATGGGTGCAGGGATGAATTTGGGGTGTCCTCCAAGGCTAGGTGGGGATGAGTATGGGTTGGGGTGTCCTCTGAGCCAGGAAGGGGCTGGGAACAGCTGCAGGGATGGTGGATTGGGGTGTCCTCCAGGTCTGGGAGGGTCTGAGGATGCATTGGGATGTCCTCTGATCCAGGAAAGGCCTGGGAGTGTACAGGGATGGATTAGGGTGTCCTCCAAGGCTGGAAGGTTGTGGGAATGGATTGGGGTGTCCTCCAAGCGTGGGAGGATACAGGGATGGGTTGGGGTACCCTCTGAGCCAGAGTGGCTGCAGGGGTGTCCGTGACAGTCCATGTCCCTGCAGCGCCCACCAAATGGGGGCTGGTGCTGGAGCGCCTGATCGTGCTGGGCTGGACCTTCTCGGACAAGCTGACCCGTGGGCAGGTCTTTGTGGGGCGTCTACTGGAGCTCCACATCCTCAAGCTGGTGGCTCTTTACACTGTCTGGGTGGCCCTGCAAGAGGTACCAGCCCTGGGATGCCGGCATGGGGGGGCTCAGCCAGGCACCCTGGGGTGCTGACGTGGCCACTGCCCCAGGTATCACTGATGAACTTCTTGCTGGTGCTGCTGTGGGCCTTCGCCATGCCCTACTGCCGGTTCCGCCACATGGCCTCCTGCCTCTCCACCGTCTGGACCTGCATCATCATCGTCTGCAAGATGCTCTACCAGCTCAAGATTGTCGACCCCCACGAGTACTCCAGCAACTGCACCCAGGTGCCTGGGCGGCCGTGCCAGGGGCACGCCTGGTTCTTGGGATGCTTGTGGGTTCCCTGGCTGGAGGGGGGGTCTGGTGGCAGGGGCGAGGGGTGCTGACGCCTGGTGGTGCTCCTCTTTGCAGCCCCAGCAAAATGGCACCAACCTGAGCCCAGAGGAGCTGGGCAACTCCACGCTGTACCGCGGCCCTGTGGACCCTGCCAACTGGTTCGGCATCCGCAAGGGCTACCCCAACCTGGGCTACATCCAGGTGGGCATGAGGACACCCTATCTGTGGAGAGCACCGTGTCAGGGGGATGCTCGGTGGCATGCCATGGTCCTGAGCATCCCCCCCACCCTCCCTGCCCCCAGAACCACCTCCTGGTGCTGCTGCTGCTGGTGTTCGAGGCGGTGGTGTACCGGCGCCAGGAGTACTACCGCAAGCAGGAGCAGCTGGTGGCCCCCGTCACAGAGACCATCTTTGAGGACATCTCCCGTGAGCACCTCGACCACGGCCTCGGCAGCTGTGCCAAATACTTCCTCAACTATTTCTACTACAAGTTTGGCTTGGAGGTGGGGAGCAGGTGCTGCGGGGTGGGGTCCTACCACTCCCAGCACCCCGGGGCTGAGCCTCTGCATCCCCCCCGCCCCAGATCTGCTTCCTGATGACGGTGAATGTGATCGGGCAGCGAATGAACTTCATGGTCATCCTGCACGGCTGCTGGCTGGTCGTCATCCTGACACGGCGCCGGCGGGCGGCCATCGCCCGCCTCTGGCCCAAGTACTGCCTCTTCCTCGTCGTCTTCCTCCTCTACCAGTACCTGCTGTGCGTGGGCATGCCGCCCGCTCTCTGCGTGGGTAAGGGGCAGGGCTGGGGGCACCTGGCCTTCGCACAGGTCAGTGCAGTGGGGGTCCGTGTGCGGGCAGGCTGCCTGCCCTGGCTCGGGGCTGGGGGCTGGCATGCAGTGTGCCCGCTGCCCCCCAGACTATCCATGGCGCTGGAGCCGGGCCCTCCCCATTAACTCGGCGCTCATCAAGTGGCTCTACCTGCCCGACTTCTTCGTGCCCCCCAAATCCACCAACCTCATCAGTGAGTATCCCCCTCCCCAGCCCCAGCCGCCCCCTACCCACTGGGTGCCCTGGCTCCCTGCTCCAGCCGCGGGCACCGCCCTGCCCATGGGGCACCCCCAACCCCAGCCATGGGGGTCCCAGGCAGGCAGGAGGGGTGGGAGGAGTTTGGTCAAACCCCACCCCCTTTGGGGAGGAGGGGCCTGGGGAGACCACATCCCGTTTGGGGGAAGCTTAATAAAGTGTCTGAGGGGAGGAACCCAGAGGGGGAGGAGCATGGAGAGGTCACGCCCCCTTGTGAAAAGATCAATGAAACTCGGAGAGGGAGGAGCCTGGGGAGGCCACGCCCCCTTGCGAAAAGCCCAAATTAAATACATCCGAGGGGGAGGGGCCGAGGGGCCACGCCCCCTTTGGGAAAACTCAAGCTCGCCTCCCTTGGGGGAGTGGCCTGGTATGCCCCACCCTTTTGGGAGGGGCTTGATGGGTGCCACGCCCTTTGGAGGAAAGGGGTGTGGCCTACCAGAGCCCCACCCTCCCGGGCTGAGCCTTATGCCTGCAGATGACTTCGTGCTGCTGCTGTGCGCGGCCCAGCAGTTGCGGGTGTTCAAGGCCGAGCGCACCGAGGAGTGGCTGCGTGCAGCTGGCGAGAACAGCGACCGGCTCGACCTGGCCCGGGACCCCCACAATCCCACGCCCAACTTCATCCACTGCCGGTGGGCACCCGCCGCTGCATGGCACTGCTGGGGCTGGGGTGGGCTGGGGTGCCTGGGGCCGTGGGGGTGGGACCTCCCCTGGGGTGGGACTCCTTGGGGGATGGACAAGATGGGACACCCCCTCCCCCCTCCCCCCCCGGCCCCCAGAATGACACCCCTTGGGATGTGGACAGGATGAGACCCCCAAGCAGTAGGACCTGCTGGGTTAGGATCCTCTAGGATGGGGATGGGAGCCAACCAGTGCTGGGAACCCTTAGGGGCAGGGAAACCCGCCCCCTGATGCTGGCACGGGACCCCCTGCCACTAGGATGGTGCCCCCAGACTGGGACAGGAGCACCCTGAAACTGTGTTGGAAGGAGATGTGGTGGTCCAGGACACCCCTGGTGATGGTGCAGGACCCCTGTGGGCACTGGGACCCCACAGACTGGGACAAAGCACTTTTTGTCTCCAGGATGGGGCTGATTTGGGGACTGGGACCATGCTGGTTTGGCTGGTGTGTGGGGTAGCATCTCACTGCACCCTAAACCTGCGTGGTGGCAAGCATAGGTGCTGGGAGGAGATGGGGACCCTGCTCTGAGGACCCCATCCCACAGGTCATACCTGGACATGGCGAAGGTGGTGGTCTTCCGCTACCTTTTCTGGTTTGTCCTGGTGGTGGTCTTCATCACCGGGGCTACCCGCATCAGCCTCTTTGGCCTTGGCTACCTGCTGGCCTGCTTCTACCTCCTCCTCTTCGGCACTGCCATGCTGCGCAAACCAGCACGGGCTCGCCTCGTGCTCTGGGACTGCCTCATCCTCTACAACATCACCGTCATCATCTCCAAAAACATGCTGTCGGTGAGGACTGCTAGTCCCTGGCTAGGCAATGGCACCTGGGCTGCTCCTCTGGGCCACCCACCCCCTGGGCATCCCCTGGGGAGGGGATGGGTGGCAGCACTGTCCCCATCTCGCTGTCCCCAAGCTAGCCCATCACTCTGCCCTCTCTTCCTGCAGCTCCTCTCCTGCGTCTTCGTGCAACAGATGCAGAGCAACTTCTGCTGGGTGATCCAGCTCTTCAGCCTGGTCTGCACCGTCAAGGGCTACTATGACCGTGAGTTGCCAGCTTGTTGGGGTCTGCCCTGCCTGAGCTGGTGGGATTGGGGGTGCAGGTTGGGGCTGCTGCCTGACCTGCCTGCACCTCTGCCTGCCAGCCAAGGAGATGGGCAAGGACCAGGACTGCTCGCTGCCCGTGGAGGAGGCGGGCATCATCTGGGACAGCATCTGCTTCTTCTTCCTCCTGCTCCAGCGCCGCGTCTTCCTCAGCTACTACTACTTACATGTTATGCTGGACCTCCAAGCCTCTGCCCTGCAGGCTTCCAGGTGGGATTGAGGTCCTGGAGGGTCCCTGTGGGTGCCGGCGTGTGGGGGTGCCCCCCTTCACCCTCCCGCTGTCCCTGCAGGGGCGTCGCACTGTTCAAGGCCAGTGTCCTGAAGAGCATGCACTCCCATCGGCAAGCTGAGAAGAAGTCGCTGGCCCAGCTGAAACGGCAGTGAGTGGGTTTTGGGGGGTACCTGGGAACCCTCTCTGCAGCTACCAGCACCTTGGGACACCCCTGTGTTGGGGGGTGGCTGGGGGTGCCCCCAGGGGGTTTGGGGGAGCAGGCTCCACAGCAGCCTCTGCCCGGCAGGATGGAGCGGATCCGAGCCAAGCAGGAGAAGTACCACCAGGAGCGGCTGCCCGGCAGTGGTGGCGAGGGGCAGGATGAGGCCAGGCCAGGTGAGAGCTGGGGGGTCCCTCCCGTCCCCCCCAACCCCTCTCCGGGCACAGCAGAGTGACTGCGACCCATGGCCAACACTTGTCCCGGTGGAGCCCCACGGAGCTGCGGTGAATCCCCTCCCCGCGCCACCGGCTCGCCCCTGCGGCGGGTGCCCCGCGTGCAGCCGTTCTCAGCCCCCTCCCCATCTGCCGTCCCACAGCGCCCGGCAGCCCGGTGGACCCTTCCCGGCAGAGGGAGCGGTGGTGGCGGCCATGGTTAGACCACGCCGCAGGTACTGCCCCGGCACGGGGCGTAACGGGGCGCAGCCCCTCAGCAAGGTCCCTCCGCTGGGGACCACTAACACCCACGGGGAGCGGTGGCGATGATGGTGCTTTTGGCAAGATGACACCCTGCATGTCCCCTGTCCCCGTGCTCGGCCGCAGGGCACTAACCAGGGCTTCTCCACTTCCCAGCACTAACGGGGCGTTGGACTGGGGGTGCTGGGCTGGGTTGGGGTTACCAGCATCGCTTGTCACGGATGCCGGAGGGACCCGCTTTGGTGACGTGGGAGTTGGGTTGTTCACCCTGACGGTGAGGATCCCCCCGGGTGTCCTCGGCACTGTGCCAGCAGCGCCGTGCCAGTTAGGGCGCCCTGGGGAGATGGCAGCAGGGCCGGCCTGGGCGCCAGCCATGCCGTGATGCCCTGTGCCATGGCGCCGGCCATGCCATGACACCCCGTGCCACCCTGGCAGTGCTGCATTCAGGGGAATACTTCCTCTTCGAGTCGGACAGTGAGGAGGAGGAGGAGGCGGTGGTGCCAGAGGAGCCACGGCCGGGCAGGCAGAGTGCCTTCCAGGTGAGCATGGCTGCAGGGCTGGGGGGCCTGGGGGCGCTGGCGGTGGCACTCACAGCCCCCCTCTCCCTGCAGCTCGCCTACCAGGCCTGGGTGACCAACACCAGGACGGCACTGCGGCAGCAGGAGCAGCAGCAGCCAGAGCCACCTGGTACCGAGGTCGCTGCAGGTGGGTCTGGCTCACCCCAAAATGGGGCTGGGGTCCGGGGGGGGGACACCGCCCTGTCTCGTGCCCGCTGTTTTCCCTGGCAGCAGTCGGCATCCTGTAACGGGGCATTGACTCAGTGGGGTTCCTGGCATGTGTGTGGACTCTCTGATGGCTGCAGTGGGTTTGGGCACAAGCCATGCAGCTCTCCTTTGGTGCCCATGCTGGTTTTGAAGCTGAGAGGGGACACACGGGGTGATGAGCAGGAGAGCCCCAGTGGGGCCAGAAATGATGTCCATCCTCTGCTGAGCTGGTGCTACCCCTTCCTGGGGGAATCTGACCCGTGCAGAGGACAGCGGAGCGAGAGAGGAAGAGTTGCAGGCACCCGAAGAGGCTGAAGGCCAGGAGGAAGAGGAGGAGGAAGCCTCAGGTAGGTGGGCAGCAGGATTGCAGCACAGGGGGATGCTAGGGGTGGTCTGAGCAGGCATGAAGTGACACACACACACACACACACACACACACACACCCCGCCTCTCTCTTCTTGCCTTGGCAGAGCGGGGCAACGTGGTGCAGCGCGTGCTGAACACCCTGCGGTTCCTGTGGGTGCTGTGCCGGGCCATGGTGGACGGGCTGACCCAGTGGCTGGACGCCTGCACCCGGGAGCACGCTGACATGTCCACCGTCCTGCGCCTCGAGAGATACGTCCTCACACAGCGGCTGGCCAGGGTGAGCCGGGGGGGGACACAGGGGCACGGCAGGGCAGAGGGGGTGGCAGCCCCACGGTGGCACTGACCACCTGCCCGCTGCAGGGAGAGGATGTGCACCGCGGGGTCCTGGATGAGCTCTACCTGCTGCCGCCGGAGGAGCCCCCAGAGGAGCCAAGCCCACAGGGGGCTGGGGGTACAGACCCCCAGAACAGCATCGCTTCCAGGCAGGTGCATAGATACCCCCCAGGGGGGCAGCCAGCAGCGCCACAGGCAGGGGCTGGTGGCAGGGAGCTCACCCCTGTCCCTGTGCCGTCCCCAGCAGGCACCGAGGAGCTACCCCACCCCAGTGGGATGCCCGCTTCCCACTGGCAGCCAGGAGCAGGTGACACCCTGGGGTCCCAGGAGGATGTGGCAGGGTCTCGGGAGCTCCTGGCCCTTCCCCAGAACCGCAGCCGGACAGCCAGTGAGCTCCTCCTGAGCAGGTACGGGGCTGTGGGGATGTGGGGCTGGCGGGGCTGGGGGCAGTGGGGCTGGCTCACCCCCTCCCCACACCTTGCAGGCGGCTGTACTTCCCCGAGCTGGAGGAGTCGGAGCGGTTTTATCAATCCCACAACCGGTTCCTGAAGCTGCTGCTGGCCGGGTACCGCTGCGTGGCTGCCCACTCCGAGCTGCTCTGCTACTTCATCATCATCCTCAACAACATGGTGACTGCCTCCGTCATCTCGCTCTTCCTGCCCATCCTCGTCTTCCTCTGGGCCATGCTCTCCATCCCCCGGCCCAGCAAGCGCTTCTGGATGACCGCCATCATCTTCACTGAGGTGGGCAGTGGGTGCCTGAGGAGGGGGTGATGCCACCCGGCCCCCAGCTGCCACTGATCCCAACTTCTCCGCAGGTGATGGTGGTGGTGAAATACCTCTTCCAGTTTGGGTTCTTCCCCTGGAATGGCTACGCCATGCTGGTGCGCAACGAGGGCAAGCCCTTCTTCCCACCCCGCATCCTGGGCTTGGAGAAGACTGACCGGTACATCAAGTATGACCTCATCCAGCTCCTGGCGCTCTTCTTCCATCGCTCCCTGCTGCTGGTGAGCCCTGGGGCACGGGCACCACTGTGGGCATTGCCTGGGTGGGCGCCCCTGGGAGCTGGACGTGCTCCTGGGGGTGATGGGTGCTCTGGAGAGCACCCAGTGGGTGCTTGGTGGCTCTGCCTTGGTTTCCACCCCAGGCACCCATTGCTGGTTGGGTCCCTGGGATGCAATGGGAGCTGATGCTGCGGGATCGGGGGATGCGGTGCATGGGGGATGGGGGACATCAGGAGCCCCGTCCCCCTGACCACGGCCCTCCTCAGTCCTATGGGTTGTGGGACCACGAGGAGGACCCCTTCCCCAAGAAGAAGGCAGAGGTGGAGCGGGTAGAGGATGAGGAAGAGGAGGAGAGGCGGGAGGAAGCAGCATCCCCGCCGCCCGCAGTGGACAAGGAAGGGATGGAGGCGCTGGCAGAGCCAGGGACACTGGGTGCAGCCGCGGGGCCGGAGTTGGAGGGCGATGCCGTGGGGCAGGCAGAGGAGGCTGGGGCCACGCAGCTCCGCTTCAGGAGGAAGAGGCGGCAGGGGAAGAAGCAGCCAGAGGCAGCTCCGGAGGAAGGTGAGCACCAGCTCTCACCCCTCACACCCCGGCAAGGGACAAGGCTGGTGTCCCCCAGGGCAGAGGGGTGCTGGGGCCACGCAGGATGCAGCCCTGAAGGACCCTGCCTGTCACCCATGCTGCACCTCACTCACAGGGGATGGGGAGGAGGAGGAGGAGGAGGAGGAAGAGGAGGAGGAAGAAGCAAAACAGAGCCACGCTCAGAGGAAGCTGAAGGCGTTTGGGCTGCGGGTCAAGCTCTTTTTCCTCACCATGTGAGTGCCCACGGCGCTGGTTGGAGTGGGGGATGCGGGGTGCAGCTCCTGGTCACACGTTCCCTCTGTTGGTCCCCTCCAGGGCACAGAACATGTACCGGCCGGTGCGCGGGTTCTTCCGGGACATCCTGCACACCCAGCACCGGGCAGCCACCGACGTCTACGCCTTCATGTTCCTGGCAGATGTGGTTGACTTCATCATCATCGTCTTCGGCTTCTGGGCCTTCGGGGTGAGCAGAGCCCTCCTGCAGGGCACCAGCCGGCCAGCTCCCACCGCAGGGACGGGCTGGGCTCTGTCCTGACCTCTCCTGCATCCCCAGAAACACTCGGCAGCTGCCGACATCACCTCCTCGCTGTCGGATGACCAAGTGCCGGAGGCCTTCCTGGTCATGCTGCTCATCCAGTTCACCACCATGGTCATCGACCGTGCGCTCTACCTCCGCAAGACTGTGCTGGGCAAGCTCATCTTCCAGGTCATCCTGGTGTTCAGCATCCACCTCTGGATGTTCTTCATCCTGCCAGCCGTCACCGAAAGGTACCGAGCATCCCCCAAAGATGCCTCCCCAGGGCACGGTGTGGTTCTTGGGTGACACCTTTGTGTCCCCAAGCCCATGTGGTGGCCCAGCCTGGCCAGGCAGGTGGCCAGAGGGATGACATCTCCCTCCCACAGGTTGTTCAGCCTCAACACGGTGGCCCAGCTGTGGTACTTTGTGAAGTGCATCTACTTCTCGCTGTCAGCCTACCAGATCCGCTGCGGCTACCCTACCCGCATCCTGGGCAACTTCCTCACCAAGAAATACAACCACCTCAACCTCTTCCTCTTCCAGGGGTACGGCACGGGGCCACACAAACCCCCGGGTGCCCAGAGGGTGCTGTACCAGTCCTCTCTCCCCATGTGCCCCTCAGGTTTCGCCTCGTGCCCTTCTTGGTGGAACTGAGGGCTGTCATGGACTGGGTCTGGACAGACACCACGCTGTCCCTCTCCAACTGGATGTGCGTGGAGGACATCTACGCCAACATCTTCATCATCAAGTGCAGCCGTGAGACGGAGAAGGTACATCCCCGCCGTGCTGGGAGGGGCTCCCCAATAAGCCCCTTGTTGCTGGGGGTCCCCCTGAGCCCTCCTGGCACTGCATGCTGTCTCCTCCCCTGCCCAGAAATACCCCCCAGCCCAAGGGGCAGAAGAAGAAGAAGATTGTGAAGTATGGCATGGGGGGCCTCATCATCCTCTTCCTGGTGGCCATCATCTGGTTCCCGCTGCTCTTCATGTCGCTGGTGCGCTCCGTGGTGGGCGTTGTGAACCACCCCATCGACGTCACCGTCACCCTCAAGCTGGGGGGGTATGAGGTGAGGATGCAGGGGGTGGGGTGCTGGGGTGCCTGGTCTGGGTGATGGGGTCCCCTGCCTGACTTGATGGCACCCTGTCCCCCCCGCAGCCACTGTTCACCATGAGTGCCCAGCAGCAATCCATCCAGCCCTTCACCCCCCAGGACTATGAAGCCCTCACCAACCAGTTTGAAAGGCAACCGGTAAATCCTGCCCACCCCAAACCCCCCTGCTCCATCCCACTGGGTGCCCAGGGAGGGGGGCTGGCACATCCAGGGGTGCCCCCTGCATGGGGGTATCCTTGGGTGGGGGCTGAGCTGTGCCCCCCACCCCCGGCGCCAGGTGGCCATGCAGTTCATCACACTGTACGGCTACGAGGACATTGTGACGGCCCGCATCGAGGGCAGCTCGGGCTCGCTCTGGAGCATCAGCCCCCCCAGCCGGGAGCAGATGCGGCGGGAGCTGCAGAACGGCTCATCCGACATCACCCCTCCGCCTCACCTGGACCTTCCAGAGGTACAGCCAGCACTGGGGGGGGGGGGGGGGGAGGAAGCCCTGTCTGCACCCCCGCCGTGCACACAACTCAGCTTCTGCTGCCCTCTGTGCCCACAGGGACCTGGGCAAGGGGGGCACGGTGGAGCACACCTTCGACAAGCACACCACCGACCTGCAGCCCGGCGCGCCCCAGCGCATGGAGCTGGCCCAGCTGCTGCAGGGCACCCGCGACGCGCCTGTGTGAGTGTCCCCGGGGGGGCTGGACTCCCGTGCTCGGTGCCCCCCCCCGGCTCACCCCACTCTCTTGCAGGCAAGTGCCCAAACTCTTCCCCAAATACATCCGGGCACCCAATGGCCCTGAAGCCAACCCCGTCAAGCAGCTGCTGCCAGGTGAGTCCCACTGTGTGCCCCCCGTCCTAAAAAAAAAAAAAAAAAAAAAAAAAGGTGTTGGGGGCACATCAAGAGCTGTGTTGTGTCCTGATGGTGCCACCCCCTCCGGCAGATGGGGAGGACAGCTACCTGGATGTGGAGGTGCAGCTGAAACGGGAGCGTGCGGGTGCCGGCCGAGGAGGTGACAGCTTCTTGGAGTGGTGGGTGGTGCGGCTGAAAGAGGCCCCCCCTCGTGATGGCAACATCCTCCCCATGGTCATCTTCAACGATAAAGTCAGCCCCCCCAGCCTGGGTTTCTTGGCTGGCTACGGGTATGTGGAGTTGGGCACCCGACCACCCCAAAAGGGGTGCAAAGTGTGGGGTGGTGGGATACAGGATGCCAGAACCTGTGTGTGTCCCCCCCTTGCAGGATCATGGGGCTGTACGTCTCCATCGTGCTGGTGATCGGGAAGTTTGTGCGGGGTTTCTTCAGCGAGATCTCGCACTCCATCATGTTCGAGGAGCTGCCCTGTGTGGACCGCATCCTGAAGCTGTGCCAGGACATCTTTCTGGTGCGGGAGACGGGTGAGCTGGAGCTGGAGGAGGAGCTCTACGCCAAGCTCATCTTCCTCTACCGCTCCCCCGAGACCATGATCAAGTGGACGCGGGAGAAGGAGTAAGGGGAAGGGGCTCTGACGCCCCCCCCCCAGCTCCCAGGGACATCACCGCCAATGCCTTAAAACAGCCCCCCCCCCCCCGCCCCCCCCCCCCCCCCCCCCCCCCCCCCCCCCCGAGCTGGGGCTGCATCCTGCCGGGGAGGCAGTGGGATGCAGGGTTCTCGGCGCTCGCTTTTAGGGAGGATGTTTTTCTTACGTTGCTTTGAAGCCGTCCGAGCTGTGGAGACCATGTTGTGCCTTCCCAGGGAGGGGGGGGACAGGAGCTGGCCCCTCCACCCCACCCACTGGGCACCCCCTGGGTGCTGGAGGGGTCAGGAGCCGGGCCATTCCCCCTCCCTGCTCTCCCCAGCCCCGCTCCAGAACCAGGTTGAACTCCGAAGCAATAGCTCTCCAGCCCAGGATGGGGGGCCCTGGGTCGTGGCCACCCCTCAAGCTGGGGCCGGGGGGCGGGGCTGGCAGCCCCCAGCCGGACTCTAGACACTTGTGACTTTGGTTTTGGTTTTTTTATTAATTCAAATGGTTTATTTATACAGATATCTAATAAAACAAAGCTGAGGCCTCCCCGGCTGACGCACGGCTGGGGCAGGGGAGGGGGTGGGGGAGTGCAGGGTGGGACAGGGGACCTGCTGCCCTGGTGCTACCAGCAAATGTGGTGTAAAAGCAGCTGCCTGGGTGCTAGGGCTGCCCAGGGGCTCTGGTTCCCCACTATTGTATGGAGCATCCCTGGAGGGGGTGGCACCCTGCCCCACCAGCGCCCCAGGGGGATGGGGGTCTGCATCCCCCACTGTCCCCAGCCCCTTCAGCTCTTGCTGGGTTCCTCATCCTCCAGTGGGACCTCCTGGCTCTGCTGCTTCATCTCCGCTCTGCAAGGGATGGACACCATTGCTGGATGGATGCAGCACTGGAAGCAGAGCCAGCGTGGAGGGGACCCCCGTGCCCCCTACCTGTGGATCCTGCGCTGGGCCTCGGCACGCACGTAGGGTGGCAGTGTGGCGAGAGGGCCCTGCAAGAGAGGGGCTGTGGGGATGGGGACCCCCATCCCTGAGGAGAGCCACTCTGCTGCACCCCAAAAGCCTTACCAGTTCCTTGAAGGTGAGGCGGCAGCCGTAGCACAGCAGCGGGATGAAGGCAGCTCTGCTCTCAGCCCTGCGGGGACAGGGACCCTCAGCAGTGCCAGGGTGGTGACCCCGGTGCCGGCACAGCATCCCCCCTGCCCATGTGCTCACCCCGCTGCTGGGGTGTCCTGGCAGCACCCGTTCTCCACTGGCTCTGGCTCTTCTATGATCAGTGTGGGCTCCAGGGCCAACTCTTCCTCTGCAAGAGCCGGAGCACAGGGGTGCTACTGGGGGCTGCACGGCTGCCCCCCCCCCCCCAAATCCCCTGAGCCCCCACCCTACTCACCCCCAGCGATGTCCAGGGCACACAGGCACAGCAGGCAGCGCTGGGACTCGCTGCTCGCCTTGGCTGGAGCTGGGCTCAGCTTCTCACCCGTCCTGCAGCCAACGCAGCAGGGTGAGGGGGTGCCCCCCACTAACCCCCCCACCATTGTGCCCCTGCACAGGGGATGCTGTACCGATAGACGGTGCTGATGGTGGAGGGGAAATCCTCCTGCAGCCCCAGGAGGAAGCGCTCAATCACGCGGTGGATGCTGGGCTTCTCCCGGCGCTGGGGGAGCAAGCAGAGAGGGCAAAAGGCAGGATGAGAGTGGTCCCATCCCTGGCATGGGGATGCGCAGCTCGGGACCCCCCCCCGCATGGGACAGGAGATGCCCCTACCTTGGTGGAGAGGGGTGGCATGATGACGGTGGGGACATCGAAGAAGTGGTTGTAGAAGGCGATCTCCTTGGCCATGTACTCCCGCATGGGTCGCACCACCATCACGTCACCATGGCGGTTGTCCATGAAGCCCTACAGGTACATGGCTGCTGGGGGACCGCGCCACCACCAAGCCACAGACTGCCAATCCCCTCACTCGGTTGCATTGCGTCACCCCTCTGGGTGACGATGGCTGTCTTCAGCTTGGGGACAGGGCGCCAGTACGCTGCTCACCGTGTCAACAGCAAGGAAGGCACCACGACCCAGCGCCAGGTTAGTGAGGAGTTTGATGGCCACACGGGTACAGCTCTCGCCTGTCATCACCTTGGCATAGCCCCTGGTCCGGGCCGTCTGCAGGATGAGATGGATCCTGGGGGACAAGGTGACACCGGCTCAGAGCCACCGTGCCATGCCCAGTGCCGGCGCTGGGCAGGGTCGGTCCCTTACCGCAGCATCTGCAGCAGCTCCTCTCTTGCTGTCGACGTCTCCACAGCCTCAAAGAGCTGCAGCAGCTCCTGGGTGCGGGCAGCAGCAGGCAGGCGGGGGGAGGGGTGGGGACCCCCCTGGCATGTCCTGAGTGCTGAGGCTGTCCCCGTCCCCCTCCTGCCTCTGCTGCTGGATGAAGCCCTCCACAGCCTCCTTGTAGGAGGTGCTGGGCTTGCTGGACCCCTCTGGCCCCGGCTGCAAGATGGATGGAGGCAGCTCCAGCGCCTGCGGGCAGATGGATACCAGGGGTGGTCAGGCATGTCCCCCCTGTCCCAGTGTGTCCCCCCCCTGCCACCCCATACCTGCTCCAGGTGGACCAGGTGGTAGGGGAAGCCGGTCGCCTGCAGCAGGGTCTCCATGCGGGCCAGGCTCTGCTCCCGCTGCGCCACACTCTGCCCACGCACCGCTCCCTCTGCAAGGGCAGCGCCGCGCTGAGGAGAGGGCACCCACCCCATCCCCAGGGCGAGGGGGACACTCCAGGGTGCCAGAGCCTCACTGGGCTCGGTGGCAGCCCCCAGCCCTGGCATGGAGCCCGTGCTGGGAGCGGGCAGTGGGGCAGGGAACGGGCATGGGGCTGGGGGCTGGGCTGATCCTCACCATCAACGTAGATGATGCCGGGGACGAAGCGGAGCCTCTTGGCCGTCTCCCGGCTGAGCCCCTGGCAGAGGCGCAGGGTGAGGGGGGTGGGTGAGTCGGGCCCACCCAGACCCCCCCATCACCCCTATCTCACCTCCTGGACCTGACGGAGCATGGCACTGGAGGCCGCCCCCCCTGACAGCGCCAGCAGCACCTGCGGGGACATGAGGGATGGTCACTGGCCCTGGTGGCACCACCCAGGTCACCCCCCCTGCCCCCTGTGTCCCCCCCACCCGGTACCTTCTCTCCCGGGAAGATGACGCGGTTCTTGCCCAGCATTGCACGGAACTTGTGCACAAAGTACTCACGGAAGCAGCCGCTGCGGGGACACAGGGACACGGCCCTGACCCATGGCACGTTCCATGGCCCCATCCCCCATGTCCCTGAGCCCCCTGTCTCCAAGCCTTGATGTCCCTGAGACTCCGTGTCCCCAAGCCACAATATTCCTGTGCTCTGCTGTGCTCAAGCCCCCTGTCTCCATGCACCGCTGTCTGTCCCCAAGCCTTGATGTGTGTGAGACCCAGCGTCCCCAAGCCCCGTGTCCCCAAGCCTTGATGTCACAGACACTCAATGTCCCCGAGAACCGTGTCCCCAAGCCCCAATGTCCCAGAGACCCAATGTCCCCAAGCCCCATGTTCCCAAGACCCAATGTCCCCAAGACCCGTGTCTCCAAGCCTTGACGTCCCCAAGCCCCAATGTCCCTGAGACCTGTGTTCCCAAGCCCCAATGTCCCAGACGCTGTGTCCCCAAGCCCTGATGTTCCAGACATCCAATGTCCCCAAGCCCCATGTCCCCGAGATCCGTGTCCCCAAGACCCAATGTCCCCAAACCCCGATGGCCCAGAGACCGAATGTCCTAGAGACCCAATGTTGCCAAGCCCATGTCCCAGACGCTCCGTGTCCCCACACCCCGATGTCCCCAAGCCCTGTGTCCCCACACCCCATGTCCCCACACAGGGCAGCCCGTGTCCCGTCCCGGTCCCTCACCGGCAGAAGGCATCCCCGACGCGGATGACGAGGGCGGCCGAGCCCAGCCCGCACTTCACGCAGGGCCGCGGGTAGCTGCGGGGGCACGGGCGGTCACCGGGCAGCACCGGGGCACCGGATCCCCACCCAGCCCGGGGCGGTATCGACAGGGGGCGGCGGTCCCGGTCCCCGGGGCAGTACCGGGAGATACCGGAGGGGACACCGGGGTAGCACTGCAGGGGGATCAGAGGTGGCAACGAGGGGCTGCCCAGGGGGGTACCGGAGGGCTAACGGGGGCGGTACCGGGAGGGTACCGAGGGCAGTGCCAGGGACAGCTCGGGGGGTACCGAAGCCATAGCGGGGACAGCACCGGCGAGCTATCAGGGCGGTACCGGGGGTTACCGAAGGTAAGACAGGGGTGGTAACTGGGGCAGTACCAGGGACAGCTCAGGGGAGTACCGAACCGATACTGGGGACGGCACCGGGGAGCCATCGGGGCGGTACCGGGGGTTACCGAAGGTAGCACGGGGGCGGCACATGGCGCATCCCCGAGGGACCACCCCGGGCGCCGTGTCGGGCTCCCACCTGTGTCCCGGTACGCGGCGGCGCCGTGCCGATGCCGTGTCCGCCCCGCACCCCGCATCGTCCCCCGCCGCCTCGCACATGCCGGTCCCGTCCCGTCCCGCTCCGCTTCCGGCGCGCGCCGATGACGTCACGCACGCGGTGACATCGGGCACCGCCCCGCCGCCGCCATGTTCCGGAGCCTGCTGGTGGCGGCGGCGCAGCGGCCCCAGGCCCCGGGCGGGTCCCCCCGGCCGCCCCCCGCCTCCGGCCCCGCCGCCGAGGCGCTGGAGGCGCAGTTCAGCTGCCCCATCTGCCTGGAGGTCTTCCACCGCGCCGTCGGCATCGCGGGCTGCGGGCACACGTGAGCCGGGGCTCGGGGCGGGGGCGGCGGGGACCCCCCTCCTGGCCCGGGCCCCGGGGCCGGACCCGCACCGGCATCCCTCTGCCCTGTGACCCCAGCCGCTACCGGGGCCCCTGTCGGGCACCCATCTCGCCCCCGGGCCGGTACCGGTACCCGCCCCTCAGCTGACGCCTGGGCCCCCTCCCAGCCTGGTTGTGGGGACCCCGATTCTTTCCCCTCCCTTCAGCCCGGTACCGGGACCCCCCCATCTCCGCACCGCGGCCCGGTACTGGGGCCCCCAGCCTGAACCCCCTTGGCCTCCATCCCTGCTGCTGGGCCCTGGGACCCCCTTCCCACCCCGGGCTGCTCCATCAGCACCAGGCACCATGTTCCCGTCCCAAACCCCCTTCCGTGCCCGGGGAGCTGCGTGCTGCCCTGTCCCCCTGCCCGGACCCGGTGTGGGGGACACCCAAGGGTCCCTCCTCGCTGAGCACCCCGACCCCAGCCCCCTCTGCGCCCAGGTCTGGCTCCTGCCCCAGGGTCCCCCCCACTAGACTGTGCTCTCAGCGCGCTGGCAGTTGCTGGCTGGGGTCTCACCTGGGTGGGAATGCTTCCCTGGGTGCCATGCCCCGTGCCCGGGGAGGGGCTGCCCGAAGCGCTGCCATGCGGACCTGGGGTTTGCTTGTCACCCCAGTGTTTTGGTGGCACCTTGGCCCCCTTTCACGCCTGCTTTCTGGGACGGCATGGCCGCCTGCTGAGGTTGTGGCTTTGCTTGGTGCCCCAGTGTGGTCTCGCTCTTCCTCCCCCCTCCCCAGCTTGTTTGGGTCTGGGGGCACTTCACAGGGCTGATGCCAGGGAGCTGGGGCGTGGGGCACTGTGACCCCCTCGCACGCTGTGCAGCGGCTTAGCAGCGTTTCGTTCCCCCGCCCTGGGTGCGGTGGGCTGGGTGGGCAGGCGGAGGGGACGGGGGTGCTGTGACTGTGGGGACCGAGCCCCTCTGCCTCGCACCTGGGAGCGCCTTCCCGCGCTTCCTCCGCTGCTTCGATTTCTCACCTGCGCTCCTGCAGGCGTAAGGACCTTGAAGGGAGGTGAGCCGGGCTCTTAACGCGCTCGCTCGCTTTGTTCCTGCGTGGCCTGGATGCTCAGCGCTGGGTTTTGTTCAGTTCCATTCAAATCCGCTCCCGGCTGTGGATCTTGGAGCAGCGGCCGTGCAGGGGAGCTCCTTCAGGGCTTGGGCTGTGCCTGGCCTCCCGCACCCTCACCCACACTTCCAGTTCTCCCAGTGGGGATGCTGATCCCCGGGTTTTGGGCCTGCCCTGCAGCCTGGGGTGCACAGGAGCCCCTGGGAGTGGATGTGCTCTGGGGCTGGGGTCCTGCTTTTCTCCCCCCTCATCCTCCTGGGCTAGGACACTGCTGGACTGCTCAGTGCCACTCTCTGTGTCCCCAGGTTTTGCGGGGAGTGCCTGCAGCCCTGCCTGCAAGTACCATCCCCACTCTGCCCACTCTGCCGCATGCCCTTCGACCCCAAGAAGGTGGAGAAGGCTTCCAGTGTGGAGAAACAGCTTTCGTCCTACAAGGCTCCCTGCAGGGGCTGCAGCAAGAAGGTAAAGCTCACAGGGGAAGGCTGCCTGTCCCCGTCCCACTGCCAATCCTGCAGCCGTGGCACCGGGGGAGGAAGGTTGCTTGCTGACTGTGGTTTGGTTTGTGGAGTCCCCTGTTCAGCAGGTCCCCAACCTGTGCCTGTGAGGTGTGGTGTCCCCTGCATGTCACGGCTGCTGCTGTGAGCCGGGCGAGCGGGGCTGTGCAGAGATGAAGGTGCTCTCTCCTAGCTGCCTTTGTCAGCAGACCGGAGCTATTATTAGACAGTGGGGACCTTCAAAAGCAGGCTGAGGTTTTCCTGCAACACGGGAGAGGCTGAGGCAAACCAGCTCTGCTGCTGCTCCTAATAAGGGTAAGGATTTAGCTCTTGCTTAAGGTGCTGTGATCCCAATGGCCGTGGGGAAGCTGAACCAGCAGCATGGCCTGGGCCAGCCTGGGGCGAGTCTGGTCTGGGACGCTTCAGGGACCAGTTGTAAAGCTGTGATTCATGGTGTGCCTCCGCTTATGCGCTTTCTGGCTTCCGTTAACTCTGGGGATCTTCTTGTAACTCTCTGGCTGTGGCCCAGGAATGATCCTGTATGGTGTCAGAGTGGTTTGGGGTTTCTGCCTGTCAGCAGTTCCTCCTTTGCTAAGGAAAACAGAGCTATTGCTACAATAACACAGCCTGGGTGGCTTGTGTGTGACCTCTGCGGGTATGTGCAGCAAGCATGCAGCCCCATATCTCTGTCCTGCAAGGAAGGAAAGGCTGGTGCAGCGTTTCCACGCTGGTGTGGGTCACCCTGCACAGACCAGTGTTTGCTCTGATGTCAGTTGATCAAAACTGAGCTGTAGCGGAGGCTCTAGTGCTGTTTGGAAGGTGTTCCTGCAGCCTCTGGGAACATTTCTTCTTATTTTCCAGGTGACCCTCGCGAAAATGCGCTCTCACGTCTCGTCCTGTGCGAAGGTGCAGGAGCAGATGGCCAACTGCCCCAAGTTCGTTCCAGTTGTCCCCACATCCCAGCCTATTCCTAGGTACAGTTGCTTGTCGGGCAGGGAAATGTGTTCATCCTTGCAGGCTGCACTGTCACATCCCCTCCCTTACAAGCCCTAAAATCCGAGCGTGTGTTTTACTTTCCCCTGGGCAATCACAGGGGGAAACGTCAGCACCTTTTCCCTCCTGGCATCTGCACTGCCCTGTGTTTCAGAGCGTGGTGTGAGAGGAAGGACCGACCAAACCAGGGTGGTTCAGCCTGTGGCTAGGGTGGGAACGGGCTGGTCTAGTTTCTGCTGCGGATGGGTATCACAAGGCTGAGCAGGGGATGGCTGGGTTAGTTTGGAAGGAGTTGATCCAGTCCCTTCCCAGGGGATCTGAGCTTGTCCTTGCTCTCTTCAGCAATATTCCAAATCGCTCAACGTTTGTGTGCCCGTACTGCGGGGCCCGGAACCTGGACCAGCAGGAGCTGGTGAAGCACTGCATGGAGAACCACCGCAATGACCCCAACAAAGTGGTGAGTGACACCAGGGTGCTGGGATGGGCTGGTTCTGCATGGGGTAACTCCTGGAAATGCAAATACACCATAGTCGATGCTGCTGCATCTGAGGCCACCAGCATGCAGAGTTGCTGCTGCATGTGAAAGTTCAGCTGTGTTTCTAGCTGGTTTAGTTTGTTTAAGTCCCTTTGATGGGAGGTGGGGACCTGCCTCTGTTTGCTTTGTTAGAGACTCTCTGGAATGAGCTGCCTCTCTCCCCCTGTGTCTGCAACCTGGGTGGTGCTGGATTTCCTCTCCCCATCCATGCTGGGTTGCCTGAGGTGGGGAACTTGCAGTTCCAGCACTGTCTCGGAGGCGCTCAGATGTGCGTGTAACTTGTCAGTAAGCTAAAAGCAGCCTGGGCCATGTGCCAGAGGCTCTGTGCAGCAAGGGATCTGCTCGGGGGACTGAGGGATCCCCTATTTAGCACATCCTCTGCAGATCACTCTGTCAGAAAGAGAGGGAACACTACTCTCCTCTCCAGGGGACAGAAGCGGAGGGGTCTGTGGTCATAGTTGTCCTTTGTCCCTGCCCACTGCAGGTGTGCCCCGTCTGCTCAGCCATGCCCTGGGGGGATCCCAGCTACAAGAGTGCCAACTTCCTCCAGCACCTCCTCCACAGGCACAAATTCTCCTACGACACCTTCGTGGTGAGTACAGCCCTGAGCCAAAACAGGGTCACCTTCCCCGTGTCCCGTGCCGAGCAGCAGGGAGATGAAACCAGGTCTTCCCTTCCTGTGCTGGGAGCAGCCTGTCCTGCTGTGCAGCCCCTTGGGAGGGGAAGGGGACAGATCCTCCTTTGGGCTTTGTGGGAGGCATGTGGCACACACGTAGCCCCACTCAGGACACCCCCGTGGGCGTGGGGCTGGACTCCCCACCTGCCCTGGGGGGTGCTCGAGCTGGTTGCCATCAGACACGCCAGGAAAATGTCTCTGAAGGCGAGGGAAATGTTACAGCTCTCCGTGAAGATGGGTTGTTTCCTCTGTGTGCTCCATTAAACTCTTCCCCTGAGGAATTACAACACAAAAGCCCGTTTCTTTAAGGCTTCACAAGTAGTGGGAGGGGAGCAGCCCAGCCTCAGGGCTTGGGGGGGCCTGGCTGCTGCACGTGGGGGGCATCTGTAGCCTGCTCTCATGGAGTCGCTGACCCCTCCTGTGTGGGGGTGAGAGTGTGTTCACCCAGCCTGTGCTGCGGGGCCTGAGGGGAGGTTTCATTAGCATCCTTTTAGTGCAGGGCTGTTAGGTTTCAGGCAGAGGAACCTCTGAATATTTACAGAGATATATCCGCACTTAAGGAGCTATTGCTCTGTTGCATAAACCTGAACTGGAATGCTGGAGGAGCCTGTGGTCTGGCTAGAAAGATTTGCCCTTTGGCTGCAGCTTCTCATGCGGGCATGTTTCATCCCTGCCTGCTGCCAGGTCTAAGAGCAGAGCCGACATTGGCAGGTTCCAGGCAGGAGGAGGGCCGTGGGCGCAGAGGACGCTCCAAAGAGCACAGTGTCCCTGGGACCTGCCTCCCGGAGGAGATGGAGGCTTGTGGCCTCACTGGCACGATGAGGAGCAGAAAGGGCTCCTTGCTGTGGTGGTCCCCTGTGCTTGTTGAAGGAGAGAGACTGTGTGGCCCAGCTGTGCCAACTCTCCTGACCACCCCTCTCTCTTTGTGGTTTGTTTTTTTTGGTTGTTTTTTTTTTTTTTTTTTTTTAGGACTACAACATCGATGAGGAGGCAGCACTGCAGGCTGCCCTGGCGCTGTCACTCTCTGAGAACTGAGGGTGACTGCAGAGCATTGGTTTGGACCCTCCTCATCACCCCGTCTCCTTTTGCACACTCAGCCTTCCTGCTGGGAAGGCACAGAGCTCGTCAACTGTCCGGCACCCCTGGAGACCCGCTGCCGCCTCTCTTCCCTCTCCTCTCTGGGCAAATCCCACCTTGTTTAAGAAGGTGGAGTCTCTTTAGCGTCACACTGGACTGGTGAGTGAGCAGAGACATCCCGCTCTGGGAGGAGAGAGGAGTTGACACTGAAGGGCTGGGATTGTTCCTTGGTTAGGCATTTCATATCCGTATACGGAGTATATACCTGTGTCCAGATCTATTTATTAGTAGATGCTTTTTGGCACCGTTTGTCTTCATGCTCTCTGTTGCAGTTGAATAGGTACGTAAAACTATGATGCATTTTATGCACAAATGCCCTGGCTTGAAACTGTGATCATCCACATCCTTTCCAAAAAGGAAGAAAACGGCACGGAGCATCTTTTTTTAGACTCTACAAGGCTCTTTCCAGAGATGTTGGTCTGTCCCGTCCCGCATGCTGCAGGCAGGAGCTGCCTCCTTTGCCTGCTCCTTGCCAGGCCAGGCTGAATCCCAGGGCGAGACGGTTGCCCTGGTGTGCCCCGTGACAACAGGGGATTTGGAGGAGTCCATGGGGATGGCACCCAGCATCCCGTGAAACTCTCACCTTCCTCGTTTTGTACCGGTTCTTGTGATACTGAGTTCTTGCATTTTTCTACATTAATTGGCGTGATGCCTTTTCCACATTTTATAGAGCGGGAACAGAAGCTGTTACTCTTCACACTGCAATATCCGTCACCAGGGACAAGAATATTTTTATGAAACATTATTAAGAAAGTATATTTTTAAAAAAAAACCACAAAACAAACCAAACAAACGTGCTGTGGATTTGAAATCAGGTGGGAAGCAGGAGCCGGACCCCAGGCTGGCGGGTAGAACTCTCAGGGGGCCACGGCAAGCACATGGGTGTCCTCTTTGGTTATTTCTGGGCCGTTTCCTTCCCTTGTTGGCGTGTTTCTCTGCAGGTGGGTGGTGATGGAGGAGAGGCCGGGTCAGAGCAGCACCTTGTCAGCTGGAGGAGTGGGTGCCGAGCAGCTCACCGGGCTGCCTTTTTGAGGAGCAGCCCCGCTCGTGTTCTCCAACAGCTGTTTGGCCAGCTGTGCTCTCTGGGCTGCTGCCCCTCGCCCGGCTGTGTGGTCTGGCTTGGGACGGCTCTCCCTTGCAGGCAGAGCTCTGGCAGTGCCGGCTGTGGCCGCGGGCAGCACGTAGCCTGGAGCGGTGGTTCTCTGCCCTGAGGGAGGCAGGCACGTGGGTTGTGGTGGGTTGTGGCGTGCTGCACTTGGTGCAAAGCAGCTGAGTTGTGTCTGGGCGACGGTGTGCGGGAGGGATGTCTGCCCATGCAGGATCCCGTCCTCAACGCTGAGCATCTTGTCCCCCTGAAATAGGGGATTGCATCTCTCTTTCCCAGATCTGTCCCTGGGAATAGGGCACATCTGGGCAGATGTTCCGAGAGGTGCCCCCTGGTCCCTTTCCTCTTTGCCCTGCCTGCTGCTGGTGGAGTTTGCTCTGCTGGGCTGGGAGAGGGTGGAAGGGAGATCTGCACCAGGCCGTGGGTGGGCCGCTGCCAGCCTGAGCGTGGCCCCCCGCCCTGTGCAGCACAAGTCCCATCCCATCTGAAGGGTCCTCACTGGTGCTGGGGGAGAGGAGCTTTGTGCTGGGACCGTGCTACCCTTTGGGATCAGCTCAAGGCTCACCGAGGAGCTGTGTGGGGGTGGTGATGCATGGTACCTGCAGACCTCCAGGTTTTGCAGAGAAGAGGTGTAGGAGAGCCATCCTCTGTGTGCCCCTACTCGGAGAAGTGCCCTTTTGTGATTTGTCTGAGACTTGGCTCCAGCTCTGCTCTAGCAATACAGTCTTGTTTTTTACTTTTGATTTAAATAGTATGGGGTGGCTCTGTGGGCTGTGCGCCCCTCTGTGCCGCCAGCAGCCCTACGAGGAGCGTGCAGAGACCATCTGCTCCCCTGGCAGAGGGCAGGGAAAGGGCTGGAGCTGCTCCACTCCCCTGCCTCAAGCTGGGCTAGTGAGGAGGGACGGGGTCTTCTCTTCCCAGCAACAGCATTGCTGGCACCTGCCCAGCCCGGGGGACGTTCCTGGTGGGATGGAGAGCACTGGCATCTCCCAAAATGGACCCAGGAGGATTTCCCTGTCCCGTCCTCAGCTGGGACCCTCAGGTCCTGGTGCAGCCTCCACCAGAGCTCTCGCTTGCAGGGAGCTCCCTGCCTCTGGGACAGCACTATTAACCTCTTTGTCTCCTTCCTTCTTTCCTTCTCTTCCTTTTTGCCCCACCACGCCAGAGCAGGGGCAGCAACAGCTGCTTTTGTAAAGCACTTTTAAGGCCCAGGCTGTGAGGGCACAGGCAGGCGCTGTGCTGACGGGCAGCTCCTGTCTCTCCCCACTTTGTTCGGGGTCGGATCCGGCTCTGCCCGCTGCCAGCCGGGCTGTGCCAGGGATCCCACCGCGCCGCCGGCTGTGCTCGTCAGCGTCTTACCCGCAACTTTTTGCATAACTAGAACTTTTCACGAAACGAGCTGTTTTTTGAAGAAGAATAAAATCGATTACGTTATTTGTAGCGAACCATTTTTCTCAATAAAGGCAGTTTCATCCATGGGTGGCCTCCTTCTGCCACGGCTCCGGGCTGTGGGACATTGCTAGGGGTGGGTGCCCCCCCCACCCCCCCCCCCCCACCCCCCGGTGTATCTGGGTTGCTCCTTCCCCAAACACAGGGCTCATCTCTACAGCTGCTGCTGCAGAGTTTGGCGATGCTGTTTCATTGCCCTGGGCTCCCCCAGCCCAAGCACTTCACAACCTGCTGTCCCAGTGCCGCATGTTGCCAAACTGGCTGGGCGCTGGTGTGCTGCTGGGGGGGATCCCCTGCCCCACCCCCACCCCCCAGCTGCATATGCCACTGCTGGCAGCCAGGCCCTGACACATGGCACTGTGTGCTGTCCCCAAAGCCTGGTGTTTTTTCTCTGGGTGTCCCTGGGAGGTGTCCTGGCTCTGAGCCTGCGTGGGGCTGTCGGGGTTCCACAAGGACACAGGCTGTACCCAAAGGAACCGATCCTGGGAGCAGCTGCTGGTGTCCCCTTGGAGGGTTACAGGGCTTCACCCTTGTCCTGGTGCTGGCCAGAGCGTGCTTCTGTCCCCAGGTTTTGGGGATACAACGGCCGGGGCTGATGGCATTGAGGAACAGTCTTACCTGCTCCCTGGCCCTCCTCAAACAGCCCCTGCCAGGCTTTCTGGGGCTGGGAGGGCACCGCGGTAGAGGGGACAGGCATGTGGCCATACAGCCAGTGGGGTGGCTGGGGGGGTCCCCGTGACCTGAGCTGCCAGCTCTGTCCTGCCCCAGCTGGGTGCCAAGGGGGGGCCACGGCAGGTGCGAGCCAGACTGGCTGGGCAGGGGGATGCTGTGGGCAGCGGGAGCCCGACTGTGGAGCATGTGAGGTGACGGTGCTGGGGGACAGGGCTGTCCCCCAGGCTGTCCCTTGCACCTGCAGCGGGGCGTGCTGGCAGCCAAGGCCAGCCCTCGGGCAGCGGTTGGCCCCAGGGCTCCCCGGGGGCTGCCCATGCTAATGAGCCCCGGGGCCTTATAGCACCCGCTGGCACCTGTGGGGACACGGTGCAGGGACACAGCCCTGCCTGGCCTGCCTGTCACCCTGCCTGCCCGGCCATGCCCCGCTCCTTCCTGGTGAAGAAGCCCTCCAGCACCCGCGTCCCCAACTACAGCCAGCTGGACACCCGCGCTCGCGGTAAGGCCATGCGACACCGTGGGCACCCCGGGACCCCCTGGACCCCTGGCTCCCACTGCCACCCAGTGCCCACCCATCTGCAGGGGACCAGGGCACCCCTGGCTGATCTCAGGGTGATGCTCTGTGCCACAATGCTGGGGGAGCGTCCCTGGTTCCGTGCCCCCCGCCCTCAGCCCCATCCTGGGTGGCAGCTGGTGCTGGTGACAGTGCCAGAGGTGGGGGGGAATTGGGATCACCCGGGGGCTTCCCAGGGACCGTCCCCTCCAGCACGCCCCTATCCAACCCACCCCTGTGGGGGTCTCTGTGCTGCTGGGGGGCGCTTGCCAGCGTGGTGCGTGCGTGTGCGCTCCCCCGGCCATGCTGCCGCAGGGGATGCCCAGGTTTTGGGGTGCACCCAGCCCGGAGGAGCTGGCACCCAGACTCGGGCTGGGCTCTAGCTGGTGCTGGGAGTGTCTGAGATCTGAGACTCCCCTTTTTGGGGACAAAGGGCCGGTTTTGCTCTGTTCTGCAGTGGGTGCGTTGGTGCTGCCATACAGAAGGGTGGGAGCAGAGGGGGGACCTGGTGCAGATGAGCCCCCACCAAGTGTGTGACGCCCAGGGGGGCTCCAGGGACCAGGCGGGCAGCCCGGCTGCCGTCCCTTGGCCCTTAACCCCGCTCTCTCCTCCTGCAGAGCTCAGCGGCTTGTGTGACTGCGGGGGGTTGCTTGCCCCCAGCTACCGCCAGCCCCCTGCGCCCCCCACTCCTCCTCGCCCACAGGACCACGGCCACCTCCTTGCCTGCTTCTCCCTCCCACTGCCCCCCAATGCCAAGGCTCCCCCTGTCCCAACGGGCACCCGCAGCCAGGGCACCCCCCTGAAGGACACTCAGACCCTCAACCTACCCCCGCGGCGGGGGCCACACCAGCGGAGCTTCAGCTGCCGGCACTGCGCCCAGGCGTACGCCAGCCTGGGCACCCTGAAGATGCACATCCGCACCCACACCCTGCCCTGCCTCTGCCGCCTCTGCGGCAAAGCCTTCTCCCGGCCCTGGCTGCTGCAGGGCCACATCCGCACCCACACAGGTAAGGATGGGACCCCCAGCTGCTGCTGGCCCTGCCGGCACTTCTGCTTTTTGGGAACGATTAGCGCAAAAAATGTTTTGCGCATTTGCCACAGCTTGGCATTGCTTGCTCTCCGGGAGGGACCTGCTTGGGGTGGGCACAGCTGAGGATCCTGGTGCTGGGGTGGTGGCACGCACAGTAAGCCCCGGGAGAGACCCCACGGCAGGTCCCACTGTGGTATCACCCACTGGGAAGGCACCGATGGGTTCTGGGGCCTCCTGGGTAGCGCCAAGGGTCGGGGAGAGGCATGGGGAAAGGTGATGCATGGGAGGGGATGGGGCACGGAGGGTCAGGAGGAAGCCGGGGTACAGGGGTGCCCTGACCACGTGTCCTGCAGGGGAGAAGCCCTACGCCTGCCCCCACTGCAGCCGAGCCTTCGCCGACCGCTCCAACCTCCGTGCCCACCTCCAGACCCACTTGGACGTCAAGAAGTACCGGTGCCACGCCTGTGCCAGGACCTTCTCCCGCATGTCGCTGCTGGCCCGGCACGAGGAGGGGGGATGCTGTGGGGCATCCTGAGCTGCCCACCACACACAGCTGCCCCAGGGAGGGCAGAGAGCCCCGCGCTGTGCCGTGCCGCACCGTGTCGTGCCATGGTGTGCCACGCTGCACTGTGTCGTGCCATGCCATGTTGCACCATGCCGTGCTGCACCATGCTGTACTGCACTGTGCCGTGCCATGCTGGTGCAACACCCCAAGAAGGGACATGAGAGTGTCGTCACACAGGACTGCCTGGACTTTCGCAGCAGGTCACCGAAGCCCCATGGCTGCTGCCCAGTGGCTCTGGTGCTGGGGGACACGGTGCCTTGCCTGCTCCCCTGCTGCTCTTGGGGAGGTTTCTTACCCCTCACATTGCAGGAGACATTAAAAGCGGAGCTGAGCACCGCAGGCATGAGCAGAGCACACGTGCCTTATTGCTGCCGGGGCTGTCCCTGCGCAGCCAGCATCGTGTCCTGCCAGCCCTGGGGCAGGATCGGACCGGAGCCTGACTGCCACCCCTTCTGCGTGTTTTGTAGAGCATCCTCCTCCCTCTCCTGCATCCCTGCAGCTCCCTACCCTGAGAACGGGGACAACACTGCCGGGGGACCGCGCAGGGCCCCTGCCTGGCCTCATGCCCCAAAAAAATGGATCTGGTGGACGTTTGGGCTCGGGGCTGCGTGGCCCCAGTGTGGTGCTGGGCACTGGCCTGGCCAAATAGCACTGGGATGGCAGAGATGGCAGGTACAAGGACACCCCGCAAGTGACCCTGAGCATCTTCGTGGCGTGGTGAGACTCAGGGTGACGGCGGTGGGACCACCCTGCTGCAGGGGTCCCGGCACCCTCTCCACAGTCCTGTGGTGGCGGGGACAGGGCTGTCCCTGCCGGTGTCACCACGGCTGCTGGGGCTTGGCTTGGGTGGGTGCCAGAGGAAGCCGCCGCGTGCACCCCGTGCTATTTGCAGCTCTGCCCGGCTAAATCGGGCCCCGCACCTGTGCCGGCAGCGGGGGGAAAGAATCCCACACCCCAAAATAGCCGCATGCCAGCCCTTCCCCTCCCACCCATGGAAAATGCTTATAAATACCCCGGGGGGTGGAGGGGCACAGCTGGGGAGCCCCCCCCCAAGGGGATCCTTTGCTATGCAGGGGGGCAGGCAGGGGGATGCTCCTTTCATCCCTCCATTTTTTTATTCAGGGTGGGATAGGACCTGTGCCCCTCACCTGCTGGTGGTGACACTGTGGGAGGGGACCGTGCCCCCCAGCACCACGGTGTCACCCACGTGCCTGGCGTGTGCCCCCCCCCCCCGCCCCTGGGCACCCAGATTTGTGGGATGTTTTCCACTGTGAGTGACTGGAGGATAAAAATATCCCGGGGGGACACACACACAGGCGGGGGGGGGCAGCCGGGGGTGCCCAGGGGGCTGGGATGGGGCCTGAGGGTGTGCTGGGGGGCACTGGGAGCACTGGAGGCTCTGGGGCTGCGGGGGACGGGGAGCACTGAAAGGATGCCGAGGGCAATGGGAGCACTGGAGGGGCACAGGGGTATTGGGGTACTGGGCATAATGGGAGCTGCAAAGGCACTGGGAGCACTGACGACAGTGGGGTACTGAAGACTCTGGGAGCACTGGGAGGGTACTGGGGACACTGGGGCAGCGCTAAGGTAACTGGGAGAACAGGTGCATTGGGGATATGGGGGATATAGAGGTCACAGAAAGCACTGGGATAACACCGGAGTGCTGGGGTGTTGGGGGCAGAGGGGTGTTGGGGAGTGCTGGACTGATACTAAGGTATTGGGGTACTGGGCATACTGGGAGCACTGGGGGCTGCAAAGGCACTGGGAGCACTGGAGGCAGTAGGATAACTGGGAGCCCTGATGGCTCTGGGAGCTCTGAGGCATTACTGGGCATGCTGGGGCAGTGCTGTGGTAACTGGAAATGGTGCACTGGGGTTCTAGGCATACTGGGAGCACTGCAGGGACACTGGGGCAGCGCTGGGGTAACTGGGAGCACTGGTGCATTGGGGGCACAGGGGATATGGAGATCACGGGGAGCACTGGGGTTACACCGGAGCACTGGGATGTTGAGGGCAGAGGCGTGCTGGGGAGCACTGGGAGCACTGGGCGCTCGGGGCCACCGGGTGACCGCCGTCCCACCACTCCCCCAGGGCGCATGCGCAGCTCCTTCGCGACTCGAAGATGGCGCCGCGGCGTGCCCGTCCCTGCGCCGCCAGGGGGCGGGGCGAGGCGGCACCGCCCCGTGGTCCGATCGCTGCCATTGGGCGCCGAGAGCCGGGCGCCGCGGCGCCGGCCAATGGCGAGGCGGCAACCCGCCACGGGCCACCATCACGTGTGTAGCTCGGGGGCGGGACCTGAGGCCGCCCGGCCGCGGCCGGGAGCGTCCCGGTAGCGGCGGCAGCGCGATGGCGGAGGAGCGGCCGCTCGTCCTGGTGACCTGCACGGCCCCCGTCAACATCGCCGTCATCAAGTACTGTGAGTGCAGCCCGGCGCCGGTGGGCGCTTGCCGGCTGGGGGCGAGCGGGGAGGCCGGGCTGGCCAGGGCCGTGCCGGGCCTTGCAGTGCGGTGCGGTGCGGTGCCGTGCCGTGCCGTGCCGTGCCCAGCAGTGCGGTGCCGTGCCGTGCCGTGCCGTGCCGTGCCCAGCAGTGCCGTGCCGTGCCGTGTTGTGCCATGCTGTGCCATGCCCAGCAGCGCCGTGCCACGCTCTGTTGCACCGTGCCATGCTGTGCCATGCCGCGCTGCAGTGCCAAACCAACCTATGACAAGCCGTGCCATGCTGTGCCGTGCCCAGCAGTGCCATGCCGAGCTGTGCCAAGCCATGCTATGACAAGCTGTGCTGAGCCGAGCCGTGCCGTGCCACATGGTGCTGTGCTGTGCCAAGCTGTGCCGTGCTGTGCTCTCTTTTGCAGGGGGCAAGCGGGACAATGACCTCATCCTGCCCATCAACTCCTCCCTGAGCGTGACGCTGCACCAGGACCAGGTTGCTGTGGGGTCAGGGTCAGGGTCAAGGTCAGGCCCCTCTGCCACCAGCCCGTGCCTGTGGGGTGCTGAGCCCCCCACCCATCGCACTCACCCCGCTCTCCCTGGCAGCTGAAGACCACCACCACAGCTGCCGCCAGCCGGGACTTCACAGAGGACCGACTGTGGCTGAACGGGGAGGAGGCCGACGTGGGGCACCCCCGGGTGCAGGCCTGCCTGCGGGAGGGTGAGTGTCCCCCACCCCGGGCACCGCAGGGGGGCTGGGCGGGGTGTCCCCCGTTCCGCCCCCCCACCTGGCTCCTGTCCCCTGGCAGTGCGGCGCCTGGCCCGTAAGCGCCGGGGCGGCAGCGCCGAGGACACGGCCCCGCTCAGCCTCTCCTACAAAATCCACATCGCCACCGAGAACAACTTCCCCACCGCCGCCGGCCTGGCGTCCTCCGCTGCCGGCTACGCCTGCCTGGGTGGGTGAGCGGGGAGCGTGGGGCACTGGGCGGGGGTGGCCGGGGTGTCCCCCTGCTGCTGACCCCCTCCCCTGCCCGCAGTGTCGGCGCTGGCGCGGCTGTACGGCGTGGAGGGCGAGCTGTCGGAGGTGGCACGGCGTGGCTCGGGCAGCGCCTGCCGCAGCATGATGGGCGGCTTCGTGCAGTGGCAGCGGGGCGAGCGGCTCGACGGCAGGGACAGCCTCGCCCACCAAGTAGCCCCCGAGACGCACTGGCCGGAGCTCAGGGTTCTCATCTTGGTGGTGAGGGACTAGGGTCGGGGGGAATGGCTGCACCCCCTCCCACCCCACCCTGCCAGGCTGGGTGGGATTTGGGGAAGGGGTGCTGGGAGCACCCCAACCCCTTGTGAGTGCAGCGCTGGGTGCTCAGGGGCTGCCTCTCGCCGGGGTTGGGGGCTCGGGGCAGGGGTTGTGTCCTACTGCCTGTGCCCCTCCCCAGGTCAGCGGGGAGAAGAAGCAGGTGGGCAGCACGGCGGGGATGCAGACCAGCGTGGACACCAGCCCTTTGCTGAAGGTATGGGGGGCAGTGGGCCCGATCCTGCCCAGGGCGGCTGCCTGCCCCCTGCCCACAGGCAGGGCTTGGGGTCCCAGTTCCCTTGGACGGGGGGGCATTTCTCCATGCTGGCAGGCACTGAGGGAGGCGGGGCGGGGGTCTTGCTTCTGTGGTGCCACCTGCGTAAAAGCCCAAAGGGTTATGATGCCTTGGGTGTCACCGAATTGGGGTGACTGTGACCCACCCGCTACGACAGCACCGGGCAGAGGTGGTGGTGCCAGAACGCCTGGCCCTGATGATGCGGCACATCCGTGAGCGGGACTTCGAGGGCTTCGGGCAGCTCACCATGCAGGACAGCAACCAGTTCCACGCCACCTGCCTCGACACCTTCCCTCCCATCTTCTACCTCAACGACCTCTCGCGGCACATCATTGCGCTGGCACACCGCTTCAACACCCACCATGGACACACCAAGGTACCAGCCGGCCCCGCGGGGCTCCTGGTTTGCTGGGTGCTGTGGTCCCTCACCATGGCCCCCCCGCATCCCACCACAGGTAGCCTACACCTTTGACGCTGGCCCCAACGCCGTCATCTTCACGCTGGCTGACACCGTGGCTGAGTTTGTGGAGGTGGTGAGGCACAGCTTCCCCCCCGCCACCAACGGGGACCAGTAAGAGCAATCCCATCTCTTACTGGGGGGCGGCGGGATGGCAGGGGCTGTGAGCAGAGGGGCAGGGACTGAGCTCCTGGCTGTGCCGCAGGTTTGTGCGGGGGCTGCCTGTCGGCTTGGCCTCGCTGCCGGAGGAGCTGCTCACGGCCGTGGTGACTGAGCCGGTGCCGGGGGCTGTCCGGTACATCCTGCACACCAAGGTATGGGGCTGGGGGGGGGCTGGGGGGTGTGGGGCAGGGGGACCCATCTGCCCGGCCTCTGCGGTGATGCTCTGCCCCCGTCCTCATCACCAGGGGGATGCACAGGGCCCCATCCCTGTCCCCAGGGGGTTTGTGGGGGACCCCATCTCTGTCCCCTGGTGGGGGTGTGTGGGACCCCATCCCCAGGGTTGCACAGAGCCCCATCCCTGTCCCTGGTGGAGGTGTGGGACCCCATCCCTGTCCCCAGGGTTGCACAGGACCCCCATCCCTGTCCCCAGAGGTGCACAGGACCTCACCCCCATCCCTGTCCCCAGGGGGGTATATGGGACCCCATCCCCAGGGGGGTGTACAGAACCCTATCCCTAGGCGTGTTCCCACAACCCATGGGCTGGTCTTTCAGGTTCTGTGGGGCCCAGAGCTGCCCCGCAGCCCTGAGGCAGGGGGTCCCTGGTGCCAGAATCTGGCCCATGCTGCCTCTAACCCATCTCCTGCCCCACAGCCCGGCCCCGGTCCCCAGCTTGTGGATGACCCCAGCCAGCACCTCCTGGGAGTGGACGGGCTGCCCCGCTGCCGTGCCTGAGCCCGAGGACACTGCCAGGGATGGCCGTGATGCGCCGGCGTGGGGGGCTCTGCCAGTGCTACCTGGGGGGCTCAGCGCTGAGTCGGGCCTGGTGCAAGGCTGTCCCCAGCCCTGGGGCAGGATGTGACCCCCGGGGCTGGTTTTTACTGTTCTGTAAGGAAATAGAGGGTTTCTGGCTGCAGCGCTGTTTCGGCGTGTACGGGCTCCATGGGTGCTGCTGGGTGGGGGACATCACCAGCCAAAAGCAGGGGGCAGGAGATGGGGCTGGCCCTGCTGGGACTGATCCTGCCCACCTGCACAGCCCCTGTCCCCCCATGTCCGTTGTGGGCTGCTGCTTCCGTCCCCTGTCGCTCCAGTTGTCCCTTGTGGGGCTGATCCTGTAGCCCTGCACAGGCCTTGTCCCCCTACATGGCCCCTGTCCCCCCACCATATCCATTGTGGGGCTGCTTCTGTCCTCTGTCCCCCGAGTTGTCCCTCCCTGCATAGTCCCTGTCCCCCCACATGGCCCCTGTCCCTTGCAGGACTGATCTTGTCCCCGATCCCTCCGTGTCCCTTGCGGGGCTGGTCCTGTCGCCGCACGGCCCCTGTGCCCCCGAGCCTGGCCCTGGTCTGGTGCCGTGTCCCTGTGTGGGCGGGGCTTGCGGGAGGGGGCGGGCCCTACGGGAGGGGGCGTGGTTGAATAGTCTTCCGGGTCTGGCCGAACCGAATCGGGCCGAGCGGAGCCGAAGGGACTCGGGCGGCGCCATGGGGCAGATCGAGTGGGCCATGTGGGCTAACGAGCAGGCGCTGGCGGCCGGGCTCAGTGAGTGCGGGGGTCCGGGGGTGGGTGGGGGGTGCTGGGTACTGGGGACCTGGGTGCTGCACAGGGTGCCGAGCGCCTCCGCTTCGCGCAGCGCCCCCGGCCCGGCCGTGGGGGTCCCCGAGGCAGCCCGTGTCCCCAGGCTGCAGGGAGGGAGCGGCGGCTCGCGGGGGCTGAGCCCGGGGGTCCCGCAGGCACGGTCCTGCTCGAGGGGGTGGCAGCCCCGGGGGGGTCCGGTCCCGCCGGCCGGGGGGCGCTGAGGGCGGCCGGGACGTGCCGGCCCCGCTGGGGGTGCCAGGGCTAGAGGCTCCGCTTCCTCTTTCTCGTCTTCCTCTTTCTCTTTCCTTTTCTCTTCCCTTTCCTCCTCCTCTTCCTCCTCCTCTTCCTTTTCTTCCTCCTCTCCCCCGTCTCCGCCCAGGTTTCCTGTCCCCGCCGGGCAGCCGGAGGGGACCACAGCTCCGTGGCTGGAGCTGACGCGTGGCCACGGGGGCAGAAACCTCCCCCAGGCTTGAGCCCCCCCATCCTGGACCCCCCCAGCACACCCCAGCCTGGACCCCCCAGCACTCTCCAGCCTGGAGGCCCCCATTTCCCTTCCCTGAACCCAAGGGGTCCCACACAGCATCTCCCCAGCGCCCCGCACATCGGGTGATAACCCTGGGTTTGGGGGGGCTGTATTGCGGGCTGGGGGGCTGTGCCCTGGCTCGGGGGGCTGTATTACTGGGCAGGGACCCCAGCATCCTGCTGTGTCCCCACAGTCATGCTGACAGGTGGCATCGTGGCCGTGGCAGGGCAGTTCAAGGACTGGTACTTTGCGGCGTATGCCATGTATCCTTGTGGAGAGGATGCCCAGGGCTGGGAAAAACCAGGGGAAACCCCTGTCCCGATGAGGATGGAGGACGTGGGTGGGGGGAGACACCCTCCTTCTCCCCAGTCCGGGTGTAAACCCCTCCTTCCCTGCCCCAAAGAGCCCATTTTTGGGTGAGGGGTGTGACTAGGGACTAATCTTGGCCCCGAGCGCCTCTTTCCTTGACCCCCCGCAGCGCAGCAGGTGCCTTGGTCTGCCTGCTCGAGTACCCCAGGAGCAAGCGGAAAAAAGGCTCCACCATGGAGAGGTGGTAAGTGGTGTGTCCTCCTCCCTCACCCCTGGGACTTGGGGGTCCTGGAACCCCCCCAGACACAGGGACGTGGCTCTGAGGGTGGGAGCAGTGGGGCTGGAGCACGGCTGGATCCCACAGATAGGTTCCTTGGGGTGTCCCATGCAGGGACAGTGCAGAGATGAGGGTTCTTGGGGCTGGGTGTCCCCCCTGGGGTGGGGGTGGCCTCTCTGACCTCCCCAGTGTTGCTCTGCAGCGGCCAGAAGTACATGACAGCGGTGGTGAAGGTGTTTGGGCCCCTCACAAGGAATTACTACATCCGAGCCATCCTGCACGCCGCGTAAGTGGGGTGGGAGGTCAGGGCTGAGGTGCAGCCCCCCCAGCCCCCTCCTGACCCCCAGTCTCTCGCACAGCCTGGCTGTCCCTGCTGGTTTCCTCCTCTCCACCATCCTGGGCACCGTCTGCTTGGGCATCGCGAGCGGCATCTACCTGCTGGTGAGTGCAGAGTGGCTTTGGAGGGGTTTTTGGGGGGCTGGAGGCTCTGCCGGGGGAGAGCCCCCCCTCAATGGTCACCATGGCTTTGCAGGCGGCGGTGCGTGGGGAGGAGTGGAGACCCATTGAGCAGAAGCCCCCAGAGCGGCTGCACATTGGGGACACCATCAAGCAGCCACCCAGCAACCCTCCGCCCCGGCCCCCCGCCGATGCCCGCAAGAAGCAGCCGGTGGAGGTGGGGGGGCAGGTGAACCCCATCCCTGTTGAGGCTGAGTAACGGAGGGGGGGGGCGCCTCCTGTCACTGCTGCACCGCTCGTGCTCCTGCTTCCCAGATGCACCCCAGCCCCTCGTGGGGAAACTGGGGTGCCTGGCTCCTGGGGATCCCCAAGTCCTCAGGGCTCCCCAGCTCCTTGGTGGGTCCCCAGCTCCTGGGGATGCCCGAATCCTTGGGGATCATCAGTTCCCCCTGGGCTCCCCAAGGAATCCCTAAGTGCCCAGGAATTCTCAGCTCCCTGTGAGGTTTGCAGCTCCTGGGAATCCCCAAATCCCAAGGGATGCTCAGCTCCTCAGGGGCTTCTCCAGCTTCCAGGGGCTCCCCAGCTCCTGAGAATCCCCAAATCCTTGGGGATGCTCAGCTCCCTGTGGGGTTTCCAGCTTCCAGGGGTTCCCCAGCTCCTGGGGGTGCTCAGCTCCCTGTGAGGTTGTCAGCTGCCAGGGGATCCCCAAATCCCCGGGGATGCTCAGCTCCTCAGGGGCATCTCCAGCCTCCAGGGGCTCCCCAGCTCCTGGGGATTCCCAAATCCCCAAGGATGCTCAGCTCCCTGCTCTCCAAGCAGTCCCCAGTTCCCTGAGGTCTCCCCAAATCCCTGGGGAACACCAGCTCTCCAGGAAATGCCCAGCCCCCCCGAGGGGTCCCCAAGCCCCGCAGCCCTGTGGGGTGGGATCAGGCAGCTCTGCTCCCTGCACCAGCTCTCACTGTTTTTTTTGTCACTTCTGCGGTTGCTGTTGCAATAAAAAGTGGGAAAGGCACCAGCTGCCCCTGCCTGCCACTTCCCAGGGGGGCTGCAGCTGCTGGGGCTGAGCTGGGGCCAATTTTAAGGACAAACAGTGCGATTATGGGCAAACTTTGTGGTGCAGCTGCAAACTTTGTGGTGCAGCTGCAGTTGGCATGGGGACGTGCAGGGCTGTGTCCCTTTTTTGTGGGGGACAGGGAGGTGTCCTCAGGGGGCATGTGGCATGGGGGCCCCACAGTCCTGCACGTGTACCCCCCTTCCCCCCTCCCCAAAAATCTTCTGTGGACCCAGTGGTGGGGTGAAGCAGGGGGTGGTGGGGGTGGTGTGTGAACCTGCACTGCAGCTGCACAGCAACTCCCAGAGGTGCCCCCAAAGCCGGGGGGAGACCCCCCCCATGGCAGGGTGGGTGGGTATTTCACTCCTTGCTTGCGGGTGCTGGGGGTGCCCAGGTGTGATGTGAGACCATGCGCTGCTTGGTGGTGACAAACCCCTGACCCTCTTGGGGCACCAGCAGCTGCTCTGTGCCCCTGCCCCCCCCACTCCCACCATAAACCCTGGTCTGGCACCCATGGGTGCCGGCAGGGCACGTGGGTGGCCCCAGCAGGTGGCGCTGGGCCCGTGGAACGTGGGTGCCCGGGAGCCAGAGCCATGGGAAAGGTGTGGGTGGTGGGATGCTGTGGGTGTGGGGCTGGTCCCCTCCCCGGGGCTGGGGTTGTGGGATGCCCCCCTGCCCGGCCACCCTCTCCATCACCCCCCAGTTCATCCTGCCCTGCCGCACTGGGTGCACTGGTACTTTACCTGTCGTGCTGGGGCCAAGAGATGCCCCACAGCTGAGCATCACCCCACGGGACACCCATGGATGTGCCCTTGGCCCCATCCCACACCTCTTTGCCCCATTGCGCTGACATCCTCACACCCCACCCCCCCACCCCCCGCCCCCAACTGGGGAAAAAGAACAAGGACCGTGCTGGGGGGGTTGGCCTTTATTTGCAGGCTGCACGCTGCCAGCTTTAAATAGCACATATAGAGGAGACAATAAATAGCTTTGCGGGGGGAATAAATAACCGGCGAGCCCCCAAGCAGGGCTCGCAGGATCTGGCTGCGGGGCCATGGGCACCACGGGCTGATGCTGGACCCGGAGTTGCAGCCTTGGCAGGGGAGGTCAGCAATAAATACGGGTTAAAAAAATAATCCTCCGGCAGCAAGGCTCATAAATAAATCATAAATAACAAGGTGAGGGTTTGGGGGCGGAGGGGGGCCGCGTGTGTGCTCTAAAACAAGCACGGGTCGGGATGGATGCAGTGACACAGTCACGCTATGGGGCTCCACGGGAGCAGGGGGGGCTCAGCGCCCGGTGCGGGGCAGGACGCAGGTGCAGCCCACCGGCACCCTGATGTAGTCTACCTCGAAGGTGACGAGGCCAAGGCCGGTGGGACGTGGGCAGGGCTTGCGCCGCAGGACCATCATGGTCTGGTGGATGGCCACCGAGTTGAGTGACGTCGTCTCCCGACCTGTCTTGACATCCACGCAACCACTGCAGAGGCACTCGGCGAAGGCCAGCTTGCGCGGGTAGCGGTTCTCGTCCTCGTCGATGCTGCGGGTGAGTTACGGGGCATGGTCAGCAAGCCCCTTCCCCTGTGTCCCCATCACCCCCCCGGTCCCCATCACCCCCAAGTCACCCTGCACTGGGCAGGCAACGGGGATGCCCGTGGGAAAGCGCAGCTGAACGATGCTCGGGGAAACGGAGGCAGCAGCCAGTGTGGGGCCGTGGAGGGGTCCCCAGTGGGTGGCACTCACCGGTATCGCCATGGGGAGATGGAGCGCTCATTGGGCTCACTGTGGAGGCCGGTGCGGAGCTGCAGCGCGGGGCAGGCACGCTCACGGTGGCGGCGGCGGCGGCGGCGGCGGTGGCCGGGGGTCTCCTGCAAGCGCTCCAGCTGCGGCACCAGCTGCACGGGCACGTAGTGGTCCCAGCGCAGGCTGCGGCCCAGGAGGTGTGCGGGGGCTTCGCCGTCCCGCAGCTCACCCGCGCTGTAGCAGTGCACCTGGGGATGGTGCGGGGGGCCGCCGGGCCGGCGCAGGCCACAGCACAGCACCAGGGCACCCAGCAGCACCAGGGCACCGAGCCAGCCCTGCGCGAGAGCCCGGGTCAGAGGGGGCACCCGCACCCCGCACAGCACCCTCCTCGGCACCCAGCCCCGGCTCTCCTGGGGGGCAGCTGGACCCAAGGACTCCAAGGGGTCCTTGGGGTGAGCTTTTACCCCCACCCTCGGGACCCCCACACCCCTCCCCAAAAGCAGGGCTGCACCCACACATGCACCAGCACACGCATGCGCACACATGGGGTACTCGTGCATGTGGTACACACCCCTCCCCTAAAGCAGGAGCACATGTATGTGCGTGCATGTACACACAGTACTAGCACACACATATACATGGGGAATACCTGCACATACACATATATACATCTACACACAGACACATATACAGCTATACATAGACAGGGAATACCTGCACATATACACACACACATTGCTGTACATATGCAGGGGATACCCTGTACATATACACACACATATATACCCATATGTATGCGGGGGATACCTGTACATATACACACAGACACACCCCCTACCTATACATGTGCAGGGAATACCCTGCACATACACACACAGCTATACACACACAGATACTATGTGTACATACACACACACACAGAGCACACGTAACTATGCACAATCATACACACACAGGGTATCAGCACAGGCACATGCACATGTAAACATACCAGCACACATTTGTAACAGACATTAGTTCCAGTGTGTGTGCATGCATACTTGTGCATATATACAAGCACATGTATACACACACATGCCCTGCACTACCCTTCCATGCATATATACACACACACACAGACGTTACATACATACAGAGGTATCAGCCCGTGTGCATCTATGCACCCACAGAGCAGTACCAGCACATATGCATACATGCACATGGATGGCTGCATACATGCAAACACACATGCATTAGCAGCACACATACATACAACTGGACTACTCTTCCATGTGCACCCCCCCCCCCAGCCAGAAACACACACAGCGCTAGCAGCTGTGCCTTTACATGTACATACCACCCACATACCACCACACACACATGTACACATGTGCAAAGCCAGCAGCACGTGCACATCCCCAGCCTGCCATGTACAGGCACCAGCACACATGCAGCTACACGCACATTCCAGCTGGCCCATTGCCCCCAGCTGGCCCATTGCCCCCCCGCCCCCCCCCCGGCTGGCCAGCCCTCATGCCCACCCCCACGTGTGCACATCCCTCCCCCCCACCCCGCACCATGGGTTGCACCCTGCTCTGTGCACACACACACACGCTTTCACCACCCTCAGCTGCCAGCAGTCCCACCCCATGCTGTGCCCACCCCTGTAGCCCCCCCCCCCCCAGTTACCATGGGGTGGGCGTCGAGGGTGCGGGAACACGCTGGAAAAACTGGGGGGGCCCTTACGAACCGCTGCCCCAGGGATGCGGGCAACCGAGTGGCAGCACCGCCGCTGCCGCCGCCTTTATATAGGGCTCGGGCAGGTGATGTACACACACCTGGAAACTCCAGCTCCGGCTGCCTTCCTCCTCCCCGCGGGCCGTCGTTACTTCCTTCTCAACTCCGCGTGTTCCAGCTCGGAAATCAGTTCCTGACACCCGCCCCCCCCCCCCCCCCAAATGAATTGTGGGTGGCTGATGGGGCTGGGCAGGCACAGACTCGTTGGGAAGGGGGTGGCCATCAGTTTGGCTGCCCTGATGTCCTGGGGATGGGCATAGAGAGAGCATCGTAGGGCTGCATGGTCCAGGTCACAGGAGGGCTGGGGGACGGGTACCCAGGGCATCCCAGGGATGGGGTGGCCTGGGTACCCATCCCCCAGCCCTCCCGTGACCTATGGGAGCAGGATCCCCGTGCCCAAGGCCATGGCCCCAACCCTGGCCCCATTGCGTAAGCCCGATGGTGATATCACCGTCACGTTCCCAGGGCTGCCAGAATAGAAATCCCAAATTGGGCAATGCTGGAAAGGGCTGAAGGGCTGTGTCCATCCCCTCTGATGCTCCAAAGTCCAGCACCAAGGGGTGTTCCAGCAGCGGGGATGCTCAAAGGCACGATGATGGTGTTGAGCAGAAAGGGGAGGATGTGGTGGGACCAGGGTTTATTTTTCCATTCTGGATGCAGGATATCCAGAACACGGAGTCCCGCATCCTTCAGCGAGTCCTCTCGTACCCCAAATCACTGCTGAGCTGGGCTTGGCCCCACCTGGACCACAGCACCCTGCCAGCACCATACGTGCCACACGGGCACTGTGGTGTGCAGGGTAACAATTCAGGGTCAGGGCTCTTGTCCCCATAGCAACCCAGTGGTCCCAGTATAGCAGGAAGCACAGTACTGGACAGGGGGGGAAGCACACGGAAAGCAGCTTTGTGTGGCTGTGGGACCAGGCACAGCCACGCTTTGGTCTTTTACCAGAAAGACAGGATTTACACCCGTTTTGGCAACGACTTTCTTCTGCCACCCCGAGCAGCAGGGAGGAGGCACACAGAGCCTCCCCCAGCAACACACAAGAGGGGGCTGGACCCCATTTTTCATCCCAAGGGTCTAGATAAGCCCAGAGACAACCCCAAGTTAGGCCAGGTGAAGCCTGCTACAGCACAGGCTGCAGAGGGCCCCTGCTAATGCTTAACACCAGTGGGATACTGGTTTAACACTGGGCTGCAGGCTGGAGGGCCCACAGGTTCACAGGGGGGGTCAGGGGTGCCGTGCTCCCCGCAGGAGAGACAGCAGCTCTCCCAGCTCCACAGGGCTCCCGGAGAGCAGGAAAAATTAACTACACAGCCCAAAGACAGGGACATGCGCCTTACAGCAAGGGAGAAGGAGGACAGGGGTGCAGAGAAGCGTAAAAGGAAGAACTGGTTATCAAAATACTTTATTTCAGATAAATCCCTCAAAAAAAAAAAAAAAAAAAAAAAAAAAAGAAAGAAAAAAGAACCCTCCTTGTTAGACAGACATCCCCACAACACCTTCAGGGCTCCTTTTAAATCAACTAAAACAATCCGATGCTTAAAATAAAAGACAGGTCATTTTCCCAATCAGACTTTAGTCAAGAATATATATATATTTTTGTTCCTGGGGTGGGAGGGCAGGGGGAGAAGGTGATGTTGCCAGCAGTTCACAGCAGTTTTCGGCTCTCTCATTACACAGTATATAGAACTGCATTGCTGAAGACACTCAACACACAGCAGGGCTAACTAGGAGAATACAACTCAAGGCTAGCAAAGAGGAGAGGGCAGAGAGAAAGAGAGGAATAGTGAGAGCATCCGATGGGGCTGGAGTCCTCTGTGCATAATTTACATGGAACCGGCACCGGCAGAGCCAGGGGCTGGCCCCGCTCGCCCTTCAGGAGCCGGAGCGAGTCGTCACGGGCGTCTCAGGTGACAAAACTTCAGTATTTTTTTTTTTGTGTGGTTTTTTTTTTTAAAAAAGAATCGCAGCCAAAATAAGACAGAACTGCAAAATCCCAAAGTGGCCGCTTTTACACTATTTATAAAAACATGAACAGTCACTAAGGGGCAGAGCGGCGCTCCGCGCACGGCCCACTATACTTTCCCCGGGATTTTGGCCCGCTTGCGAGCGATGGCATCTTCCACCGCCTTGAGCTGCTTCAGGAGCTCCTCCCGTCGTGACAGGGTGCTGGACTTGCCTGCCTTGGCACCCGTGGGGCCCGGCTCAGACGCTTTGCCTGGTACGCTCGTGACTTTGCTGGAGCTCTTGGACTGCGGGGAGAGCTGGCGTTTCCTGGCAGGGAGAGAGAGGAGAAGGTGGTCAGACGGTGCTCACTGGCAGCACGCCACGCTGGAAACAAACCCCATTGGCGTCTGCTCCAGTAAGGAAGAATCGCTCGAAGGGCCAGTGGAAGAATGAGACACGAGGCCTTGGGTTGGAAAACTGGCTGAAACAGTAAAAAAAAAAAAAATCAGCTGCTCCAGGGGGAGCAAATCCATTTGGCTGCCCTAGAGAAACTTAGTGAGTCCTTAATCGCCTCCTGCCTGGGCACAGGGCACGTCAAACCCACCACACGACACTGTCAACTCAAACAGCAGCAGGCAGAAGAGGGTCAAGAACCAAGGGCGCAGCCACCACCACCGGTCTGGAAAGCCGAGGTTCCTCTTCTGCTAGAAAATAGGACCTCAGGGCCTGAAGGACAGGGCTGTGGCAGCCAGGGCTAGGTTTTGGTTTGGGAATATTCTGATACACAGAAATTGAGGTTCACTCGTGCCCCAGGCTGGACAGAGGGGATGACACAAGTCCTGCTGGCCACGGAACACAGGGGTGCTGGACAGGGCTGTGCCCGTTTGCTCACAGAGATCCTCGCAGAGATGACACTCGAGAAATGCAGAGCAGCGCTGGCGGGCTGTGGGCAAGGAGGACAGAGGAAGCTTTAGGTGTGCTGCGGAAGGTGTTCCACAGTCCTTCAGCCAAAGGGCTCCGAGTGGAGCACAGCCCAAGGCCCCTGGAGCTACACACCCAGTTCTGCAATGGGATGTTCCCAGCACAACAGTGGGTACAGGCTGCCAAGAAACTGGACATCAGCTGGTCACCTGTCACCAGAGGGGATGGAAAGGAGCTAGTCACTGTTCAGCGGCCACATTTTAACGTCTCACAGCAGCAAAGTGAGCAGCTGAGGATATGCTGGGCTATCCAAGAAGGGGAATCACACACCTGAACCAGGTGCCACAAGGAGCTCGGCAGCAGAGCGAAGGGATTGTACTTTCTTTCTCACTGGCACTACGCAGCGCCAGCGAGAGGCAGAGGCACTGGCGTGACTGAGCTTGCACCTAACCCAGTTGGCTCCTCTTGCTGGGACTGACCTCAAGAAAACCCCCAGGCTCCAGCTCGTTTCTGAGCTGGAATGGCTTAGCCGGTGGCTTCCGCATGAACCCCTGAGCACCTTTGGCTCCTGCCCAAGGAGCTTCGCGTCCTTCCTCTTGCTGTGCCTCCATGGCAACTGGAAACTACGGCCAGAGTGCCTCAGAGCTGCCCCAAGAGGAGGGACTGAACCGCTGGAGAAGTGTGGGCCAGGCTGGGCCTCACAAGAGACCCATGAGAACAAGCAGGCACTGACCTGTCTGTCTGCGCTGGAGAAGGTTTCGTGTTCTGACCTCTCTGTCGCTCTTGCTTGGGTGAAGAGAGTCTCCCAGTTGCCTTCCTGTCACGAGAACCTATCAGGAGAAGAAAAGGTGAGATGTTCTCCTGCACTGCCGAGGTACAGGTCGCTACCTTGCTCAGCGTACCGTTTCAGCAAGCGCATGGACACTCTCCGCAGACAGACCAGACCATGCCAACAAAAGACCAAGTCCGACAGCAGCCAGAAAAGGAACCTACTGCTGTGCATCCCATCTTCGGGGGGAGCAGAAAAGCTAGCCATGGCTGTGCCCCATGGTCAGCTGTACAAACCATCACCTGTGGGGAGCCGCACCATCCCGTCCCTCACCCTCGGGCTGCTGGAACAAGGCTCCTCCACTGCGCTTTCAGGCCCTGCTTTGCTCGCAAACCTGCAGGGCAGGGCTGGCCCTCACAGACGAGCTCGTGCTCCATTATCCCTTGGCAGATCATCTGGTTTGCGCGGCATCCGAGCTGGCTCCGTGCTGGCCAGGTAACAGGGTGTTTTGGCTTTAAGAGTGCTGGGCGAGTGCAGCTCTGCCGCTTTTGGAGCTGGCTGGGGCCAATTCACAGGTGGCATCACCCCCATGTTTGTTCAGCACAGACCGAACTGTCATGCCCTGCTCAAACAGGCCTGCTGTGGGGACTTGCTGGTGGTGGGAAGGCCACTGGGGTCCTGCAGCAGCATTATCCAGCTTTGCTGGGTTTCCCAGCTGCCTCTATCCCAGCACACAGAGAGCAGCCGGCGTGCTTGCAGGGCTCTCTGTGAGCCCTGGGGATGAGCAGAGCAACACGCCCTGCTATACTGCACCAGATCGGTGATGCTAGAGCCTGCTGACCTCACTTTCAGCAGCACTCCAGACAGTAAAGGTGCTCAGTTCCTCGTAGCAGCAGCCGCCTGTATGTGTCGGGACAGCCCTCTGCTCCTGAGGACTGACACCATGAGAAAGCCGAGGCTGCATACGCTGCAGATCTGATCACAGTAAGGTTACAGAACAGGGACGTGAGACTTGTGGCACAAACACCGACCAGCTTTGTGCTGGGACACTGAAGCACAAGCTGCACGCTGGAGGGTGCCTCTCGCTCAGTCCCAATTCAGTCAGGGGTACACTTGCCACTGGGAGGTGAGGCGGAGTTGCCTTCAGGGCTTGTGCCCCATTTGCTACTGCTTAAAAGTGCTTTATAATGTATAGACAACAAATAAAGTATATAATTGCATCTGCATCTATGTATCTATAAAATCAGCACAGTTTGCTAGGTCGGCCCATTCACTTGTCTGCAGCTCAGCAGTAGTTGTGAACTAGATCCCAGTGAACTCCAACCTCACCCAGTCCCTTCCATGCTGCCTTTGCAGGAGTCAAATGCAACCAAGCTATTAGCACAGAAATTTTTTCTGGCTGGCACCCAGAGTCAACAAGATACACCTACAGCCGAGACAACAGGGAAAACAACATCACGTGTCAATGCTGGCTTGTACGTCAAAACCACGCAGCTCTGGCCGACTACTCCCCCCCGCTTTGTTTTTCAGTGGCGACAGCAAAGGCTGGAGCGTGGCGCTGAGGTCCCTCTCAGTGCGGCTGGCTAGCTCGATTTTCCCAGGTGCTAAGCCTGCTGCTGAGGGTTCAGATGCAGGAGAACACCTGGAAAGCCCGTGTCTTTCTAAACATAAAGGGCAGATCAGATTGTGTCACACACAAGTGGGGAAATCGTCTCATCTCGCAGGATGGGTGACCTAGCCAATTACTGCATCCATCCCAGAGCCTCGGCAGCCCGGGCTCCCTTTCCAAGCACTGCCACAATCCTGTCTGTCAGGAGGACTAAGATCCTTTGGGATGCACTGAAATAGAAGGCAGAGGAGGCTTCAGGATACAGCATGGGGAAACCCTGTGACTTCCACAGCCACCTCCAACAACATTACTAGAGAAGAGGTGGCTGCTGTAGGATGGATCGTACCTACAGCATGGAGATGAGCGTGCCATCTTCAAAGCTAGGGTGCTTTTTTTTTTTTTTTTCCTTCTTTTTCTTTTTTTCTTTACAGTAGACTTACACAGACATAGTGGAGCCAAGGTACTCGCAATGTGCACCACAAGACAGCTAGGCAAGGCCGGGTTTGGCCTGCCCAGGGTTGACCTCACCTCGCTTACTTCACAAACCCGAGTGTCTCACCTCAACCATGTTTTTGCAGCAGGCCAGCTAATACGCCTGCGTTATCTGGTGGCAATTGCATGCTCTGAGGTTTTGGAAGGACACATGCCTGCAATTAACCTCTCCAGTGAGTGGACTCTTGCAGCAGAGACTTTCACAGGACATTTGTTGCTCGAGCACTGCCTCGAGCAGCAGAGCAGGAACCCAGCCAGGCCAGGAGTCCCTGGGATGGCTGATGTCTCACCTCTGTCAGGTGACAGGTTCGCCCGTTTGGCTGGAGGAGAGGTCGGCCTGTCTTTGTCTGCTGGCTCGTATCTCTTCCTGCTTCCTTTGTCAGCTGCCTAAAATGGAATTAAAACAGACAATGGATCTGAACAGCCACTTCCTTCTGGGGAGGGAAGCAGGCAGAGATTTTTGCTGTGATGGGTGCCCGCGATGCGCTGGCTGGCTCATGCAAGTGCATCTCCTGTTAAACTCCCTTGTGTACACCAGTCTCAGCCATCACTGGCACTATGCAATTCCCCTACCACCCATCCTCTGGCACCAGGACTAATGGTACGCTCTTTTCAAAATTGTCAGAAACAAGAAAACAGCGGCATTTTGTAGAGTTTTCTTCAGCAGCACCAAGGATAGCAAATGTCAAGGAGGCATCTGGAGCCGTGCCTTCTTCCAGGATCTGACCATGCCAGCTGGTAGTTATGTGTAACTGCACACCCCTCCCCACGGAGCATGCTTCAGACTCGATAAAGGCGCCTCACGTCATAGCACAGGGAAGTAGGGAAAACTGCAGCCTCAGACTGCACTGGGGAATTTGGACTGTCAGAAAAAAAACACATTAATGCTTCAAAACCAGGAACGTACCCACGTGACTGGGGCCAACACCCTGCTCTGGCACAAAACCCCATGAGGCCAAACTCTCCCACATGACCTGGACTGCAATCTCAGCCAAAGGCACCAACCCGGGGAATCTGGCTCAATCGTAAAGAGGAAAAAAATCAGGCTCCCTGCGGAAAGTGCGGCTTGCAGCGGACACCCCAGAGAGGCAAGGCAATCGCCACTTTTACCTCCTGACTCGGTTAATGCCTTGTCAGCAGTTCGCTCCAGAGCAGGCAGTGGGAGACGAGCTCTCTCGGAAGCGTGCGGCAAGCATGCTTTCAGTGGGCAAGGCCCCAGCACATGTGGGACTGCGCCACGCACGGCTTTGCCTCAGTGCTCTGGCTGCAGCCCTCGACAACGCGGGGAAGAGCCCTTGAAGCTGCAGCAGGAATGTGCCCCAGGGGAGCCGCCAACACAGTGCCAAGCTCAAGCCACCACAGGGTGTGTGCTGCAAGACTGGTTCTGTCTGCCGCCCTTCAATCCCACCTGCAGACCTACCCAGCTGAGCTCATCCCGACAGCACGGAGCCTGGAGGTCCCCTTCCGCCAACCCCAAGCCCCAGGATCCATCCTATCCACTCCCTGAATTCCCTGGGTGGAGGGAATCGCACCCCTCCCACTTCTCACCTTATTCAAGAGCGTCAGTTTGATCTCTTTGTGAGCGCTGAAGCCCCCCTGCTGCGACTGGGGGGCTGACGGCTGCTGGGTCTGGAGGAGCTGCTGCGATTTGCTCCCCTGGGTAGGCTTGGCTGATTTCAAGAGCTGAGCAGGCACATCCCGTTTCCGCTTCTCTTCTTTAGCACTGTCTTCTTTTTTTGACTTTCCTGTTGAAACCAGAGAGCACAGGTAGTGACTTGCGAGTGATTCCTTCCACCTGCCCTCCCTTTGGAAGGCAGGGCAAGAGGATGCTGCTCCAGGGACTGGAAAAGCCCACACCAGTTAGCACAGCTCGTGGCCCCCAAGGTTAAAAGATTCAGGAAACCAGAATTTCTGCAGGGAGGACACTTAACATAAAAAACAAAGACAAAAGGCTCTTGCTGCCAACTCTGCTACGATCTACAAAGAACAGAGCAAGAGCAACATGACACTGGAGCTGTCCAGAAGATTTAGCATCATCTCATGAATGTGAAAGAGAACAAGGTGAGAGGTGGAATCAGGCAGAACTCCCAAACAGGAAAAGGGCATCTTTACAGCCAGACATGCAGGTATGGAAGGATGCAAATGTCTATTTGCTCCACAGCCTCCCTTTCTCCATGGGCTCACCCTCCTCAGGTGAAGCCTCTGGGCCTCCCTAGTCTACACCAGCCTCAAGCATCAGCCTCCGCTCAGCAATTTTCCTGAAGCTCACAGAATCACCAAGCAAGCTGTATGCAGGTCTCTGCTCCCCCCCTGTTTTTCCCAGGACCCCTCGGAAAAGAAAGTAACAAACCAGGTACCTCTACCTTTCTTCTGCTGCGCTGGGGTTGGGGATCGGGAGCTGGCTGAGGAAACAGGACTGGCCAAGTCCGCGTACATGTCTTCAGAGTCGGCGCTGCGTACAGAGCTGCTGCTGGAGGAGGCACTAGAGACAGAAGAAACGCTGCTCACGCTCAGGGACCTGGAAAGAGCCAACAGGCCGTTACAGTCACGAATGCAACAAGAACCAGGCAGCGGTGAGACAGACACCTTTGTTTCAATTCTGCTGCGTGGCTGGGATGTCAGAAAGCTGCTAGAGCAGGCAATAACCAGGAAGAGACAAAGGTTATGTGTGTCCTTGGGTACAGACGATATGAAAAATCCCAAACATGTTAGATGCAAGCCTAGAAAATACCGTTTATGTATAAACAGGATTAAGGCAACATGTAAACAGGTCACACTTTCCCCAGGTAAATAAAAAGTGAAAGTAGGGTGTGCGCTATCATATACAGGTCAGTGTTACGGCTCAGGTCAAGGGTTCCCTGGCAATGTTTTTGTTGTTTGGCTCACATTTATTGATGGAGGCTTTAAAAGCCCTGGAGTCCTACAGCCCACAGCTCCTGCCCAGCTCCCCAGGGTACAGGAGAGCCCAGCTGCCTGTTTTGAGCCTGTCACGACTGATAATGACAGGGAAGATGTGCGTAAGATAGCAATCTTCTAATAGTGCCTATAAGATGGCTATCTTCTAATGCATTCACAACATTAAAATTGTCAGACAATCATTACATTAAGGAAGACTTCCTACTGAGAAATGTACCAGACAAAAAACACACGGCTACGCATCAGACTTCCCTTCAGGGGCATACCACCACCGCAGCTTTGCTGCACTGAAGCGGCTCCAAAAATCCCAGCTAGCTGGGACCCAGCTGGCAGCGCAGCCCCCGGCATGCGGGCCCTGGCGTACACCGACTACATGAATATTCAGGCAACCTCTCCAGCAGGTTCCGCGGGCCGCATGGCTTCTGTGCTCCAGCAACTGCCCTGCCAGCAAGGTCCAGGCTTGTGCATGACCGAATGGGCTGCGGCAGCTTCAGCACAGGCTAGCCCTGGAACAACCGCAAACTACCTGCTGGCACCCCGACAGAGGTGCGTTCCGAAAGGTTGCATGGACTGCTGCAACAGCGACTGGATGAGCCAGAAACTCCTTCTGCAGGAAAGCTCCTGGCTACGAGGTTGTCCCAGCAGACATGGTTTGGGCACACATTACGTTTCCTATGCTTCCTCCTTTCCCACACACCTGTAAAAGCTGCAAGCACAGCCCCAGTGCCACACAAGCAGCACCTGGGACCAGTTTTTCCCATCTTCTCCTCTCGGGCCCTGTACCGCAGGGCAGCGCAGAGCCAGCGTGCCCAAGTGCTCTCTGAACCTCTTGCATCACCCCTACCTGATCTGATGAATGTGACAAGCATGTAGTAAACAAGTTTGTATTTCCGTAAAATAATGCGGATGTTGAACCCTGGAGTTTCATAGAGTTCAGATACGTGAATTACTGCTGGTCAGAGCCAAGTCCTACTTAATCCACTAGTTTTATGCTACAGGTCTACTTTTAAATCTGCATCACGGGAAGCGCTGTGTCTCAAGGCTGCCTGTGAGGTTTCAGGGATTCCTGCACCTAAATAAATGCAAAAAAATCTGAACGAAGGACTTGAAAGAAGCTTATTTCATGACTTTTTACTGGAGGGAGTTAGCTGTTTACAAATCCCACAGACGAACAGCCATGTAACTATTCACTTGGGGCTCAACACAAAAGGAACTGGCCAGGCAACTTTGCCAGCAAAGTAGAAATATCATTAGCTGGGCCTTTTAGGTATTTTCTGACCTACCTCTCCCAACAGACCAAGCATCTTCCCTAAGGACATTCAGTAACAAGAGGTAGTAAAGAGGTCTGGAAGAGAAAAGCTCTATAGCCTGAAACTGTTAACTCGTAAATAAATTAGGATGTGAGATCACCCTAGGTGTAAGATGTTTTGGTCATCATTTAGGTAAAAATGGGCAGTTTGGCACAAACGACAAATTATTTCCTTGAATAAGCCACAAGGACACTACCAACGTTGTACTGCTGTCATGATTCAGGACTTGGGATTTTACCACCACACAAAGAAATAATCTTGTTTCATGTCCTAGTTATCTATAGCTTCTGATACTTGAAGCTAGCGAGAGCGTTCACAGCAAGAAACCACAGCAGTTAAGAATAGTTATAATCTCCTCTTACTTCAACAAAGGTTATGAAGGGTCGAGGCTGTACCTGGATTTCCTGGACCCAGACGGGGAGTGGGAGACTGAGGCAGATGATGATCTGGAATGAGATCTGGAGAGAGAGCGAGACAAGGACCTAGATCGGGAACTGGAACCGCTGTAGCTGCTGGCACTTCCACTGATGCTGCCGCTGATAGTCCGCCTGCAAGACAGCAAATGACATCCTCACCTCGCTGTGCTCTGCTGTGAAACGGGGTTAGAAGAAACTGTTTAGGGATGGTTCGAGCATGATGCTGTTGTCCTGTATTGTATACAGGACTGGTGCTTTGCAAATGTAATTGTTTCAGATGTTCTCCTCAACCTTACATTCCTGGTCCTGAGGAAGCACCTGTTTTCTGAACAGTAGCTGTCTTCTGCAAGACTCAATAACGCCAATGAAAGCCAGGCAAAGAATCAGCTGAAACACCTTAATCCTGTACTGGTCGCAGGAGTAAATGCTTCCTACAAAGAAAAATTGCTAACTGCGTAACACAGTGGGACTACATTGTATTTCAGGCCATAAAAATAACGATACACATTTCTGACTAATACACCAGTACTAACACAAATAGAGCTGTTCTGTCATTTGCACAGCAGGGAGAGTGTAGGGCAGTGGGGTTTGTGTGGGTATAAGTGTGAAAAACAACAACAAATCAAACCCCAAGACTGGAATAAAGAATAAGGGAAGGTGGCTGAAGACATCCAAGGTTATTATTAACTAGTTAAAGCAAAAAGGGAACTAGAACTGATGGAGTTTCTAGGGAAAAGAAATTGTCATCATCAATTTTCACTATGGAGACATAACTGCTCAGCCCAGGCCTTTTCTTTAGCTACTGTGAAGAAACAGGAGACTTAATCCCACGCAAACTTAAGAACTGACATGGGATGAGTCTGAAAAACCTGAAAGGAAAACAGAATTACAGCCGTCTTCAAAACACATTGACGAAAAGCATCATTCAATGATCCAAGAACACCTTCCTGCAGGCATAAAACATTCTCCATCTCCCTGTGTGCTCATAAAAAGAGACATTTCTAGTAAATACATTTCTTACACAGAGAGCTACTGCTTCTATAGACACACAGGTACCATAATTATTTCAAAACTTCTAACGCAAGAAGAATGCATGATGAGTTTCAGCTGTGCTTAGCTGACTGTGTCCCTCCAAGAACAGGCAACGTTACCTGCGTTTATCCTGTAACATTTTTAGGTACAGTACAATAGATTAAGCCTGATAAATGTATTTAAATACAGACAAGTGCTCCTTGTTTGAAAACCATCAGAAGCCCCTCTCATTTCAAACGCAAAGGGAGAAGAAAGGCAACAAAACCAGCAGACAGACAGAACAAGTCACTTGAAACATTCAAACTAGTCACACTGGATGAAGCCAGGAAGAGCAGGCGAGCCGGCAAGCTGTGTACTGGGAACAGCAGAAGTCACAGAGTTTTTCCTCCTCTCCTCCAGTGGTACTGCTAGATGCTGACGACCCAGCTCCTGGTACCACACAGAAAAATACTTCCTGCATAGCAGCACACGTTTAGAGTACACAGGGTCCAAACCCATCACCACAAGCCCTGACCCTCCGACACGTCAGATCTGCTCTCTGGACTAAATGCAACTCTGCTTCCTTGCTGCGTGGCCTCCGCAACCAGTGGCTCTCAAACATGCCTTTTTGTGCGCTGCAGACCCTGCCTTTTAACCCATTTCATGTACTCCCCTTGCTTTATCTCCCAACCAGCCTTCAGAGGTAGGAGCCACTGGCTGTGGCAAGTCACCAGCATTTGCCCTCAACTCCTTCCTTCTCTTCCCATCTCCTTTCTGCCCCGGGAAATGTATTTCTCCTTAATATCGAAGAGCCTTTGTAGCTGATGCTCCTGACAGAACCCCAGGATTTGGTCTATCTTGCAGGAGATCAAGCCTCACTCCACCCCACAGCTCTCTTACCTCCTGGGTGGAGTCCTTGTCTGACGTTCCTTCCTTCTTGCCTCTCGGTTATCCCCTGGTTTGGCTGGCTCTGGTGCAGCTGTTGTGATTTTAGTGAGCGGCTGAGGGACTGGAAGGGCAGCTAGCTTCTTCACAGATTTTTCACTACAAGAATTAAAATTTTTATGTGTGTGATCAGAGTCAGTAGGTACAGGCCACAGACATTCTCGAAAGCAACAAAATGCGCTCATGTTTGTTGTTGACTAAATATTATATAGATATGATTACTGCAGCTACAGGCACTTGGCTATTTCACTGAAACACTCTCAAACAACATGGATTCCCGCTCCCCCCCAAAGGGATCTGTTATCCATATTCTGCAAGTCCCTTTTCAGAAACAAGTTACTAAACAACAGCCAATTTTGGAGACTTTCAACTTGTAAATTAACTAGTGAAGTAGACTGTGTGAAATCGCCATTTCTTATCCAATTGATTCTGTGCATTTTTATCCAAAAGACATACACCTAGTTAAAACCCGCCTGTCAAGCTTCAGAATCAAATGCACATGGTTCATGCAAAAATTCTCTTTTTCACGCCATCACAGAGATCAGCAAGGTGCAAAAGAGCTGCTCACTTCTGGGCTCAGCTCATTACTGCTCAACAACCCCAGCACTGATGTCACGCCTACTGTTAACTGGAGAGGAGGCGTCTGTCTACATACAAAACCAGAGACTGTTAATTCCTCCTCTTGGGCTTAAGAATATCCGCATTCAACCCCTGCAGAACACAGGATTAAGTGCATGCAACATTACGCAGCAAAAACAATCCCCACACTAGTGCTGGCTGGTGTTGTGTGTTACCAAACCAGCACTGCAATGTGCACTAGAAGGGTGTAAAGACATGACTGCACACGGAGAGCATGTCCTTAAAGGGTTGAACCCTCAGAGTTGAGAAGAAAAAAAAAAGTGTGCCAATAAAGGCACGAGGAGTGTGGCAAAGGGGACTGTCCCGTATTCTGGAGAACTCAGGGGATTCCCATGGTGTAATTTATTTGCAGGTCACCTTAAGAGGTGACATCACTATGGTGTTGTGTCACCCTCCAACATATCCATAATTTACTACGTATTACACGAGTTTGTGAAACAGCAACTTCAAGTATTTTAAAAGAGCAGGAGCGCTGGCATAATCTGCCAAGAACAGTTTCATAGCTATAGCGCTGTTTTAATTTGCCTCCGATGTTGTAAGTAGATGAGGCTGAACCATTTCTTTATTCTAAGGCTGTGCATTAACTAAAGCCACAGTAGAGGAATGAACTAAATGTTCCTATAGCTCCTGTATAAACATACCTGCACACACAGAATGTTTAAACAGGAAATCATGCATGTGTTTAAACACTCACATATACATATAATACTTAAGGATATTTGTACAGTTTAACTTGGATTTAATAAGTAAAAATGTCATCATTTAATTAAATATGCAAAGCTAAGCACTCTTCTACGCAGGTCATATTTTGCATATTCCATTTCTTCCTTAAATTGTCAGCCAGGTCAGAAGGGTCTGACTCAGGGACTAGGCTACTGTTTGGAGCCTCTTCTGCACTGTGCTATCAAAGCGGAGAGGAAGCCTTACCCTTTACCGGCAGGCGGTAGTAACTCCCCCTTAGCCTTCGCAAGCGGCTTGTGTGGAGACGGTGTTGGAGAAGGAGATGGCGAAGATGAGAAGGACCGCGATCTAGAAACGACAGGATACAGCACTCAGCTCCGTCTCTGGCACTGCCGAAGGCTTTCCGTGCATTTAGCCATCACTCCCTCCTTCAGCCAGCAACTGCACCCCAGGAACTAGTCCCTGTGGGTCTGAGCTTATCCTACTTTTGTACTTGGACTCTGTTCAACAAAACTAACTTCTGTTACCAGACCAGTGGTAAAAGTAGAAAACAATACAAAACAACAGGGTCGGCTGCAAAAGAAGCACTCTCAGGTATTCCATACCAACACCTGAGGTTTCTCCATACTCTCTGTATTCTCTCCTTAGGGAAAATGTGTCTATTGGGAAGTAAATAGGATTTTGACTTGCAGGTTCAGCATTTATTTCAACCTACTTTATGTTCCTGTTAACGTCTAGTGCAGTTTATCCTTTAAACAGCAGAAAAAAACCAAGAAAAAGAAAAAAGAAAAAAAGAAAAAAAAAAAAAAAAGAAAAAACTTGGGAGAAAGACACAAAAAATACACCTAACTGGATGCCTGCAATTTCTGGAACACAAGGAGAAAAATCAAGCAGAGTATATCAAAGCTAAGATACCAAAGGGCAAGAGCCCTGACATCAGGGCTGACCAAACTGACACAGCACACCAGATGCTGGTGTTCAAGTGATTCACCCCACTGCCAAGACTGTTTTGCAGCCTAGTACTTCAGAAAGCCAGACACCTCGGTAACTTGCTTTTTCTGAAGAACAGTTAGGCACCGGGATGTTCCTCAATCTCCTCAACCTCAATCTAGCAAAGAGGCATGCTAGTCAAAGCGTGTCACCGATGTCTGGCACTGTCCTCCAAGGAACTGAGCCCGAGATGAGGTGGATGGGGGAAGGTCAGCCTGCTCCCCACAAAACACATACGTGCTTGTGTAGAGATCGGCTCCCACCTGAGCCTTTCCTAGGGGGAACCATGTCTCCAAAAGCGACACTGTGCACTCCCATCAACTGCATGATCCACTCCGGCTATCTGTGTGATTTCAGCTCTAAAGAGGTGCCTACCTAGGGAGCCAGTTCTCCTACTATGCATATTCCAGACTTGGGAAACTATCTGCAGGGGCAAGGAAGCAGCAGAGTAATAAACATGCCTCTGTTTAATCAGCATGGGACCCTGAACTGCTACTTTGAAGTGTGAGGACTATCACAAGACAACTGCTTTAATAAAGAAATGTGATTTGCCTCTTTAAATAGAATTTCCAGCGCAATAGAAGAGAGATGCCAGTAACTTCTTCCAATCATAAAATGCAAATGATGGAAACATTTATCTCAGCCAGGCTTCTACAACTGTTCAGCTACCACAGGCATGGGAAACAGCCCAGCCACAACAGCACGGTACTCGTGGGTGCCAGCACTGGGGAGAGGAGGGGGTGGCTGACATATCTGCTTCGTTCAACAACCAAACCAGCAGGCTGCCTTGCAGTCTATCATATTTCCCTCGCTCAGGAAAGTGGTTTGAATGTTTTATCTCAACAGTTGGCTATCTGCTTTTAAGCAGCAGCAAAAGCAGCTGTTAGCAAGTGTTTGGAAAACAGTATACCATTACTTTCAAATCCAAGGAGCCATTACCTGGACCTGCTGCCTGAGAAAGAGCTGTGTCTTGAAGAGCGACTAGAGTAAGAGCTGTAAGAAGATGATCTGGAACGAGATCGCGAGGAACCTGAACCAGAATAGGTGGATGAACGAGAAGAGGACCTGAAAGAGAAATATTAAAATTCAGCACCTCTTGAGAAGTCCTCTGAGACCAAGGTCTTGTTTCCAGTACACTCTTACCCAGTTTTCAAACAGTGCTCCAAAAGCTACCTGTCTTCTCCTCGGTGACCTGTCAGGACTACAGCCTCTCCTCAGCCCCCCCCTTTTTTTTTAGAGAAGATCCTGTTGTAGCTACCCACTCTGTACCCTTGAACAGGCCTCTGTTCCTTTAGCTACTGATCTGCCATCCCTTTTTGGGAACTCCTTCCACAAGTTTTTATGCCTTTGCACCAGACAATGCCCTGATAGGTCAGGTCACACAGAGGAAAACAGAAAAATCTCAGGTGCAGTGATCCCAGAAAGAAAAGCTATCTACTTCAGGAGGGCTTTGCTTTACAGATCCGTATCTTCAATTCAGCATGTTCCTCATTCCTCTAATACTTTCTTCCCACCTCTTTTCAGTAGCTTCAAGTTCAAGCATTTAAAGAAAATAGATCCAGCTTATGCCTCGGCTCTCCTAGATTCAGGGTACTTCTTTCTGAAAGGTGGTTTTTATCTTTCACCCGTTGGTTTCGAGCTCCACTGCAGCCCTCTAAGGCTCTGTCAAGCCTTCACAACCCCAGTTTTTCCCTAGCAGCATCAGCATGCTCTTCCTGGAGTGGGCTCACCTCATCCCTCCAGCACTCCTAGAGTGAACAGGCTCCAATTTTTACAGCTTCCAGCTCCTTCCGCTCCTATTAAGGTCAGTTTTAATCTAGGTGAGTTACTAATCACCTGGACTGCACCCAGGTCTAATTTACCTGAAGAGTGACTTTTCCAAGGACCTGCCTTTTCTTAAGTCTTCCAGAGATCACTCACAGCAACCACAATTATGTGCCCCCTTTGGCTTCCCTCTCACTACCTATATGCTGGTGTCCATAGCTGTTACTGAGCAGCAAGCCTTGAACTGCTTTCCCAAACATCTCAGCATCTTCCACTGACAAGAAACAGTGTGTCAGGAATGTGACATGACTAACAAGGCTCAGACGTGACACGCTCTCTGCCTTCACTCACCTTGAAGAGCCAGAAGCAGATGCTGAAGAAGCAGAGGTTTTTCGGCGCCTACGTGCACGGCTGGGAGAGACAGACACACCAAGTTTCTTTTTGGGGGACTTGGATCGGCGCCAAGGGTCCTTCCATTCATCTGCTCTCTTTGACTGAGCGGTTGTAATTGTGGTTGCCTCCTTCTCCTTCTTTGGTGGCTCAGGCTGACGGCTGGAAAACAAAGAGGAATAAGTAGCTGGGATATATTTTTTTTTTTTTAATATTTTTTTTTAATATAGTAAAACTAACAGAAACACAGGCCAGGAAAGATCTCAGAAATTCATCCTTCATACCAGCACTAGCTCTTAACCTCCACTGCAGGATACTCAACATCATTTTGGAGCGATGAAGTGTTAGAACACCTATCATTTTGTACATCAGTGACTGCAAGCCCATCAAAACAGCAGTACCTGCAAGTTTCATGAACTACTTTGTTGCACTAACCAAGCAGTGTGACCTGCCAGCTGATTTCATCTTTGCCTTTTGGCCTCCAAGGAGCAGACACAAGCACACCTTAAGAGGGAAGGGTATGGGAAACCTGGTTCTTCCTACACCTGTGCCAAGTAGCTAAAGCTGGAGCAACCCCAACCTGGTAGGCAGCTCCCAGTGCAATGAAAAAAACTAAACAGAGCTAGACTAAGGACAGATTTTAAGCGTGCATCTGAAACGCCGGCTCAACACAGCGAACTGCTGCAACCAACCAGCAGGCACCAAGAGAAGAGATTCAGCCTGAATTACTTCTACAGTTCCCTTATCAGAACATCACGTGGGACTGTGTCACAAGTCTCACCACAGCCAAGACACATTGATCTACTTGTAACTCTTACAAAGGGGATGGTTACCTCATCAGCTGAGCATAAAGCAGTTCCTAACGGCTGTTTTATGACTATTACTCTCTAGGTGTTTATAAACACTATCAAACATGTGCTCTCCTGTTGTTAACCATGAAGATCTGATGGTCAGGCTACATACCCTCCATCTCCTCCCTTCCCTTTTAAGGGCTCCATTTGTGTTTCCCCTTTTTCTTCGGTTCTCTGGGCTTCCCTTCTCCTCTACAGCTTCCTGAAAATAATCCAGGACTAACTTTTCAGCATGTGCACCACATAGTTCCTTAAGTATTCCAGAATGAGTTTCTTCAGGCCTAGACTTTATTGCCTCTCTTATCTATGGGTGATTTAACTTGGGATTTTTCCTCATCCTTACTCTAACCTGCACCTGACTGTTCGATTACCTGCTTATAACCTTCTACCTTAGGTTTCAGGCAAAGTTCGTGCTTGCTTCAAAGTTTATGAAGTCTGTTGTACTCATCAAATTACCAGTACGATGGCGCGTTTATTCCTTTTCTCAGAATAATGAACCCTCTCACTCTGAGAACTTGGGGGAGGAAAGGCATCATCCACAGCTGGGTTCAGCCTGTACCACCCCATTAGTCACACGACCGAAGCAGCCACTCCCCATGCAACTTCCTCTACCTTTTGAGATAAAAAAGCAACCTCCGAGTTTTCTAATAATTCTACGGACTGCGTTTCTTGCCACAACACTTTTTCAACAGACAACAGGATAATTAAAGCCTTTCGCTAGCAGCCTGTTCAGCCCTTTGAAGGCCTCACCAGTCACTATGAAGTCTCATCTCCTCCTTGCTTAGCAGTATTAAAACAGTCTCAACACACTTAAAACTCCTGTGGCCTCTCACCTCTTCCCTGACTCCAGAACTTGTCAACTTTGAAATCCAGTTGAGTATCTTGCTCTTTCCCTATCTTTGCTGATACAGCTACAGCAATTTTACAATTCGTCCCGCATCTATCCCAGTATATACAGAACTTTATGGAAGGAGAAACCCTTCCACATTCACCTCTCCCAGAAATCTCACTCCAGCTTCAGAAGAGGACGCTTACATATTAGCACACAAAATTGCTGACTGCCTGGTAAGAGTCCCAAGCAGGGTTATGGCTCAGCATTATTCACCAGCACCTTCACTTCGCATCATCACCCTTTCCAGCACTGCCCTAACACACACAATTTAACGCAGCGCGTGTTATTTGCGGTGGGCTGGTCTAGTTTTCCATATTACAGCCACAACTATATCTGAGTATCTAATCATGGAGGAAGACCATGACTCTGAACATGGGGCTGAGATAAGACTGGACCTCTTATTTATACTCTAAAAACACTAAAGTCACAGCCAGGGTCAAGCTCTCATTCCAGCAGATATAGTACACGTTCATTTTGAAGCCATCTTGACCTCTGGAGTATCTTCAAAGCAACCAAGTGCAAAGCAGGAAGAAAAAGAAGGTTGGGAACAGCCTACACACCTCGCATCAAGCAGCAGGCTGAACAGCTGCAGAAGGGAGGAGGACACCACGTGAGGATGCTCATGAACACCACCAGAGTTGGTCCCCCTCTGGTGCCCCAGCCTGCGTGCTTTGGGAGATGCAGGGGGAATATTCTGCTGGCACAGGCAGGCAGAGAGGCGGTGTCCACGTCAAGACCTGGATAAAGCCTGCTGAGAAATTTTTCACTGCAGCGTCCAAGGTGACAAACGTGAAAGCCAACAATTAATGAATGACCTCGTCCCTCTCCAGGCTCACCTCTCTCCTGCAATACTGTTCAGACAGAAAAGTCTCCTACAGAATTTATTCTATCTCAACCCCCCCGTGACTTGCTCACATTGACCTCCAACAGCAGCACATCCTGGGAGCTGGACCTCAGCTCCAGCCCCACGTGGGAACAACTTACGCTGAACTCCACAGCTTGGGTGCGAGCTTGGAGCAAAGATGACTATGAAAGCAAATCTCATTACTTGCACCTATTACCTGGTTTGATGCAATTCTCTCCTGATGAAGTCACTTTCTGGAGGAAAGGTTTTTTTCCCCAGGAAAACCACAACAGAAAGCCTCATTTCTGAATATGCTCTTTGACTCAGCAGCAAGTAAGTTAGCATACTATAACCAAGAAAGAAAGATGATGTCCATGTCAGGACATTTTCAAAGTCTTTCCTCAAGAGCTACCTGTGTGCCCAACGTGTAGCATCATCAAATAAACCTGTTCAACTTAAAATGAGGGACTGGTATCTGATGCTGCTTGGCTCATCTCCTCCAGTGGAATCCAGGAGTCAGAATTGAAAGCAAGCTGCCAAGACCTGCACCATCCACCTTAGACTAACATCTCAGTTACAGCCTACACGAGTTTCACCAAAGAGACTATTAGAAGTGAGCAGCTCATGAAACAGTCGGTGTTTCAGTTGAATTTTACTCCCCCATACTGATACCGCGCAGTTGTTGGGATGAAAGCGGAGGAAGCCGTAAGGCTGGCAGAGGAAAGCCCACTGAGAGGAGGCAGGCAGCCTGTGGCTCCCAGCCCAGATCAGCCAGGAAGGCTGCCCAGCGCTACATCGCACACGATAGCTGCTCCTGGTGCTGTGCTGCTGGGGGGGTTGAGCGAGGTATTTGATCCTGAGAAGGGGGAGGCTTTCTCCCCACTTTCACTCTTACAACTGGGTAATTTTTTTCCTTCTCATCTTGTGCTGGATCTGGTGTTTGCTGGAGCTCTCCATGTGCCGCCTCTCAACTCCTTAGTTCAATAGGGAGAGGAAAAAAAAAAAATACAAGGAGCTTGCTGCTGGGTCAGTGAGTCCGACCAGCCCTTGGCAGGGTTTGAAGAGCCGCCGGTGCTGCCCCACGGTGAAGAGGAGGGAAGGAGAGCAGCCTGGCTGCTGTGGGGTGCGCAGCCACGCATCACTCTCAGCCCAGCACAGTTACCCCAGCCAGTGCAGTCCCTGCTACAGGCCAACATCACATGCTTCAGCACACTGAAAAAGCCATATGCTACCAAAACGTACGTGTGAATCCCTGTCTCCTTTTTCACTAAATCCCGACTTTTAGGAAACATTTCAAATATCTGAGAATTAACTCCCAAATTAGGTAAGCCTATGCCACAAGGTTAAAAAGAAAAAATTAGAGGGAGTAAAAGAGACTGACAAGACAGACCGATCAAAAGCAGCTTAATTTCCTTCCAGAGCCCTGAGGAGCAGCATCCTGCGTCACTAGGGCACGAGCAAGGTCTGCAGAGCTTGGCTATTTCCGAAGCCCATTTTAACCTTAAAATAACTAAATGCTTTATTTTCCAGAACGAACACGTTAATGCATATTTGGCTGGAATTTAATTACAGCAATCAAGCGGAGAACTGAAGCTGAACGTGGCTTTGGCAATGAGAGGAGGAACAAAGGCAGCTCCAGCTGGCAATGCAAACCACAGCGTAGGTCAGCCAGCTCCCAACCGCACGCGTACCGGCTCCCAAATAAACCCCATTTGAAGCACGTCACGGAATTCAACAAGAATTTGCAGTGGGAAAAGCAGAGCCGCACGGCTCAAGTTTTCCTCCTCATGTATTATGCAAATGATGCCAAAGCATTTATAATTTTAGAGGGGAAAATAAGCTTCTCGGGGAAAGTGCTTCCTTCCTTCCCCCTCCCCGTGGGACGCTGCTCCCACAGGTAACGCAAACCTTATCACCCATGGTCACCGGTGACGTCAGCCTGGCTCCAGGGCTACTGTTTTGGCTGGCAGTTACAGCTCAGTTTTCTGAAAGAGGAAAGTCCACTGATGATTTAAAAGCCTTTTCGTCTCTTGCAGGAAAGCAAGTGTTGCGTCAGCAGCACTAGTATGAGTTTTCCTTCGGTGTCACTGGAATTTTCCAGAGGAAGTGGACTCGAGGAACAACTGGAGCCATGTGCCAAGGCAGTTGTGAAGGGATCTGCAACTACTGCAAAATAAACTCCAGCAGCGTGCATGCACACTGGGAGATTTTTCCCCGTCTCTGCACAATAAAGTCACTCCTGTGGCTGGAGGGGGACTGTAGCTCCCAAAAGCCACCTACGTGTGACTGTGACAGGAAATGCTGAACCCTGGAGCCGGTGCTGATGGATCTTGGTGAAATATTAGCAAAGAATATGCTTTTCTCAAGATGTTTCGATCTAAGGCAGAGTTATCAGTCATGTAAAAAAAAAAAAAGAGCGAGAGAAAAAAGATTTCTTCAAAGCCTGATGGGGAGAGGCCTTGAAATTAAATAGTGGAGATACAATCTGAACCTACAGTATGAAATCATCACAGCAGGTAGATAAACATATCTGAGATGTGATCTACCCTACGGGCTGAGCATTTGACGCCTTGAGAGCCTCCTCTAAATGAGAGGTACCTGTGTGCAGCGATTCTGCCCCAGTCTTTGCCATGTTTTAATAAAACCCAGTGTGGGAGATCTCTCCAGTAATTCCATCTCTGAAAAGCCAAAGAAAAACACATTCCTTGAGATCCACATCTGAGTCACTCAATGCCCTTCATCTTGATTTACGGTTACAAAACCCTTCTCCTTTTACTGTGGAGGCAGAACCTCAAGAACCATGAAGACTAACGAAAACTCTAGTCAACAGAAATGCTTTGTTGGAGAACTTTGAAAAGTTCTGCTGATTCGGTTTGCGGAAAGCTTTTATCATCACCAACTTCCCAAATGAACTGGGAGCATAAATGAAAGCAAAGCTGTCTAACCAGGTTCCATTGCTCTGCCTGGAAGCTGCACCACAAAAAATGGGGATGTAAACAAGTTGTTATAATGTTTATCATCACAGCGTTACCATACAGGGCACTCGACTACAAGCGAAGAACTGCAGAGCTGCACAAGGCATGTTCTATATGTGGGGAGAAGGGGAATCCTCTTCCAAGGAGTGCTGTATAGTGTGGCACCGCAGGCAGCATGGCAGACTTGATGTGTGCGGAGGAACAGAGGTCCAGCTCCAGCTCTGGCCGACAAGCCCCGTTTCAGCTTGGGAAACCCAGTGGCCTGGGGCCATCTGCTTCTCCTCACTCACTGGACTCCAAGAAGTTGCCCAGGGAAGGTGCAGACACACCTGGAGAGCAAATCTATGCCTCCTGACAGAGGCCGCTTTTCCCCCTCAGTACCTTCTCATGGATGTAAGGCTAATTCAGAGCGCTCCGGGGTCTTACTGATGCCTGACTTGAATCCAGGAAGAGCACACAGTTGTTTATCCTGCCTGCTCTTCCTCCTGTGGCAGGACAAACAGGAACAAATGAAGGTTTTCTTTTTAAGAAACAACATTTCCACAGGGAAAACCATGAGAAGACAAAAATCCATCGGCCTACTTCATCTTTACACAACAGGATGAAACGTTATTACTACACCCACCAAAACACCTAGCTCCATTAGAGCAACCACTGCTTTCATACAGAGCCCCTACACTCAAAAAATAGGGAGTAGATCCAGCCAGCGGCATGGGGAGACCACCAGAAGCTGTCAGGAAAGATGACAACAACCCAGGAACACTTAGAATTACAGATTCTTCCAAAAAAGTTCAGTTGGTTTGTGATCACACACATACACAATCATGAATCACTCAATTTGCATTCCCTTACTTTTGCCATTCCTTTATCAACTTCATTCCAACACTTTTCAACTTGTAAGCCCTGGGTAACCTAACATCAATTTTAGACTCCAAGTTATCCTGTTCCATAATGTGCTCACCCCCCCAGAGATTAACAACGTCCCATTACAAAACTTGAACTAGCATGAGGAAGCAACGCAAGGGTGAGCTCTGCCAAGGGAACACACAACCTTTTGTCCCAGGGTCTGCAGCATTACAGAGCATCTCACAACGCTACTGCCACCTCAACAGAAGCTGGAAAGCAGCACAGCGCTCCTTGCTGGAAGGGTTTTACAAAGGATTTATGATTTGCTACAGAATAGCTGCCCTTTCTGACATTGCTTTAAATTTTACAGGTTATTTTTATTTTTTAATGGCTGCATAAGTGCACTCCATCAATAGCCTTTAGCCCAGCTGAAGAAAACTTCCTTCCAAAAATTGTTGTGTGTGCGATAATCACAGGACAGCTTTGGAGCTGCTGTCACCTCCTGTCCAGGCTCTGGAACACCTCTGAGGACAACTGCCACCTCCTCCTCACCCTACTTGGCGCCCACGTTCCACAGAATCTGGGGGTCTGTATCACGGGCGACCAACCTTATCTGTGTGGGAACAGCTTTTAGGTCAGACTGACGGACAAACTCCCTCGAGAACTGGAGACGACACATTTCTCACCCAAAGGTTCATTTTGTCATGCTGCTTCTCACCAGGGCCCACGGCATTCCCTGCAGAGGAGACCCAGGCGGGCAAGAAACCAATGCCCGTGTCAAGGACCTGCAGCACGGGATGGCTTCCTCTTCTTCCTCTTCGCTTGGTCAACCACCACCTTGCCAGCCAACAGGGCAGCGATACAGAGTCCGCTGCCCTTGCCAGTGGGTCCAGCTCCTCAGTGCTTTGGAAATACAACCGCTAACAGGTCCCACAACACAAACTACATTGCTTAACGTGCTCCTGAAATGATCCCATTTGCTCAGGTAACTGTGGGATAGAGACCTATGCAACAATAGAAGGATTAAAGCAGGTTACTGTTGCTGTATGTAGGGCTTTTGTTCACACCTAAAGGCCAGCAGCCTAGATAAGAACATCTTGCACTGCTCTAAGTTTCTTCAAATAACATATTTCATGCCCCTTTTTATCCCTGAAATGCTTTGCACAACAGCGAGCTACACTGGCAAGACGGAGATATAAAGCAGAAATTTTGCACTCAGCAAAATCAGTCACAGCCTGGGGCATCAGAACTCGTTCTGGAGATGGGGAGCACGAGGACAGACAGCCAAGTTATCCCTCTAATTGATCATAAAGTGCCCTGGCTTGTTTAAGTGTTTGATGCCTGAGGAGGGGGAGGCACAATTTTACTAGCATTGTGATCTCAGATTATAAACTTCTTGGACTGCTCATCTTAACCTTGGGAAAAAACCAAAACCCAAAGCATAAAGGAGCAATTGCATACTCCTTCAAAAAAAAGTCCAATCCACACATGATGATCCATCCCTACTTGAACCCCAAAATGCTGCAGCCTCTTCTTTTGAAAGGTTCAGAGAGCAACATTTGCCACTGAGTCCATCAGGGTGTACAACCTTTGTTAAATTCTAGTCTTCCTCATCTGCAGCAACCAGTGATGCCAGGCAGTCCTCTGGCTTCTCTGCGTTATCAGCCTCAACTGCTCTGCTGTTGTTCAGAGATCAGATTAAACCTTTCTGCTTTCAATATAATGGAAAGGGAATTTGTTTTCATGTTCCCGGCTCTTTGCTTTTCAAGCTTTCATGCCTTTCAACGCTGCATTCTGTATGTCACAGTTTGTTCCTTCCTCCAGCCTTTACTCGAGGGAGCTTGTACACCGATGGACAGACCGGCATCTACCTGTAATTACAGACATCCTCAGCTCTGCCTTTGGCAAAGCTCGCTGCCGGTTGCACAACCTCTGTGGAGCAGTTTTCCAATCTCCCCAGCTCATTAGTAAGTGAAGAGCAGGGCTGCGTGGGCTCCGGCTGGAAGCGGCACTGCCTTTGGTGCAGGAATGTTAACGGGCAGCTGCCTGCAGCCTGGTGCGAGCCAGCCCCCATCGCCTCATGACGCCTGGAAAGGCCGGACTTGCCAAAAGCTGGGATCTAGCAATTAGGGAAAGCCCAGAGTCTATTTATAGACCCGCAGGTGAGCACTGTGCCACTATCGTGCCCTGCTGCCCAGGAAGTGCGAGGCAATCACAAGCGTTTTGCACATTAAACCTGGGAGCTATTTAACCCCAAGGTGTCAAACCTGACCCTCTGGAGCATGGCATGAAGGTATCTGGAGAAAAGGTGAGACGGCTCGAACTGCCGCACCACCATGAGGAAGTACAGAGCCTGTCAAAAAGGTTGTGTGGGACAGAACGGCACTGCCCAGAGCCAAGTCACACCGTAAGTGCGACGTAGCCTTCTGGGGAATGCAGCGTACAGAAACCCAAACTGCTGGGTGAGGGACATCTTCTCCAAAGGAAAGAAGTTTAATTAAGCTTTCACTTTTTTAAAAGCTTTTTCAAAACTTATTTCTGCAGTTTTATTTTCTCTGCAAACATCCATACACCTGTAAAGGCTGTGGTAAGAGCACTCATGTTGACACAGGTTTCAGCAGCGGGAGCTCAAGTCCCACTAAGAGTACTTGGAGAGCTGCCTTCAACAGCGTAGGGCATTGGGGTTTACTGGTAAGTACTCCTATTAGTTCCACTCTCCTCTAAGGGGAGATACTGTGTGTAGGTGCCAACCTAAGATTCTTTTGGGGAGATTTTCAAGCTTTCTGCTCAGTGCTAGTTCCCTATTCAACACAAAAATTACGAACACTTCTTGCCATCAGCTTTTAAAGCCTTGCACAAATGATGCCAAAAGCAAAAGCAAGCCCTGCTTGCTGTCCCTCCCTCCCCAGTGCTCTGCCTGGCCCTGCAGTCATCAGTGCTTGCACTGCAGGACAAGCCTGAGGACACTTCCAATAGCAGATTCTCCATGATCCATTTCAGAAAGAATAGCAGACTTAAAATTAAAAAAAAAAAAAAAAAAAAAAAAAAAGCAGCAGCATATCAATGACTATTTTTAAGCTACTGAGACTTATCTAAAGATGCCTATTTTGGAGATCCAAGAGGCATCCACAGCTCCCTTAAAAGCAGTGCTTATGTCAGAGATGGGGGAGAAGCAGGGAACCCGTATCCACAAAGCATATAACGTCACCACACTGTAAACCCCCCATCTCTCTGCTCACACAGATGGTTACGCAGGGTGAGATGGATCTAAGATTGGCCACCATGACCACCACTCCTATTCAGCAAACCTTGGGCAGCATTAATAGGAAAAGCTCTCCCACAAAGCCCTTCCTCATGACCCAGCACAAGTGTCAAGGGAAGGAGTAACCAGCAGCCTCAGCCTTGTGCACAGTGTCCTGGTGACGGTGACTGTTAATGACTAACAACCTGAGCTGCCCATCAGCTGATGTCACTTTCATCATCGTCATCACCTTCATCACGTGGCTCTGCACAGCCAGATCTCTTCCACCACTAACCCAATGACAGCACAAACCAACAGCAAATGTGGTAATTAAGGTGCACAAATTATGGTTGTAAGTGAAGACTATAATTAAATATAGTATATGATTAAATGTATTCCTATAACCACTCTTGACACTGCTACTGCACCAGAGCACTCACAAAACACCTTCAAACTGTTCTGAAACTGTGACCCCCTCTTGGAAAAAAGGGTCATCATGAAAAATCAGCTTTCCTTCTAGTAATACAAACAAAAAATTATGTCAGATTGAAGACCAAACTCTGCTCTCACCTGGAACTACACAATTCCACATGGCACCTCATTCCTGGCCTTCTTTGCCCTGTTCTTTGGTAAAACACATTTTCCTCACAATCATGATTCTTTCACGTCTTCCTCTAGTGCTCAAAAACCACCGTAGACACCAGGCAGGAGGCGCTCGGATATGCCCTGGGAAACAGCTCCCCTGCACCCCTCTTTGCCCCAACACGCACATAAACACGCTTGTGTATCCACATGTTCAACACGCTGTCAGAAGGCTCCATCTGCGACTCCTTCCAAGACACTGACGCTGCTAATCAGCTTTCCTGCAGATGTCCTTCAGCAAGAAATGTGATATTTTTCCCCTTGCGACATTAGAACTTCCCATAAAACAAGTTCTATATTCAGCTGTGATATTTATACAGTGCTTTACAAATACGCCTAATACACAATATGCTGGTAAGCCACGGCACTTAAATAACTGAAGAGAAATAAAATAGGATTCACTTTTGAAATTCTTAGACTTTTAGTCTGTCTGGTTCAATTTTCTCTTTCACACTAGTCAGAACCAGGATTTTTAGAAAAAATGAGCAGTCAGAGGCAAGGAACATGACCGCCACACTGCAATTCCACTGTTAACACCTGGCAGAGGCTCATTTCAAGGCATACAACCCCTTCACCTTTCTCAGCCTCCTTTTGGAGTTTTACTTAATACTGTCCATGAACTCCCAAACCAGGCCTGGCTCTTGTCAAAGGGCATTTGTCAAGACCTCAAAGGGAGTCGCCACCATATGCAGGACTCTCAGCACTGCGGACACTCAGCCAGCCTCCCGAGAGGTTCTCTAGCCTCACGGGAACAGGGACAAGCTGAACATCTCCACATCTCCAGGCCAGGGGACAGACTGCTCTCCTTCCAGAGTCAGGTTATGCACGCTGGGTTCTTCCTGATGTTTTAGCTCCACTTAGTGGCCAGCAAGGCTCATTTAGAGTTTCCTTCCTCTTAAAACTACCACTTCAGAGTTGTGGATGGAGATCTTCCCCACTCTGATCAGCGTGAGCCTGGTTCTTGATCCACAGCTAGAACATCATCAACTGAAATGTCAAGCCCAAATTCCAGCAAACACCTACCTTGGTAGCAGTGGGGACCGAGGCTTTGGTTTTTCTTTCTCCTTTTCACGGTCCCTATCCCGGTCCCTGTCCCGGTCCCTGTCCCGGTCTCTGTGCTGCCTGTCTTTTTCATCTCTCTTCACTCGTTCTCGCTCGCGTTCCCATTCTTCTTTCCGCCGCTGGCGCTCCTTGTCACGCTCCCGTTCCCGCTCCCGTTCTCGTTCCCGCTGCCGTCGCTCCCGTTCCCGCTCTCGCTCCCTCTCACGTTCCCTTTCTCGTTGTCTGTTCTCTCTTTCCCTTTCCCGTTCTCGCTCTCTTTCCTTTAAAAAGAAAAGGGAAATCATTGTGACACTGTGGTAGCATCTCCTAACAAAGCGGGCAGCTGGGTTTCAAAGTCTTGGACAATAAGCAATTACATACACCCTCCCACGTTGCAGCAAAGTATTGAGATAAATAATCTGGAGCTTGCTGGCCACCACTGCTCGCTGAGCAAGCACAAAGTGGAAAAGAACAAAACACTACATCATATTCATCACAGCTGTAATTTTCAAAAGCAACATTCAAAGATTAGTTTGGCTTATTATGCTTATTAAATAAATGTATTGATGTTTACAAGTTTTCACTCTGCTAATCATGCTTATAATAAGTTAATTAACTTTACAAACGAGCACCATGAAAATAATTGATGGTGCATTCAACAATAGTGAGGACAGGCTTCAGTTTATGCACTGCTTCTGCAGAGCAGCAAGGTCTTTCAGCAAAAGGAAAGCCACTTTTTGGTGGATTTGACAAATACCACTGAAAAGCTCCCTACTGAGCAGGATTTATTATTTTTGCCACTATTCTCAAGGCTCAACAGTTTGCACAAGGGCAAAAGGAAGCAGAGGGGAAGGGTTCGTAGCCTTATTTTCACTGAGCTCTGTAACTTACAGCTGTGCAACACCAACCAACTGCCTCGAGGACTTTAGCAACTGGCTGGGTGCTTTCCTCGCCTGATTCAATCAACTGATCTGCACCTCCACCAGCGGTGGACGGTCATGCCAGAGCCTCTGTACACAAAGCACACCTGTCCAAATCTAATCTTTTTCATCTGTCCCAATAACTAACAAGCAAAACCATTCCTCAAGTCAGGCTAGTTCCTGGAAACTCCCTCCCTCTCCAACATTTCCAAGAATGGCTGCAGAATGGCCGTAAGCACTGCACAACTGCCTGGACCGCAGAGCAGCAGCCAGGGCACGTGAAGAGGAACCATCTTCCCATCTCAGACATGCTGCTGCCTCTACCGCACTGAAACAGAACATCCTCCCATCCCTGCACCAAGAGTGTGTTCTGTGTAGTAATTAAATCAAGATGTAACTATAACATTAAACATCTTGAAGAAAAGTCCTGTTTCAACTACTGCACTGGAGACATGACAAGCGCCAGAAGCACCTGGAACAAAGTTGAAAGGAAAAGCACGGAAAGGGGTATTACCTTACTTACTCTGTAGTTACGGTATGGATCTGGGTCTGTATACTGAACCCTGAAATTCTCATACTGCCCACCACGCCAGAACCGTTCTATTTCATAGTCATAATAGGGATCTGTATAAGGATCAAGCCTACAATGAAAAACAGGGAAGGTTAGAAAGGGAAATATCACCTTGTTGCCATACAGAAACGCTACATATTCTACGTCAGGTCTTAGTCACTGTGCACTGACAAGAAAAACCACGTTCAATGGGGTGACCATACAAAGTAGTTTATTTTCTACATATCCCACAGTCTTTTTTAAGTGAAGCTTATCAGAGAAAAGCACAAACCTTTCTTGATAAACACAAATAAAGAATGCTACAAACCACACTCAGCCTTCAAATCAATGTGGTAAAAACGCAGAAACACCAATTGCTTTTTATACCTACTTCAAAGCCGTGCAAATGTAACAGAACATGTTTTGCCTCATTGATTTAGGGCTGCATTTTCTGTCCATGCACACACCGCTAATCTCAAGCGCCCTCACATCAGAAGTAGAACGGATGGTGGTCTCCTACTCCCCTGCCACCGGAGGAGGTGACGGGTGCATTCCAATGCCACCAGCACAGGACACAAGCTGTTGCTGAGCTTTCCACTGTGAAAAGCTAGCTTCAGGGGCAGGCCAGCAACACCTGCCCCTACACCTGGAATTATTCCATGCAATGAAGGTAACAGCACCTGCAGCTGATATTCTCCAGTGGAAAACAGGTGCTGGCCCCCCAGCACACAAATGAACTGGCAAGCGCATAGCACACCCTGCTCAACTGCAAAACAGCAATTACTTCTGGGGAGGAAAGGGATTTAAAATCCACCCTCCTTAAATCTGCAATGTTTCCTCCATTTGAGGATTTCTATTAACATTAGTTGATGGTTTTAATTCATACACTCAACAATATCCAATCCCTGCCAGCCACCTGGAGTGAAAATATCAGATCCACTGTAAAGATGGAGAGGTGGGTACAGGAAACAAGAAACTTCCAGGGCCACAGAGGAGTCAGTGGCAGAACTAAGATAATAAAGCAAATGCTCCCAAATTCCAGATTGTCCATAATGAGACTCTGACTTGCAAGTAAGAGGAGTAAAGGGCCCACTTCTGCATTTTAAGTAGTGCCAAATAATCTAAAAGAGGCTAAGAGGCAAGTGCTGCCCTTCAAGTCAAGTGGCTACCTGCATTTCTTTCAGTGCTTTTAAATGGTTTAAGATTTCTATTTTTGCTGAAACAGTAAGTCAAGGGAAAGAGTACCAGAGATTCTTGAATACAGATTCAGCAACAAACTTCTGATGCCAACCAGACAACAGTCTGGATTCAGTGACATCAGGTGTTCTAGGAGACACAAAAAATCAAGCTACACCAAAAAGGAAACTACTTTTTAACACACCCTCAAGTCCGAATCTCCCCATTCCCTTCCTGTAACATTTGTGGATTTTTGTTCATTTAAACAAGCATCACCGCTGTGCATTTAGGTAATTCAGTGCTTAAATCCTCAGACAAATAACTGGTACCACCCAAAAAATCAAATACATTCACTCAGTTAATAAACTGCCCACCACACCTGATAGGACAGTGGTCTGTGGCCTAGGAAGTTTTAAAGAAGTGCAATGGAGAAAGGAAAGGAAATATTTTCTTACAGTTGCAACAGTACTGGAATCAAAGACCTGCTTACCCATAGTTAATGTTTTCTTTGATGTCCACCTCCCTATAGTTTTTCAAAAAAGAAAAAGGGATTCATGAACTATTTAGACATCTTCATATGTCACAAGACAGTCCTGAAAGCATTTATTAACATCCCATCTGCACCACCAGTAGTTAGTTTGCTGCAAGGTGTCAACCTGTGCAATAAGGTGTGTGCGTGTGAGGAAAAAAAAAATAAAAATCACCATTTTCTAGAGTTTACAGCAGCAGCAGCTTCGTAACTTTTGCCTTTACACACAATGAAGATATTTTAATGCCAGTTTGCTTATACATAAAAGTGCTTGAATTTTCAGGAATTTAATTTTTTTTATTACTTCTGTTTAACACTGGCTACATGCAACACTTTTTTCTTGACTATATGAAAAACAAAGTCCTGTACCTAATGCAATTCCTGCATCAGTGAGAGTGGCATAAAACAACTAGAACGCTGATGCTAGTTTTCATATACAAGCGTAAATTAAAGGTACTGCATGGTCAACCCACAGAGCACTGGTGATATGTCCCAGGTGCAACTGAAAATCTCAGAGGAACAGAAGACCAAGATACAGACTTATTCCTACCCAGGAAAAAATTAATATGGGGCAACTGTTCTGTTTCAGGCTGCAGAACCGAGTACATAGCTTCTTTTTTAAAATGAGGAAAGGAATTGCACTCCAGAGCAAATCAGACTATTGAAAAAAGCTTAAGCTACTCCTTACTCCTTTTCAGAGTATTTTTTTGCAATTCATTTACTCTAAAATAAGATAGAACTAAGCCTTACAAACATGTTCTCTGTGTGAGTGGAAATATTGCTGCAATCTGTACATGTAGGAAGAACAGAGGATGTATGAGCAAGAACGAAACAGAGATTCACCTGTATTCCTGCAGAATACAAGCCTCTCAAAGTCTTTTTCCATTCCATTTCTTGGCTCAAGAACTACTAAGCAAGTTTCCCAGAGCTGACTGAATCACCCTCACACCTTCTCCAGCCATGACAGGAGTGTGTCTGAGGTCTCCCAACATTTTATGTGTTACCTCCTTAAAAAAACAATCACCTGAACACTTAAGTTTGGTGTGTTTGTTTTGGCCTAGGCTATGCCCTGGCAGCTAACAGGTTTGCTTTCTGACCAGCATCTTAGTGAACAGTTTACCTGGGACTGATCAACATGTTTAAGACCAGCTGCTTTGCCAGGGCATTGGCACATAAAGACCTAGCTGCTCGAGACAGTACAACTGCGTCCCTGAAGCTCTTGGCTGTTGAGCACACTCCAATTCTGCAGCCCCAGCTTTAGCATTTTAAAACTCACATGGGTTGGAACAAGAAAAACAAGAGGAAAAACTGTCGGAAGAATGCACTGGTGTGAGGTAAGCAATGCCCAACTAACAGCGTCCTTGAGGGACCAGTATGCCAGTGACATTGAAGGCAGAAAGGTTTAAAGACAACTGTAAAGGAAGGTTGTGTTGAACCTGAGTGAGTGGAGGCGGCTCAGCTTTTAAACTGGTGTACCTACTGCTTCATGGAAGCTGTTTCCATTTTCTGAGGTGAGCATTCCTCCAGTCTGGAGGAACAAGTTAAGACTGCGATAATGCACTGCATTTCCCACCCATCTATTCCATGTAGCAAAACCAAGACTGCATCTTACGCTGGATCTCTGACGTCTCTGGTGATGCGGTAATTCCAGTCACGGAAAAACTCGTTTTCTTTGTCAAATTCACGCTCGTCTTCTCCTATAGTCACAGTGAACCTCTTCTCCTCAAAGTCAGGCTCCTGCTCTTTTCTCATAGTTGCCTTTTTCAATACCTGCCATAAAAAAACATTGTAAAGGGAGAACATTTCTGAGGCACAGAGAAATTGCAGTAATAAAAATCCTTCACTTGGAAGTAACCTGCCCTTCATCTAAAGCACCCTTCTTCTGCCCAAGCCTCATGAAAGTGCAGGACACTGGACTCTCCTTGACACAGAAAGTGTAATTCACTACTCCATCAGCCTAGAACAGCAGCAGACAGGAAATAAAAGGTTTCACGCATGCTGACCCCATTTTCTGCAGTGATCAGACACATGGATCCTATATGTGCTAGAGAAACAGGTAGTGAAGTAAGGGAGATTGTATCAGCTTAAAAAGTTTTGCTTTATGGAGGGCTTGATTTCAGGGCCACAAATTCCCCCTAGCTCATGTTAATATAAAAAAACCAAACCTGGATGTCAGCTCCTCTTGACTGTGTAACAACTGTGATATACAACAAGACACAGTTAATAGGTTAAAAGGCAAAAAGTAAGGCTCCTTAGAAAGGGCAAGACACCATGTGCCCCAAAAAGAGCAATTCTAACATCCTGCTCCCGATGAAAAAGGCTAGCAGATTCTGGAGACCATCAGCACAGTTCCTGAGGATGGCATTTACCTCTTTAGCGTGCCGGAGTCCTCTCTCCCAGGCACTTTCTGTTGGAGGGTCTGGAGGGGGTGGAGGTAAGATTTCATCAACGACTGGCCCTCCCTGTTAGAAAGGTGAGAAGGGGAAGGAGACAGATACTTGATGTCAGTTTTAAGTAGCAAACAGGTACTCCAGAGATGTATCAGCAGGACATAAACTGCGACACGTGGAAAATTACTCCCCTCTACTAACAACCTCAAGACCACCTTTTTAAAAAAAAAAAATAATCACATATCCAGTTGATGTACTGAATTTTGCTAAAGTACTAGCTCAAAAAAAAAAATCTTCACTTCTTCTAGAGCAGGAGACAAAAGCTACATGCAGAAGCCATAAAGTCACAGAAAAGCTATCCGTACCCAAGGGTTGGCTGGCATCAGTGGGTGAGGGCCTATAGGAGGAGCACCATTTGGGGAGAAGGGCTCAGGCTTGGAGATCAAGGAGTAGTTTCCTTTGTCATTGACGCCAGGGTGAATAAATCGACAGTTCATGCCCCAAGTACAGTGACCTGCAGAGATACAGTTCTGTTAGACCCCTGTATGCCTACAGCAAGCACTTATTCAGCCCTGCAACCATTTAAAAGCCATCAAGGAATAATGCTGTTCGAGACACATGACTTTTCTTCTCTACAACTTTGTTAAGATTTACCTGTTTCCATACATGTGGAAAGATGCTCCTGCCTCCCACCTTCCCAGAGAGAACAAATAGATCCCGTCACAGATGGATGAACGTACAAGAACCTTATTACAGAGGGGAGAAGGGAGGGATGGATGCATACACACCATTAAGCAACTGCAGTAATAAGCCTATGAGCTCTTCAAGTCTTACTAATGACAAACATTTCAAGTTAGGAACTTTACCTTTTACAGAAAACAATGAATGAATATAACCTGACAGCAAAGAAAACCTCACAGTGCATCCAAAATATACAGCACTCTGGTGAGGCATGAAGTACATTAAAGCTTTTCTCTCCAGCCAAATCCGCAGGCTTGCCAGCACAAAGCAGGAAAGACGACATCACTGTGGAGTGCGCAGCAGACAAATCTGAAGCTGCTCATTAGCTTCAGGTACCACCCCCAAAATAAATGGTAACATTCAGGGGTCTCTAACAGGATACAAAGCTAATTCTCAGCTTTAATTTAGCTTGCCTTAGAAACAAAATACCTTTTTTTTTTTTTCTTTTCTCCTTCCAGCAATCCACTCAACATCAGGCAATATTTTGCAGATTTCCCAGCAGACAACTGCATCAAAGTTGTCACTAATTCTGTGCTAGCTCAGGCATTAGCGCACTGACTTTGGAGGCAAATGGGGAGTTAACACTGCTGTGGCCCAAGGAAGAATCCCTGATCTCAGCTGGCAGGGCAACATGTCAGAAATTCACATGGCACCTGCATCCCTGGAAATGCTCCTCATCAGTCCCAGATTAACCATGAGCCGGTGTTCTAAGTCAGAGGTAACACTGGATGCTTTTGTACTGTAAAAGCATAACACGAGCAGAAATCCCTTTGCACAGCAGCTCAGGGAGCGGCGCATCCTTTCTTGGTGCTTGAGCACGTGTAGGGGCTGCCAGACACCTACACAAACACTTACTATTCCTACTGAGGTGTCAAGGGGAACGATTGCCCTGACAATAAGGGGCTCTGCTACATACATCAAGGTGGCTACACATCAAGCTACTTCACTGGAAGGCTCTGCAAGCTCGTCACTCATGCTACTGGACAGCCACAGCCACGTGAGTGCTCCCCTTCGACACATCAAAAATCTGAATGTCTCCAAGGTCGCACGTGAGCAGCATCTGATCTGCCTGGTGGCAATAAAGCCTTTAAGGGGTGAGCAGGGGTGAGTGTCATCGTTATCTGAACCGACGCAAAATCAAAGAAAAACAACTGCGGCAGGAGATTCTGCAGTCTGAACTTTGACTCAAGCAAATACTTCCATGCTGCACGGAGGCGTATGTCACACTAAGGATTCAGGAACAAACACCTCTCCTTGCTGAGGAACTTCCCTGTTCCACCATCATCACCAACACATTCGTGTCTCAGCATAGGCAGAAAATTTGATACCGGAAGACATGCAGGAAGCCAAGTACGTGGTATCTGATGGTCACGTCTCCGGAAACCCCCTAAGCAGTTCCCTACGTTGCACATGCCACTGACGCAAGGAATAAAAGACTACACCCTGTTCTCCACCCTTCTTTTAATTTCAGATTTTCATAAATTCTTTCAAGGGCAATTGTAAATAAAACCAAGTAAATGAGCAAACATTAAATGAGATGAAGCTGAAGGAAGTGGAAGAGAGCTATAATCAGTTTAGATAAGAAAACTTTTAAAACCTACTCTCTATACTAAAAGAGCTGCAGGAGAGCCTAAAATAGCTGTTGTGCAGTTGCACAAACTTTGGGGAATTTCTATTAAGAGACAGCAAAAACCACGTTTTATGATTTCCTACCCCAATTTGTTCCAACTGAGGCTGACAATCCCAATCGTATTTCAGAAATGTGGTCTCTGATACAGTGCGCAGCAATCTTCTGGCTTGAGGAAAAAGCTTCTATTTACATGAGGATTATTTTTTTTATTCCAGTTGACCATTTCCTCAGCCCAGTGGAAGTACCGGCCACTGGCACATCTCGCCCTGTCAGGTCCAACATCATCCCTCAAGCACGCCATCCTGCTGGGGTTTTGGGGTTGCTTGTGAAAAGTTATACCTGAGTTGCCAAACCTGACACCACCACACAGGCAACACAGGAGCCTGGTCAACAGATGCACTTGCAGGGGCTGCAGCAGCTCAGTGGATGTCAACATACTGTCACATCAGTATTTCTTACAAAGAAACTGCATTTCTAGCCCTATTTTCAATTTTAAAAATTCAGTGAATGAAGTTTAATAAGCGAGCAAGCAAGACGGATATAGGATTGCAAGAAACAACTAGATTTTGGCAAGGCGTGAGCTTGATAAGGACTAACAAGCATTTGCCATTTTTGGTTTCCACAAAATAACCTCTAACCAGTAGTTGATTGTTAAATCAGTCCAAGCAGTTTTATTTCATGCTGTTTAAAAAACACTAGCAAGTTTTCCTTTAGTTGCTTCCACTGGGCTCACCACACTTCGGGCAAAGCCATTTTTGCATATGGGCTCTATGTAAATTCAGCACCCGGCCACCAAGGAACAGAAAGGTAATACTGAGGACACCTGGGGCAGAGTTTATCATGTAGACAGCAGCTTAACGGGTACAAAGATCAAACGACAAAAATTACAGCATCTTTGGTTTTCTCCCACTGTTACAGCATGTCATTACCTTTCATGAAGAATCGGCAGGTGGGACGTGGCCTCACTTTTCTGTCACTGGGGTCTTTAACTTCTCCTTCTTCTAAGTCATCGTCCTGGAACAGATAGACAAGCTGACATTTCACGTGGTGCATTTTCTGCAGCGACCTGACATTTCACAATATGGTCAAATATCAGTCACTGAAAACACACCCTGGAGCAAAACACAAGAGAGAAACAATACAAAGTTACCATAAATACCCAACAGCATCTTCACAATGTGCTGCTACAAACAGGAAGATCATCAGCTTCAGTGTTTCAAAGGTGACTGCAAAACCTTCAGGTGTTACGGATGTCTTGATGCCACAGACCAAAGTTTCAGGCTGCATCATTTTACCTTATATACACTTAAAGGCTAAAAATCAACAGTACAGTGGATTAAGATCTTATACCTCAGTTGAATGAGGCTGGCTGTGCACTTAGCCAACATCACGTGCAAGGCAGCTAGAGGCAGCTTCATGCTCTTTCGAGGCAAATGAGCTAAATTGCATTACCTGTCCTTCCTGCAGGCTAACAGCAAGCACGCCAACAGCCACCGCGGCTCTGCTGGCGTGGGGTAATACTACAACCCTTCAGAGCCTTTAAACTGGACTGTCCCCTGCTCAGCATTCATGTCATCCCTGTTCAGCTCAAGCCAATTCCTTCTGCTCACTAATTCAAAATACACAGCGGTATTCCTGCATTAATGCAATAACCCAGCACAGACATGACTCTTCTATCTGTACAACAAGTTCTGAAGGATGACTGCTATTACAATAGCTAATCATAAAATGCTTTCCCACTATGCTGAGCAACAACCTCACATACAAGTTTTTCAGGAAAAAAGCCATATGTCTATTTCTTCCAGTCCTCTCTGGCAACAACTTGACACCTTTCCTTCCACTCCTCAGCTCCACACAGGAGTTGTGGATCGGCTCAAACAAAACTCTGCATCATCCCCAGGCACAGCAGCCCCAGGAAAAAAACCTGGGAGATGGAGGTTGCTTTAAAGATTAAGAACCACAGGGGATGAGCGTGAAATAAGTCATGAAACACCTCCAAAAGAAAGTTGTTGAAACTTTAAAGTATCAGTCTTTGCCTTTGTTCTCCAGGGCCTTCCTTCCAGCTTTATTAGGCTGCACCTGAAAAGTCAGAAGGAGCTAAAAGGAGGTGATGATGCAGAAGGCAAAGGCAGCCACAACTAGAGAGCTGTCAGAGGCATCTGGCAAAGAAATCAGTTATTTATCCTAAAAGGCAGCCTGGCCTTCTGTACTATGTCTGGCTGAGCCCCAAAGCAGCCCATGTAGCGCTGTGCTTGTACTGGTAGCTCCAAAGGTGGTGATAACACACCCGTGTTTTGGCTGCTGCTGAGCTTGCACGTCAAGGTTGGCTCTCCAACCTCCCCCTCACCAGCAGGCTGGGGATGGGCAAGGTTTGGGAAGGGGCACAGCCAGGACAGCTGACCCAAACTGACCAAAGGCATATTCCATACCATACGATGTCTGCTCAGATATAAAAGCTAAAAGAAAGAAGGAAGGGGTGGGGTGGGGGTGGGTAGGGGGGAGGCATTTGTTATTTATGACATTTATCTTCCGGAACAACTGCTACGCGTACCGAAGCCCTGCTTCCCGGGAAGTGGTCAAACATCGTCTGCTGATGGGAAGTAGAGAAAAACCCATCTTTTGTTTTCCTTCACTGCTGCACATGTGGCCTTTGCTACTACTTCATTAAACTGCCTTTACCTTGACCCCCCTTTTTTCCCCCCTATCTTATTTTCTACCCCCCCCCCCCCACTCTGCTGAGGAGGGGAGTGATCGAGCAGCTTGGTGGGCATCTGGCATCCAGCCAAGGTCAACCCACCACACCTTCCCTCCGTCTGCCTCCATTTCACCGTCACAGAGGTTTTCAGCATATGAAACATCTGAAGAGGGAGCATCTGCTGGAGGCCTTCCCTCTGCATGGTGATCGCAGCAACCCTGTGGCAGCCACAGCAGCTGTCTACACAGAAAAGATTAGGAAAGTTATGTACCCTGATCAATTCAGCAGCTGGAAAGGAGGAAAAAACCATCACTTGACTGTTGACAAACAAAGGATCTACAGAGAGATGGGTTAACAGCTTCTGCTGCATTCCTGTGAGGGCAATGCAAAGAGAGCTCTCCTGAACAAGAACGGATTTAGAAGACTACATATATATTCAAATTAAAATTTGCATTAATATTCCCCTCCCTCCAAGACAGAAGTCTGAAAGCAGAATAAAATGCAGAGATTTAACAGTTTCCCCCAAAGCTGGGGATGGCATTCAATGACGCGTGAATGGTATAACCAGCTCAACTCCGCTTCTTTCAAAAGAACTGTGTGAAGTCTTTGCAAATGCTGTACTTGAACAAAAGGGAAAGTATTTATTTCTGTGAGGTCTCCTTGGAATCAGGCAGCTGGGAACCCTGTTATGAGTTAATGTATGAAAACCAGAGTACAGATTCATCTTGTGCTTTGTAAGGAGAGCACTCCCAAGAATGCCTTAGACTCTAAAGGAAAGCATTCATATTTTAATCAAGAAGCAGGCATGAAGTCAGGACTCCAGGAATTTCCCCCCCCCCCCCGCCTGGACTCTCCTGCAACACGCTAAATTCCTTCTAACTGAATCAGAAATAGACAAAACTTTTGGAAGACTTGTGTTTAACAAAATCACCTGCCAGAATGGGCATGATAAAGAAAAATTACATCACCTTTTTTAAGCAACAGAACTTGTCAAAACACCATCAGAGCAAGAAATACACCATATACGACTCCTGAATAAAAAGGGAGGATGGTGTCTCCAGTGAGGCTCCGCCAGCCTCCCAAGCATGTTGCCAGGTCAGCTACACAGCAACGGGGACTGGAAAGCAACACCATCTCCCAGGTCCAAGCCCTCCCTTCCTTAACCGAGAAGCCCCACCAGTGACCCCATCCACAGGCCATTGCTTCCTTGCCTGGTCACCAGGACATTCTCACAACACTGCCCCAACCTAGTCTAGCCGTGCAGGAGCACTTTGGGCACCAACAGCCAGGAGCAGAGCCAGCTGAGAGCTGTGGGCCAGCAACTTCTCTTTGCACTGCTTTTTGCACTCCCACTATTCAGATTCAAGTAAGGTGTCCACCAGACCAGGAACAGGAGGGTTCCTACCCCTAGAATCGCTTTGCCCTGTCTTCTGCCTGCAAGAGGAAAACTAGTTGTATTAAATACAACTGCTGCACTGCAGTGCTTCCTATCTGAAGGCAAACATGAATAAAGAGTGCTATTTGCCCTAATCACGAACGCAATTAAACCCAGTTTTCAACTTTTCTAAATAGCTGCACTTCTCCTGACCTGTGAAACAGTAGCTACTGGGACTGTGCATTCTTGAACACATCACCCAAACCATGCACAGAGGTTGCCTGGTTAGAAAACCAAGCTTCCAGAAAGCCCAGCACCTTTCATTCCTCTTCCATGCACCCAGATGCTGCTAGAGCCCACCAAACAGCTCAGGGCCACAGGCTTCCTGCACACAGCTGATGCCTCAAGCATGGCAGCCACTCCACAGCACCAGCCTCTCAACCTGAGCTGATGAGACAGCTTATGAACACCTAATCCATGGCTAAGTAATTTGCTGTCGGCATCATTCAAAAGTCCTCTGGAGAGATGAGGCAGAATAGTTTCTTAAAGCACTGGAACCCCTCCATATTCAATGGGAGCAAAGCTTATTTGTGACAGCTTTGACAATATTCAGCACAAAGCTTTTCTACAGTATGTGGTGCTGAATGTCCCAGCCACTGAGTTTAGGACTTGGTACATAGTATGGTCTTACCTCCAAAGAAAGTGTTGTTTGCACACTAGTGACACAACTAACAGATATTCATGTCAAAGAAGAAGGAAAGCATGGCGGCTTAAGAGCCAAACAATTCTGAAACACAAAGACAGGTCTCTCCCTGCAGGGCTCTGCCCACCTCAGACCAGCTCCTACTTACATCAATTTCTCCATCGTCAATTTCTCCATCATCTTCTTCTTTCTTCTTCTCCTTGAGGGGATCCTGGCCATCCTTTTCATCATCACTTTTGCTGCTGGATTTTTTCTCATCTTCAGGGGCATCATCTCCTTTCTCCTCTTCTTCATCATCCTCACCAGCAGCTTTCTCACCATCCTCCTCTGCAGCAGCAGCACTTGGTTCCTCAGGAACTTCCTCATCATAGTCCAACTCGTGCTCATCTAGTTCACGGGTGACAGAGGATGCTTCATCACCTAGGTCATTTGTCCGGTCTTCCTCCTCTCCTTTGCCAGGTGGAGGGCTCTTCAGCTCCCCAGTCTGCTCGTTGTTGTCAGACTCCTGAGACTTAGTTTCACTTAAGTGGTCTTCTTCATCCGAGTGGTTCTCCTCTTCACCATGACCCAGTCCCCTGGCTGCATCCTCCTCCTCTCCCAGGACGCTGCCTTGTCCACCCTCTCCATCAAGTCCCCGTTCTGAACAGCTCTCCTTCAGGACTTCATCATCAGAAAGCTGCTGGTCCTCTTCATCAGGAGAGCAGGGGTTTCGCTCAGGGCTGTCGGAAACATCCATCAGTACCCAATAGTCTGCAGAGGGTAGAAAACAACACTTGTTAGGGGGAACAAGGTGCGAAATCAAGAAAGGCTCACCCTGAAGAATTTGTATTCTTTTATTTTACCCCCTAAAGAAGAAAAGGTTGCTTGAACTCATGAACATGATTTATTATAGTACCTTCAAGACAGAAATACAGGGTTTAAACTGCATAAAGAACTGATTCCAGCATTATCCCAGACTAGAGTGTACTACCCTTCACATACAGCAATGGAGCTCAAGGCTGAAATTTCATCTACCAGCTCTAATAGGCGAGGCTGCACAAACACTCCCACCAAATCACCATCAGAGATCCCCAGGCAGCCCTCACCCCAGGCACAACGGGCAGTGGTGTTTCCTCTGTGAACAAGCAAGTAAGCTTCAGAACACAGGGCCAGACTGTCAGGTGTATTTTGTAACTATAAGCGCACGACACCACAGATTGCACAGACTCCAGAAGAGGCACAGAAGCAGAACTTATGGTGATGCTGGAAAAACAGCCTATATCTTTACAGGAGTTTTTACACTGCACCCGGGATAGACATGAAAGCAAGGGCAGTATGCATTCATGAAAACTCTCGGATTTTTAATCAGGTTTGATTTAGACAGTGCATGTACTGCCATCTAATTTCCACTTGCTTTATACAGTAAAGATTCAAAATTCCTTCAAAGAAGCAGATCAACTTCATAACTGTCTGCATCGTGCAATTTTGCTAGAAGCTCAGTATGAACATGTGCTTGACATGAATATGTTAAAAATGAGACGTCTGCTTTAGAATAAGCATAATAAATGCAACAGAAAGGGAAAAGATGTAAAGTAGGAAAAAACCCCAACCCATACATCTATTTATTTTACTCCAGAAAACAAAAGACAAATTATAGAAGAACCGTCTGACCCAAGGAACCGGTTGAGCTGTCTCTTACTAGGAAGATTACTGGTTCACATCTAGACAAAAGCTCTTGGTGATTAAAAACTCTCACCCTTCAGCTGTGGTCTCCTGCTGCAGCATGTCCCTACCACTATAAACAACGACAGCAACTCTTTCCTTGCCACGTCCCCCTCCCAGCAGTAACCAACAGTGCTTGGCTGCCCCAGAAGTGCCCAAGCTGAGAAAGATGTCTTGACAGGTTTTCCAGCACCGAGGCGGCCAATGCTCGGATAAAAGCACCCACCGAAGTCCTCTGGTTGTACCAGTGGAACAGTTCAACAGAGGCACTGGCTCCTCTCAAGGCAGCACCTTTCCAGGGGACTGAATTAACCATCTCAGTACGAGTCATCTCCTCCAAACCCAAAGGCCTGTACTAAGCAAGCCTGGGCAGCCGTCAGACAGAAATGAAAAGGTAAAGACAAACCCAAGGCTTACAGAAGCATATTTAGGGCTAAAGAAAAGCTGTGGAGTCACAAATCAACAGGACTTCATCTTAATACGTATCATGTTTTACTTCAGCTGCTCCTAGCTACAACCTCCCTGCAAAGCACATTTACTGCTGGTGCAACAAAAATGTGGCATCAATTACCAGATTTTTACCTGTTATTTTTAAGACCCTTGGAGCAGAAATGCTAAAAATACAAGAGTCTGGTAGCTCCTTTAAACACATGCAGCAATCCTTTGCTAAATAAAAGTTATTAACGCTAGGCAGCTCTCTGCTACTTAACCTTTTCCTGACCCACCCTGTGACTCTGCTATGCTCCTCTGACTGGTTCTGCACAGTAAAGGTGGTTATTTACCATCAAAGAGCAAGAACAGACAGGCAGAAGGCACACCAAGCCACAGCATCCAAACAGAATGCCACGTGCTGTAAACACGACCAAAGCAAATTCAAGCCTTCACAGCATCTGAAACCCAAACCATCTTGGTAATGACAGAATTGGGAATCTCAGTGCTGAAACACAGCAGGAGGGTAAGCGCAGGGAACATGCAGCATCTCTTCTGTATGCTAAGAGCCCATGCCTGGAAATCACGAAGGCATGACAACTTTGTTATCCGTGCTACTCGTCTGCTTCTTCATAAACCTGCAAAGACCAGGGCTGTTGTATTTATGTCTTGTACACTGCCAGATGCACTGTCATCACTGAGATAATAACTCTTGCCTTCACCCTAGTGAAGACGTTAACTGGTATTTCCAGTAAACTCTCAAGATGAAAGTCACATTTGAGAAAATGCTGCTTGTTATACTATGGGAGGTCTACAGAGAAGGAGCTTTAAAAAAAAAAGAAAAAAGAAAACCACTCCCAGAAGCAGTATGCATCTACGCATTCATACCTAACAACTATGCTCTACTTCAAGTCTTCAAAGCCCCACACAGGTATTAGCTAACTGATATACATGAGGATGACCTAAACATTCAACAGGACCCTGAGCAGCAGCAGAGTCACATTTTGAGCTTCCTACCAGCTACTCTGTTTTCTCTGCACATTTGAAGAAGTTGTCTCTTGCTCATAACCAAAGTTTTGATTTTTACTGAAAAGTTAAAATCCCAATTAAAAGACAGCAATTGCCTCCTGGAGATAGCAGCTTTGGGCAGTTAAACAGGATGTAATCCAGAATTATATTCTTACTGAGTATATAAAGGTTGATGCTCAGTTCATAAATGCTTGCACAAATTGTTACTGGCTTTAACAGCAAGTTTATGACGGTGATTTCAATTGTTTAAGAGCCTGAGAAGTTACACTTTGTGTGCATGTAGAACAACTTAGCGTATTACATCTGAAAGGTCAGCCTTACCAGGCCAGTAGAAATATAAAAGCTGTCAAGGGCAGATGTATTCAGGAAATTTGTTTTCTCATTTGCAAATAAGCAGCACCAAAGAAAAAAGCATCTAAGTGAACCAAATGCCCTTCTGCATTCGACATCGAGACCTTTAGAGGCATGGGGGAAAACAAATATGAACGCATTCTCACCACCACCTAAGGTGGTAAGTATAAATCATTCACCTCCACCAGCAACTATTAAAGCTATTTTAAAAACCCAGGCATCCATCAGTCACAATAATTTCCTATTAATCAAAAACGATAAGAAACAGAATAAATGACAGCCCAATTGAAAAGGGTTCACAAAATCCAGGCGGCCCAGTTTTGGTGTGTACTCCCTGGATTCAGGTAACAGCAAATTTCCCCTCAGCAACAGGCCTTCCATCCTCCCCGTGCCTCTATCTGCGCAGGCAGTGAGGCAATGCACAGGAGGCACTTACAGTTCCTCCACCACCTCTTATGCCAAATTATTGCAGTGAGAGCCACAGTCCAGCCAGTCTCCAAGGGCTGTTGCTCCAAGTTCACTAGCAGGCAAGAAAAGACACCCCAAAACCAACGAACTGGATTTTTGCTTCAATCTCACCTACAACTGCATGGAAACACCCCAAAGGAAACCCACGATATGCAAGGGTAAAATCAGAAGCAGGAAAAAATAGGGAAATGGAAATTAAAAGAAAACTGCCAGACTAGTGATGGAACAGGACTAGACAGCAGTTCTGCCACATGATGGCAAGATGCTGCTCTAGCAGCCATCCAAAAGTTAGGCTTCCTTCCACTAACTCGCTGCCACAGCAACTCCTCCTGCAATGGGGGAGATAACAGACCAAAAAATACCCCCAAACCAACCTTTTTCCAGCCATTCCTTAGCTCTGTTCAGGCCCAAGGCTCTGAGCCCAGGAGGAGAGCGAGGGAAGAAGGTACAGTATTCCAACAAGCAGCTTTATGGCAACAGCAACGTTACAGAAGTGTGATCCAACATGGGAGAATGCCTTATCACTGAGCAAGTCTGTATTACTTGTAGTCACTCATTTGCAGAAAAAAAAAGAAATATAAAACATTATGAGAGGCAAGAGTACCATAGTAAGAGTTTTGTGAAGTGCCAGAGTACTTCACTTGCTCTAGCCACCCAAGTTTCCTTTCAAGCTCCAATGGATTTACTCTTTGCGTGGTGGCAAGTTTAACTCCAGTTTAAAATGCGTGTCCCAAGCTCTGTTTCAGAGTAATCTGCAAATCACAGTTTATCCCAAATCTCTGGAACCCTGCAAGGTCAACTTCTAACTTACAGACAAGACTGTCTGACTTCTAGCTCAGGACGATGGAGCAAGAACCAGGTATTATAATGATACTTCTCACTTAGCAGTGTTTTATCTTCAGAGGTATCTTTAAAATTACAGGCAGTTTAGGCAAAGCTGCCTTTGGCCAAAGCTCCGCAACCTCTTCTATTACAAGACTGACTTATTTGCTCAAAGCATGTCCAATTTTTCCACATGTCTGAAACAGAATAGTTCAGGACAGGTCACCAAGTGTTTCAGACAAGGCTCACAAAACCCTCACTTTGCCAGGCTAAACAAGTTGGTACAGCCTTTCCATTGAGGCGCCTTGGTGCAAACGCAATAGTAGGGCACACTTTCAGCCAAAAGCATGTCATTTACTGTCCCTAGAATCTCTTATGTGTGCCTCCTTGAGTTGAAAGCCCCTTAAAAGCAGCTCAGATGTTCTCACTGAAAAAAATTGAGGATTTGGCAGCTAAACTTTCCAGCCATTGCACCCGCAGTACGCACATGCCACCCTCCCAGGTGTGAGCCAGACGGCACTCGCTGACCCCACAGACAGCAGTCAGGTCAAGCAAGACTTTCCCTCCAGTTGCTCCTTCTGGATTCTCCTGCCTCCAGCCTGCCCCTGTTGGCTTGCAGTGTCCCTGCTAGTGCTGTGAGGCAGCAGTATTAGAGACAGACTACCAAAAATAGAAAGTGAAGAAATCTCCTCAACAAGAGACCTGGGGCTTTACCATCTTGTTTTCAGTATCAATGCCTCTGCATCATGCTCAGCATGCTCAGCTCACCAAGCGGAACTCCACTACACCCAGCTACAACGGAGAACACCTGGTTTTTGCAAACCTAAGTTCAGCCCTTTGGTCACCAGGTATCTAGACATGACAGAAAGCACTCTGAAGAAACATGCCTAGCATCACCTAGATCCTGGATGAAAAAGGCTACAGCAGCCTGGTGTCCTTAGGGGACATTAGGCTGCAATGATCTGCAGCTTTTCTTGGCACAAACGTGTTTTCTCTCCCTGCAGCCCCTCACCTCTCTCCCTGCACGTGCACAGGCTGCTGGAAGAGGCACAGCCAGCATGCTCACTCAGCACACAGCCCTGACTGGCCTCCAAGGCAGCTGCTTCACACACAGTCAGGTCTGGCAGAAAAGAGCAGCTTTTAGTTACACAATACATAATCAACAGGAGGCAGAGCTGAAGTTTCACGGACTGAACTCTGGAATTTATCAAATTAGGGAATGAAGGATTAACTACTCCTTAATTTGTCAGTGTTTCATGGCTTGCATACAGTGGAACAGAGATGCTCCTTTTAAATTAGGCATTCACATTGCCATCCTCACCTGCAAGGACCTGGATGCAACAATGAAGGGGCCCATTCTGTTCCACTTGTCTTAACGTTATTGGAAAAGATTTAAAATTAGAGAGATTCTTCACCCCACTCCCCAGGTAAAAAGGCACTGCACACTGAGGTGGTATTATGGAAATTTAAATTCATCTGCTTCAGCCACATTATAATGTATTTTTTCCAAAGCTTAATGATATTCAAGACTTTTTGTAACTTAAAATATAACATTGAGATGAAAAAGCCTTGACACAGCACTAAAGGCAGTAAGAGAAAAGCCCTTTGCTACTCTAAAGTTGCTTTTTAAAGCTCAACTTCAATATTGCCAAGTAATCCCAGGATAGATTTTAAATAATATTTTTAATCTTACACTTTTGTTAGATGATTTGCCCAGTGCAAGAGGTAGGTGAGTCAACACGTTGGAATTCTTTGCAGCAGGTCTGTTTTCAAAGAACAAGCCCAACTTCTACTCTCTTTTAAATGAACAACATCAAAAGGTGCAAAACTAGAATGAAGAAATGTCAACCAGCTTTTAGTCTGATCATATATGTACCTTGGACACTACTCTAAGGCAGTGCAGCCTGACACTGACACACATTCTGGATCCGTGCCTCTCAATGCTGCCTGTTGCTGCCAAGAGGCTCAATTTCTCTTTCTTCCTGGTCTATGCTGCGCTGCTTCCAATTAGAACTCATGAAAAGTTTGAGCAGCATCTTCAATTAAGCCTACAAGGTCAGGCTTTGTGTACAACTGACTTGCTGCTGCAGGTAGTGTCTTGGGAGCAGACGAAGTGGAACTCATATGGAAAGGATGGCAGCTTGCTCTAACCCACTGCAGCACCTATACTGATACATACACCTGTGAGTTGAGACAGGATTGGAAACAGTCACCAAGGAAAAAAGTACTCCTGTCAAGCATTATTTCCATTCATTAAATTCCTCCCTCCAAGGCACCTTTATATGGTGCCACAAAAAGATTTTTCCACATGAATGAGGAATACACCTTGGATATAGTATGGGAATCAAGGGCTCAGATGGTTCCAGCACCTCTGGTAGCAGGAAGGCACCAAGGACCATATAGAAAACTGGAGCTTGACAGAGCCATCAGCTTCAGTCTTGAAATCCTACACATCAGTCAGACGGCAAGAACCAAGCACGTACCCAACTTCTGTACCCCTGAGCAGAGACCTCACAGCTCCTGGGGTGGTCACAGGACAGATATGAAGGAAAGAAGCAAGGAACCTTTTTTTGCTGCAGGCAGAAATCTTTGTGACAGAAAGGATAAAAAACACTTTAAAAGCCAAAGAGCTTGATGCAAAATCAAAATGTTTCCATTAATCGGATACGTGAAAACCAGGGGTTAATGCAGACCAGAAAAGTTCTGGAGCATGGTCCAAGTCCAGCCACAAGGATGGGCGAAGAATGATGAGTGATTTGAGGAGAATGAATGGGAAATAGCGCTGACAGGGCAAGTCAGAAGAGAAACAACAAAAAACTGGAAAACAGAAATGAAGGGCAGGAACCACAACAGTGAAAAAATATGGAAGAGTAGTGACAACAGGAAGAGAAGGAAATAAAATGCCTCGTGATCCAGGAAAGGAACATCACATAAAACTCTAAAGACGTCTAGAACAAAAGCAAAGCAGCCAGTCCTTTGCTTTGAACGAAACTACAGTCATTAGCAGGGTTAATTAACCAAAATACACACTTATCTGTCATCCTTGGAGAAGCACTGACTTTGAAGATGCATAGCAAACTTCAATTACCTAGCAGCTGTCAAGGAAGCTTTTAATGCAGAAAACTGAGCTGCCTTTTGGTATTAATTTAAGAGAAGTGCTTGGTGACAGCCATTTTTTAGCAAGCTGACTGTTAAAGAAGGGCTCAGAGAGCTCCAATCCAGAACCTTAACCACTGCTTTCTGTTGGGCAGACTTTGGGACCGAAACCTGAAGAGAAATGGCGCTGTAAGCAGCTGGAGTTTGTTTTCACAGTGTAACTGATTTCCCTGTTGCTGGAGCACACACGGCTCTTCCTGCAGCTCTCCGCTGGCAAATGCTAATTTTGAATTATCAATTCCTCGGTCCCATGAAGAAAACAAGTACAATTATGCCTGTATTCTGTAGGATTTATGGCTAATCACACTCAAGAGGCTAACTTTACTTAGAACATTGAATTAGCAGTGTTGCAAAGAATTGTCTTGATTAGACCGCAACTCTTTTCCTTCATCTAGGCAAACCTTAGGAAGGCCAGGAGAAAGAATTCATGCCTTGGAGGTGCTGCTCTTGCTACAGCCAAAGCAGCACTGTTAACAGTTGTTGCAGAAGTTGTGAGCTACCGATGGCAGTAAAAGAAAACACTGTTAGCGTGGGTGCCAGAAGGACAGCTCTGAGAAGAGACAACCCTGCTAAAGCAACTCGAGGAGGGAATTTGAACCATGTGCAGCAGCTACGTATTATAACAGTGGCAAAGACAACAGCAGCTCTGAGCAGTGAGCGCTCACAGCTCCTGCTGCGCTGGGCGGACAACTAAAAGCAGCACTGCATGGGTGATGCGCCCACCCATCGCAGAATGGACCCCCATGGGTGATGCACCCACCCACCCATCACAGAAGAGACACCCACATGCCACTGTGATTCCCCGGCCCTTCTTCCCACTGCGGACCCCAGCTCCCCCTGTGCCTCCCTTACCTCACAGGGCCTCCTGCCAGGCTGAGGTCCTTCTGCTGTGCCCCCCAGGCCGAGGCTGCTGGAGCTCTCCCTGTTTCCACCTGCCTGGCTGGGGGGGGGATGACAGGGGGACACGACAGTCAAAGCTGCCTGTACCCTAGGGGGCTGGACAGCCCCCCCAAACGGCAAGCTCCCTCCCCAGTGCCCCCAGTTCAAACCACTCGCTTCTATAACACCCACCCCAAACTAAGGCTGCCCCTTCCCATCCCCACCAGCCCCCTCCACTACCTCGGGCTCAGCACCCCCCTCAAGGTAAGGCTGCACCCCCGCCAAAGGAGGCGGCCTCCCCAGAGCACAGCCCCCCACCCCCCCCAAACTAGGGGTTGCCCACGCCAAGTACCCGCTCCCCACCCCCCACTCTGGGCCGTCTCCCCACTCCGCTCCGACCATGGGCTGCCGCCCTCCCTCTCCCCGCTCCCCTGCCCGCAACGGCCCCCCCCCCGCGCTGGGCCCGCCCTCCCCATCCCCAGCGAGGGCCGCCCCTCCTCTCCCAGCACCCCCCCGGGCGCTGGCCGCCGCCCCCCCCCCCTCCCCGGCATCCCCCGCCAGGTCCACCCCCCGCCCCGCGGCCGCTCATCACCCGGTTCCGCCGGCGCCCGGGCCCGGGCCCGCCTCCCCCTCGCCGGCGCTAGGCCGCAACCGAAGCCCGCCGAGCGCGCCGTGCGGGCGGCAGCTCACCTGGGCGGGCGGGCGCGGCGGGCCGGAGCCGGGGCGGTGGGCGGGGGTGAGCCGGGGGCAGGCGCGGGGCGGGGGGGGGGCGGCGAAGCGGCGGCTGCGGCGCGGGACGGGGCCTCTACTCGCGGCGGCGCAGGGCGGCCATGGCGTGACGTCATCCAGGCGCGCCGGCCCTCGCGCCGGGGGGAGGGGAGGGGGGGCAGGAGGGCGCGCTCCCTTTGCCACACCCCTCCCTGTGTGCGCATGCGCAGCTGGCCCGGCCGTGCCGTAAAGGGCACGCGCCCGCGGCGGGCGTGTGCGCGTGTGCGCGCACAGGTGCGCGTGGTCGCGCATACATACATGCATGCCTACATGTGCACACAGGGAGGGATGCACACGTGTATGTGCATATGTGCACGGGTGCACATGCATGCACAGGGAGGTGCAAACGTGCTTGCACAGATGTGCATGGGTGCACGTGCACATATGCACACACACAGGGAGGGGCGCACATCTGAGGAGGAGCACAGGCATGCATGAACACGTAGAGGTACATGTTTACATATGCAGAGGGGTACATGTGCACATGGAGATAGACATGTGCATGCACACGTGGAGATGCACATACATGCAGGTGGACACATGCAGCTAGATGTGTGCACATGCTAGGCACACATGCATAAGCATGGGGATAGGCATGCATGGGGAGGTATATGGATGGGAATGCACACGTGGAGGTATGGGCACGTGCACACATGGGTACACTCACATTCACACATACCCCCACGCATATGCACACACAGAAACGTATGAACACACATGCACTTACATGGATGCATGCATGAGCATATGCACATAGGCACACACAGAGGTACAGACACGTGCAAATGCACTTCTCTGTATGGATGTGCATGAAGATGGACACACACATGAAGATCTGCCTGCATAGGTGGAGGAACACACAAGTGCTCACTCACGCATGCGCACAAACATGCCGGGATGACGGCTCAGCGCCGTGGGGTGCAGCCTGCCCGAGCAGCCCTGTACCCCAGCTGGGATGGTGCTGCGTGCGCTGCTCCACCTGCTCCCAGTGCCAAGGGGAGCAAGGGCCAGTGGCCAGAGCATGGTCACGGGTCCTCACCAGCCTGCTCAGCACCCTGTCCCCATTAACCAGAGTGTTAATGAGCTGCCCTCAGTGCTGCCAGGCTGCCTGGGCATCCCCCATGCTGGGTGTGTGTCCACGGGCCTCCATCCTCAATGCAACTTCTGCTTTTGTGGGAGCCTGTGGCTGGGGCTGCTCTGTGCTCAGCGCAGGATGTGACCCCAACCCTGGGGCTACCCAGCAGCCACGTGGCCCAGCTGCCCTGCATCCTGGCTCAGCATCCTCTGCAGCAGCCCCAAGGTCCGGGACCAATGGCCCCACAGTAGCCCCACGGCAACCGCCATGGCCACCCCTTCCCCTCCAGCCAGCTTGGCCTCTCCGCCTGGGCACTGAGCACCGTGCCCCTTATCCCCGCTGTCGCAACAGCCCCCTGGGCCCCTTGCTCTCCTGGCTCCCTGACACGGGGCCAAATTCTGCCCTGGGGAGACATCCCAGAGGCACAAAATGCCCAGGAGGCTGCTTACTGGGAGCACTGGGAGGAGGCTTGCTACTGGGAAGGGGTTTACTGGGAACAGTGGGGGGGGGCTTACTGTGGGCAGCCCAGAAAAGTGGTGCTGAGGCAGCCGGGAGGGAGAAGCGGTGGTGAGGCAGCCTGAAGGCTGCTAGCAGTCAGGGCAGGAGGATGCTCCCTGGGGCAGGAGGATGCTGGCGGTCAGGGCAGGAGGATGCTCCCTGAGACAGGGGAATGCTGATGGTTCATGGGGCAGGAGGATGCTCGTGGTCCCTGGGACAGGGGGATGCACCCTGAGACAGGGGAATGCTGATGGTTCATGGGGCAGGAGGATGCTCTCTGGGGCAGGAGGATGCTCGTGGTCCCTGGGACAGGGGGATGCTCCCTGGAGCTGTCTGGTGGTTGCCCCCCCATCACCCTGTCACAGCAACCCGGGCAGCAGTGCCAGGCTGGTCCCGCCCCCTTGACTAGCTCCTCCCCTTGTGGCAGCAGGCCAGGGGGTGACTGGCTGAGGCAGGAAGGGTGGGGCTGGGTGGGCGGGGTCACTGCAAAATATATATAAATGTGGTGGGGCCGATCTGGCATGGAGGTGTTGGTACCTGCTGGGGGTGAGTGGTGGTGCTTGTGGTCCACAGGACCCTCCCTGGGGGTTCTCGGCTGGAGCTGTCCCTGGAGCTGTAGGGCTGGGGTCACTATTGTGGGTGCCCCTGATTCCCAGAGCCCTCGTGGGCTGGTGTGGGGGTGCAGCCCGGTGCTGGTGTCTCACCTCTGCCCCAGCACTGACTCACAGCCCCATGTGCCGCTTTACGCAAGAGCCATGCTGGCAGGGGGACTCTGCCCGGGCGGCCACCGCCAGCCTAGCCCCGGCCAAAGGGCAGGCACAGCCCCCACGTAAAGGCAGCGGCGCTGGGGTGCCGGCTCAGTGCCGTGCTGGAGCCGAGCGCGGGAGGTGCTGGTGGGTGGGGGTCTCCTGAAGCAGTTCTGGACAGACCACCCTGGCCCAAGGCTGAATCCTTCCCCCTCAGCAGGCTGGACCGTGCTGTTTGCCAAGATGGATTACGCCAAGTCGTTGAGCCTGCGCCTGGCTGCTCCTGTCTCCAAGTAAGTGCTGGAAGCCACCGTCCCCAGGGTGGGGGATATCGGAGCCCTCCCTGCTTTAGTACCTCTCAGCTCCCCGAGTGGATGTCCTGCTCCCGCTGAGTCCTGGCGGGGGCTGGCACTGCCCAGGGCTGGCTGCAGGTCTCAGGACACCCCAATCCCTCCATCCCTCCCCAGATGTGTCTCAGCAAGTGCCTCCATGACCCAGCAGCTGCTGTTGAGCCCGGCCCCACGGCCCCGGCCCTACCGTGTCTGCAACTGGGACCGCAGCGTGCGCAAGGGCATCATGGCGCAGAGCCTTGCCGAGCTGCTGTGCCAGGTGAGCCACGGCTGGTTGGGGACTGTCTCTCCACCTGGGTGGGCGGTGGGCTGGCTGCCCCTCAGCCCTGCTCACCCCCTGCACCTCCACAGGCTCAGAGCGCCCTTCTCGCCCCGGGTCCCATCTCGCTGGTGCTGGATGAGGATGGCACTGTGGTGGAGACGGAGGCTTTCTTCCAGACACTGGAGGAGGGCACGGTGCTGATGGCCCTGAGCAAGGGGCAAACCTGGGCTGCCTCCAAGGTGAGTGCATGAACCTGCTTTATCCTGTCTGCATCCCACGCTGGGATCAGTGGGGAGATGCGATGCTTGCTGGGATGTACCTGGGATGCTGGGTGAAGTGGGACTGGGAGGAGGGTGAGGGTACCACTAGGTAATCCTGGTCCCACTCTCCCCTAGATGTCCGGCTACCAGCTGAGCCTCTCCCACAAGCCCCCTCGGAGGATCGATGTCGCCTGTGTCACCTTTGACCTCTACAAGACCAACCCGCGGGACCTGGGGTGCCTCAACGTCAAAGCCACACTCTATGGCACCTACAGCATGTCCTACGACCTGCGCTGCTACGGGGCCAGGCGGCTGATGAAGTGAGTGCTGGGGGGGGCCCCAGAGATGGTTCTGGGAATGGGGATGCTGCAGTGGGGGACCAGCCCTGCTGCCCATCCCCTCTGTGGGCTGCAACGAGGCATGCTCATCCCCTTCCTCCCTGCCTAGGGAAGCCCTGCGCTGGACACTCTTCACCATGCAGGCCACCGGCCATGTCCTGCTCGGCACCTCCTGCTACATGCAGCAGCTCCTGGATGCCACAGAGGAGCCAAAGGAAGCGGAGAGCAGCCCCGCACTGCAGAACCTCCTGCCCTGCAGCCTCCCACCCCTGCCCCGCAGGAAGACACTGCAGTGAGAGCTGGTGCCCTGTCCCCCCTTCTGTCACCTCCCCTCAGTTCCTGGGGGTCTCAGCACCCCGCTAGGTCAATGCCCCGGGGGAGGTTGCCATAGTGCCCAGCACAGCCTCTCCTTGCATCCCGCTGCCTGAATGGGGCCAGCTCTTCTCTGTATTATCTGCTGCTCTGTAAATATATTTATTTAAGTAAAGCTCTGCTAACTTCAGCTGTGTCTCAACCCATCTTTGTTGGCTGGGGGGACATCAGCCACTTGCTCTACTTGGCACTGTGGGGCTGTGCTGGGTGGTGGTGCAAGAACATGCAAGGAGGTGACCTGTGGCAACTGCTCCCTGAGGGAGCTGCTGCCTTCCTCCTCCTTGCCACCCCAGCACCCTGGCTGGCATGCAAGGCCTGGCCTGCACCCCCGGCACACAACTGGGACCCCCTCCTGGCACTGCAGGCAAGCCACGAGGAGGGCACAGCGCAAAATCCCCAAACAGCTTGTGGCAGCTCCTGTTCTTGCCCCACTTAAGGGGATGAAAAATGCCCCTGCACTGCTGATGGTCCTGCTGCTCAGGGCACTGACTGTGCCGTTGGCACCTGGAGCAGGACTGGCACAGAGGGATGCTCCCCTCTTGCCCTGGGGTGGGGGTTTAACCCCTGTCCCCCTTGGCAGCCCCTGTGTGTGGGAGCCCTTGTGGCCCTAGCCTTGCACAAGCCTGTGGGCTGGTGCTGCCCTGGCCAAGCCCCATGGGACTGCAACTGCCCAGCTGCTCCAGGGATACCAGACTGGGAAACAAAACAGAGCCCGTGTGATGCTGGGTTGTGCCGATCAGGCAGCTGGGGGACCGTACCCGAGCGGGAGATAGGGAGCCCAGACTGGGGCCCTGCAGTGCAAGCCCTGCTAGCCAGGGTGGGCAAGCTGAGATGGAGGGGAAGGACTGCCACCCACCTGTGCTGATCTAGGAAGCACTGGGGTGAGCTGTGGGGAGGTAAGAAGCCATGCTCTTGGGGTGCTTAGGGGCACCCCCCCCTCCATGATGCACTACAGGGGTCATGGGATCCAAGCCATGCTCACCTGGGGATGCCACTGCAGGGATCTGGGGCTCCAGTGCAGGAACTGCTGATGTGGCAGAGACCTGAACCAGGTTCAGGGCAGCACAGCCCACCTGTGGCTGTGGGAGTTTAATTAGCCTCATAATTAATGAGTCATCAGCCTGCAGCCCAGCACCAGCTGGAGCCCGGCCTAGGGGCTGGTGGCTGCACGGCCCCGTGGCACAGACGTGTGACACCCAGGGCAAGGTGGGTGCCACTGAAGGGTGCCAGTGACAGCTCAGCCCACAGCACACATGTGTGACAGCCGGGGTAAGGTGGGTGCCACCAGGGAGTGCTGGTGACACCCCACTCTGTGACACAGATGTATGACACCTGGGGCAAGGTGGGTGTCACTGAGGGATGCTGGGGATGGCACAAGCACATGATGCTCTGCCCCGGTATTGCAAGCTGTCCCTGCCACCCCATGGCTATACACACCTGATGTCCCCAGCCCGATGTCCCTGACCCCATGGGGTGATGGTGGCTATGCCAGCCCCCGTGGTGTCCCCTGCATGCAGGCAGCAGCCCGGCTTTATTAGACATATTTATTTCTGTACACACTTATACACACGGTTCCCAGGGTAGCTTCATCCTTGCCTTCAGTGCTGCCCCCTTGCAGGGTCCGGTCTGTGCTGGGGGGCACCCACATGCTTACTACGGTGCCCAGGGCCAAGCCCAGCCACGCTGTACCCCCTCCCCACCCCTGTAGTGTCTACTCGGGGGCAGAGCCCCTCCTGCAGCTCCCTGGCCAGGGCAGGGCCATGTGCCTTCTCCCTGCCTCAGTTTCCCTTTGGCACTGGCCCTGGCTGCAGCAGGGGCAGAGGTGGGGACACCACACAGCCCGCGGGCTGGGGCAGGGCCACCAGCACCGTGCTCCCCCCTGCCACAGGGTCCTTGGCCAGGGGCACGTGAGACCCCCAACCTGGGGTGCAGTTTGGGGATACTGGAGGGACCTGCGGATGCTGAAGCTGCCCCAGTGGAGCCTCCATCACCCTGACCCCTGCAAGAGGGGGTGCCAGCCATTGGTTCCCAGTCCCCCAGCCCCTGCAGCCCCCCCCCGGCGAGCGGTGGGGTGGGGGCAGTGTCGGGGGGGCTTTACTTGACGTGCTCAGCGGCGTGGGAGGAGCAGTAATACTTCTTGTGGGCGATGAAGGTGGAGAGGCTGCTGAACTTGATGTTGCAGAGACGACAGTACCTGTGGTTGCCGTTGGGCACCGGGCTGGGCACAGCCTTGGCCGGGGGGGTCTGCACGCCCCTGTCCGTGTAGGCAGGGGGCGTGGGGGGCTTGCGGGTGGCTTCCCGCAGTCCCTCGGGGGCTCCAGGTGAAGCGGGGGGCCGGGGTGAGGCGGGGGCCCGGGGGCTGCCGTCCTGACCCTCCTTGCCGTTGAAGCTGTCCCGGCGAAGGCGGGGTGCAGGCAGGCGGGGGGGGTGACGCCGTGGGCAGCGGGGACTCGGGTGTCCTGCCGGCACTGGGTGCTGGGGCATCAGGGAGCCCTTGCCCGGCCACCGGCGGCTTGGCAATGAAGAGCCCGTGGGCGTTACGGAAGTGCTCGAGGAGGTCACTCTTGATGGCCCCATTGAGGGGACAGTAGGGACAGGCAGCCAGGGGTCCCTTTGCCCCCGGGGGTGGCAGGGGACCCTTAGGGTGTCGCTGCAGTGAGTCTGCCCCGGATGCACTGGGGTAGGGGATGCCAGGGCTCCCCGCCGGAGCTGCCCTCACCCGCACACCTTCGGGGTCCCCTTCGCCGGGGCTGCTGGGGCTGCGCCGACCCTTGAGGGGGGCTGGCATGGTCCCCTTCATCTTCTGGAGGTGCTCGAGGGTGCGGGGCTGCAGCGGGGTGGCCGGGCACTGGTATTTCTTGTGGGCCAAGTAGCTGTCGAGGCTGTTGAAGCTGATGCGGCAGGCAGTGCATTCGTGGTAGTCGGCCAAGGGCAGCAGTGGTGCCGGCGTCGGATCCCCCTGCCACCGCGGCTTCTTGCTCAGGTCAATGGGACCATCGGCATCCGGGCTGGAGCGGGGCGAGGGGGCAGCCCCTGGCGGGTCAGGGGCTGGCGGGGGCTCGGGGGCTGGTGGGGGTTCGGCGGGGCGGTGAGGAGCCCCGTGGATCTCGTAGAGCTTGCGGCGTTTGCGGGTGCGGAGAGGCTGGGGCAGGAAGGGGACTTTGGGGGCACTGGGGCGGCGGAGGGGGGGGTCGTGGCGGGAGGCACAGTAGAAACGCTTGTGCACCACGTAGGTCTCGTGGCGGCTGAAGCGGATGTTGCACGCCTCGCATAGCGTCTTGCTGGGGTCCTCGTCCCCCTCGTCCCCTGCCGAGCTGCTGGGGCTCTGGCTGTCCTCACTGCACCGCCCTGACCCCCCCTCTGCCTCAGGGGACCCCGCTTTGCCCCCCGTCTCTTCTGCCTTCACCTCTGATGTGGCGGCCGGTGGCGTGGCATCCTGTCCGGCATCCCCGTCTGCTGCCGGTGTCCCCTGCCCATCGCCTGCTGGCGGGGACAGCAGTGTCCCTGGGGCAGGAGGACCCTTGGGTGCCCCGGGGGGGGCTTTGAGCTTGCGCACCCCGGGGGCGCTGTCCTCGGCCAGGTGCCGGCTAGAGCAGTAGAGACGCTTGTGCACATAGTAGTTGTTGATGTTGTTGAAGGTGATCTCGCACTCAAAGCACGTGGCACCCTTGGGCACCGGTGTGCCGGTGTAGATGGTGGGTGGCACTGCGCTGCCGTGGCCCTGCTTCAGCCGGCTGTGCACCAGCTCCGACATCTTTGCCAGGATCTCCGACGCCTGCGGCACCACTGCGGCTTCGTGGCCGAACACATACTGGGGTAGGAAGACGGTGCCGCCGGCTGTGCCTGTCCCCGGCTCGCTGGGCACCGGGCTGGAGCCTGGCGTGGGACTGGCAAGCTCCGACTTGACCTTCGCCGAGGGCAGGCTGCGGGGGGATGAAGTCCGGGAGCAGGCGTCGGGGCTGCCGCCCCCCTCCCCAGGGCCACCGCTTTTCGGCGCCTCCGCCTCGCTGGCTGGGCTGCTGGCAGGCTCCTCCTTGACGCGGATGGCCTCGCCGGAGGAAGAGGAAGAGGAGGACGATGATGATGATGATGATGGCCCTTCCCCGTTTTGTGGCTGGGCTGGTGGTGAAAGCTTGCCAGCCCTGGTGTCGGGGGGTGAGGTGGGCGGTGCTGGGGGGCCCGTGGTGTCGGGGCCAGGTGGTGGGGCGGGCAGGGGGCCATGCAGCACCACATGCTGTGGCAGTGCCGGCAGCCCCTCGGGCAGGAACGCCGGCAGGCTGCACTTTCGCAGAGATGCGTTGTTCGTCTGGCTCAGCCCTGCCAAGGGGACAGAGGCACCGTTACCGACATCCCCAGCACAGGCGCTTTCACCCTGTCTCCCTGTCCCCCAGCCCCCCTCCTTGTGGCTGGAGCCGTCTGGGGACACGGCCCTCGGTGGTGAAGCCAGGTTCTGCATGGGTGCTGGCACGCGTCCCCCCGTGCCCACAGCCTGCAGTACCCACCGGGGGCGAGGGGTTTGGCGGCGGGCAGGGCTGGTCCCGGTGAGTACACCTCTCCCTTGGAGCCCGGCTGGCAGATCATATGGTTGGTGACCAGATGGCTGTAGAGGATGTCCCTTGTGGTGGAGATGAAGCCACAGCTGTGGCAAACACCTGCAGGGAACATGGCATGGGGCTGAGCAGGCAGGATGGCACCCAGCAGGGCAGGCAGAGACCCGCGGGGAGCAGGTCCCTGTCCTGGGCTGTGCTGGAGGGGACAGGGGTGTCCCTGTGGGGACACCGTGCAGTACTCACCGTTCAGGGTGTCTGTGTGCACCTTCAGGTGACGCTCGCAGTTGGCTTTTGTGGTGAAGGCGGACAGGCAGATCAGGCAGACGAACGGCCGCTCTCCTGCAGGATGGATGGACAGGTGGACGCTCAGCGCCGAGGGAAGGGGGACAGGGACCGCGGGCACACCCCAGAGGGCCAGCTGTGCCAGCCAGGAGGGTGCCGACTGTGGGAAGCAGCATGCCCTCTCCACCTTTACAGGGCGGAGATGGGGGAAGACCTACAAGTGAGCTGACCCAACCCAGTAACCCAGCTGGGGGAGAACCTCATCTAACTGGTCAGCTGTGCTGCAGCCCCACAGCCTCCCTGCCCCTCCACCCAGCAGGCTCCGGGGTCCTTGTGCGTGGCTCGGTGTCCCCAGGCTGCAGCAGCGTGCTGTGCCATGCCGTGCCATGCCATACCGCTGTGGCTCCGCATGTGGATCTCCAGGGAGCTGGCGCTGGGGCAGCTCTTCTTGCACTGGGGGAAGGGGCAAACGCGTTCGTTGGGGTAGGTCTCCTTGGGCTTCTCCTCCAGGGCGGGCGAGCTGGCACTCTGCCGGCTGGCACAGTAGTACATCAGGTGGGCTTGCAGGTTGCGCTCGCTCCGGTACCAGATCCCGCAGTCCTTGCATGGGAAGACATCCTCTGCGGCAGGAAAGGGACACAAGGAAGGGACATAGATCATGTGCACGACAGGCTGGGGACCCCCGGCGTGGTCCTGGCACCACAGGTTTCACCATGTCCCCCCTCCCTGTGCTCTCCGTCCCCTGGGACTCACTGTTCACCACAGCGGTGGCCAGGATGGCGGCCATGCCGGCTTGCTGCGGCAGCAGCTGGATGTCCGAGTGCAGCGCGGCCGGGTACAGCGAGTCGCTGGGCTCTGCCTTCACCGCGTGGCTGTTGGGGATGGCTGGCGGCTCGGCCACCACGAAGGCGCACACGGCTTCATCCTCTCTCAGGGCGCGCGTCGTCCGGCACCACAGGGCTTCGTCTGGTGGGGGGAACGGTCAGCACCCACCCCCTGGACCCTCCCCGTCCTGCTGCTGGGCTGCTGCCTGCATGGCTCTGGGACCCCTGTCCCCTCTGTCCCTGTCCCCAGCTGCAGCTGGTGCTTCCTCCCAGCCATGGCTGAGCCCCAGCCTGCCTGGAGATGGCGGTGTCTGCCCGCGCCGGAGCGCTGCTGCCGGGCCCAGCTGCCAGAGCCTCCCCTCGGCCTGCACCGCGCTCCCGCTGCGCCTTGCACCCACGCATGCAGTAATGCCTGCACCGAGTCCTATGTCAACGACCGCAGTAATGCTCCTGCTGCGCCTTGCACCCATGCATGCAGTAATGCCTGCACCGAGTCCTATGTCAACGACCGCAGTAATGCTCCTGCTGCGCCTTGCACCCATGCATGCAGTAATGCCTGCACCGAGTCCTATGTCAACGACCGCAGTAATGCTCCTGCTGCGCCTTGCACCCATGCATGCAGTAATGCCTGCACCGAGTCCTATGTCAACGACCGCAGTAATGCTCCCGCTGCGCCTTGCACCCATGCATGCAGTAATGCCTGCACCGAGTCCTATGTCAACGACCGCAGTAATGCTCCTGCTGCGCCTTGCACCCATGCATGCAGTAATGCCTGCACCGAGTCCTATGTCAACGACCGCAGTAATGCTCCTGCTGCGCCTTGCACCCATGCATGCAGTAATGCCTGCACCGCGCTCCTGCTGCGCCTTGCACCCATGCATGCAGTAATGCCTGCACCGAGTCCTATGTCAACGACCGCAGTAATGCTCCCGCTGCACTTTGCACCCATGCATGCAGTAATGCCTGCACCGAGTCCTATGTCAACGACCGCAGTAATGCTCCCGCTGTGCCTTGCACCCATGCATGCAGTAATGCCTGCACTGAGTCCTACACCGATGCATGCAGTAATGCTTGCACGGAGTCCTATGCCAATGTCTGCAGTAATGCTTCCACTGAGCCTTGCACCAGTGCTTGCCCCAAATCTTGCCCCAGCTGCATGCAGCAACACTTGCACTACTGCTTGCACCAGTATTTACACTAGCCGCTGCGTGCTGGGACCCTCCTCCTATCCCCCAGCAGCTGGGGAGGGCTGGGACAGGGGTGCTGGGTCACAGAGGAGCAGACACTGCCCCAGCAGCTGTGGGGGGGCCATGGGTGCTGGCAGGTGTGGGCAGGCACCGGCAGCGGGCTGGGGGCACAGGGATGGAGGGGGGACAGGGACCTATCCCTCCGCAGTAGCACCCCTTCCCCCACCCAAGTGCCGAGGTGGCCATGCCTGGCCCCCCCAGCCCCCCACCCCAGGCACGGGGACACGTGGCACTGGTACCAACCCTTCCTGTAGATCACGGCGTTGGCGTCGGGCTCTCCAGGCACGAGGGGCAGCCGGGACAGCCAGCAGCTCTCGTCCCCCAGCACCAGCGTCACGGGTGGGCTCTGAGGGCAGGGAGAGGGGGTGAGCACCGCGCCTCGAAACGGGCTGGGGTCAGGGAGCCGCGGCAGCCTCCCTCAGCTCATGCCCGGCTCTGCCTTCCCGCATCGCTAATGAATATTAATGAGCAGAAGGGGGGGGGGGGGAATTAATCTGCCTGATCCTCCGATGGCTGCCGCAGTAACGATATGAAATCTAATTATTCGTCCCAATATTTCTAAACCCTCCAACTCAGCCTGACAGTCGCAGCCGGTTGAGGCCTTATCACCGCCAGGAGCCGAGTGCTGGCAGCGTGATAAACCCCACGCGCAAGCGCGGGCAGGCGCTCGCACACACGCGTGCACGGCCCATGGTGCACCCGCAGCACCTGCACGCTGCTGCCGCTGCTGCGGGAACCCACCTGCCCCCAGGGACAGTGGGTGGGAAACAAGGCTGGGGGCTTAGGCCCCCCCTGCATGGGAGGCGGGGATGGGTGCTGCTGGTGGTACCGGGCTGAGCTCCCTTGGGGACCATGGTGGCCCCTCCATGACCTGTGCTGAGGCCAGGAGGGAGAGGAGGGTCTCTGCAGAGCTTTTGCTCTGTGTGTGGGGGGATCTGTGGGTACCTCCTGATGGAAGGAGGTTCCTGCAGCACCCCAGGGTGCTCCCAGCACCCCAGGGTGCCTGCCCCAGCTCCCCTTGGTGGCCCCAGCCCCTGCGTCAAGCCCTTCCTTGTTCTCCCTGGAACAAAGAGGTCAGTGTCTCCACTCTGCACCAGCCCGATAACCATCGGAAACCCTATCTTCTCTGCATCCGCTGGGATGGTGTTATCAGGACGGCCCCATGCCCTCGCTGTCCCCCCGCCATGGGCATCACCTGAGGCCGGGTGGCCGGGGGGACGCGGGGCAGGGATGGAGTGGGGGGGACAGCCACAGGGCGAGCCAGCATGTGGGGCTCCATGGTCCCTTGGCACTGCTGGGCTGGTGACGCTGGTGGGTTTGCACACTCTCCTGAGAAAGGCTGTTTTGGGGGAGCCCCATGGGATCAGCTTGGGGGTGGGAAGGCATCTTCCTCCTCCTCTTCCACCTTCTCCTTCTCCTCCATCAGTGCAGTGATGGGCATGCATGGTGCTCCGTGCCACAGAGGCATCAAAGCCACCCGGTGTTCCCAGTTCCCACTAAAACCCCAGGATGGGATAATCTCCACATGGAAACGAACAGCAGAGCCAGGCAGGATCTGGGGGAGACCCCCTGCACGCCCCCCCCTGCCGTCAGCAACAAAGACGAAGGGACCCGAGGGCGACAGCCCATATCAGGGATGGGGCTGCGATTCCTTCCTCGCTTCCCCAAGCAGAGATAGGGAGGGAGGCGAGTGGTGGAGGAGAGCAGGGCTGGGAATCATCAGCCGGGCTCGATAAGGGAGCTGCTGAAATGGGAGCAAAAATATTTAGACAATAAATGAAGTATCAGAAAAAAGCCGCGCATATCTTTAAGAAATCAATCATCCTGTACCGGGTGTCTGGACACATGGCGCCAACCAGGAGATAGGGAGCCAAACTGGGCAGATAAGGGTTAATCAAGGATTTAATTCGGCAAAGATAAACGGGCCTGAGCTAAAAAAAAAAGAAAAAAAAAAAGAGAAAAAAAGAGAAAAAAAAAGAAAAAAAGAGAAAAAAGAGCAAGCGAGGGAGGAGAAGGAGGTGGGGATGGAGGCCGGGTAAGATTCTCCAGCCTCAAAGATCCTGGGCTGGAGCTGCTGGCGTGCACCTCCGGGGCGGGGGGGGGGGGGGGGGGGGGGGGCAGGGGAAGGATGTGACTGGGATGTGCGGATCCAGCACCCACAACACACCGCAGGGTGTGTGCTCACCCCGGTGCAGTGTGCTCCTGCCACGGAGAGCCACCAGCGCCCCTCGCTGTCTCCTCTCCTGCCCCTTCCCCATGGGCTACAGAGCCCTGGCGCTTTCTAGGCACAAGCAGAGCCCCCTGGGAGCAAATGTGGGGTGGGAAACCCAGAGACCACATCTCCTCTGTGAGGGCACGTGTACCACCAAGCAGCCTGCTTGCCTGCAGCCATGCACAGGAAGGGATGGGAGGGCATGGCCAGCATCCCATCCCTGGGCCTGTGGGGATGCTCTGAGCTTGGGAGTGTATGGCAGGGAAACCTCTTGGCCACCCAAACCACGAGATTCCCAGGGAGTCAGGAGCTCAAGCATGGAAAATCCCTTCCAAACGAACTCCTCTCCCCAAACAACTTGTTTCCTCAGGACTTTCCCTGCCACCATCCCTGGCAGCCCGCAGCAGTGCTCCTTACCATCTCGCCGTGCCCCGGCGATGCCGGCTCGCTGTGGATGCTGCCCTGGAAGGGTCCCCAGGAGAAGCCCTCGGGGAGGCTCCTGCGGGTTCGCACCTGCCTCTCCCCCTCCTGCACAGCCAGATCCAGCTCATCTGTGGGGAGACAGGCACAGCATCGGCATGATGCCCCCCAGCCAGGTCCCTGGCCTGCACCAGCCCCAGGTCCCTGCAGACATGGGCACCCACCAGAAACTGAGTGCTGTGGGGCTGTGTCTGCAGTGGGTGGGTGGGATCTCACTGGGGGGTCCGGGCATGGCCCGGGGGTCCAGGCACAGCACAGTGGCGGAGAGGAAGGAGCATTTCCCATCCCGGCACCCAAAGTTGCAGAAGCTTCAGGGCTTAATGGCTTTGATTATCTGATAAGCCTCTGGTTTAATGGGTTAGATAACATGTTAATACGCTATGAAGGCTGCTCTAAAATGTTTTAACTGTGCCTTTGTCTTTCGGAGCGCAGATAAGATGGCAGGTAACCAATACGGAGATGGATGTGCGCTGGCTGCCCCTTGCTGAACAGCACAAAGGGGCCAGACACTGCTCCCCCAAAACCAAGATGCTCCCCGAGGACAGCGAGCCAAACACTGGGCCACCAGCGAGGCAGGGTGGCCAGGGCACCCATCTGCAGCCAGGAAGGCTCCTAGCTCCCCAGGGTGCTCTGGAGAAGAAGTGGGATCCCCCCACCATCATGCCAGGGAAAAGAGCCCCCCCTAAGGCCATGTGCCCAGAGCCCTGTCCCTCGAAGGCTCCATAGCAGATGCAGCTGGTGCCCAGGTCCCGTGGGCAGGGAGGAGGCTGCGCTCGTTTGAAGGCAAAATTGCTTTCCGAGCTGGGAGCGCGGGGAGGATAAAGCGATCCCATGGCTGCGGAGATTGAAATCTGATGTGTTTATTAGCTGGGCTGACATCTGGATCCTCTCGACGCTGGGGTAAGTTAAGGTGAGTGACTGGAAGTGCTGGGTGGTGAGCACGGGTTGGCAGCACCGGCGATTGCTGGGTCCAACCGCCACCCACGGGTCCCCTCCATCCGCTGAGGAAGCCCTGTGCTGCCAAGGATGTGGCTCTGAGTGACATCCCAGCGGAGCAGCCAATCCCCCTCAGCAAAACCTGCCGGGAGGTGGGCTGGAGAGGCAGTCTGTGAAGGTGTTGAAGGTCCCCGAGGTCTTTGGGGTCACTGGACTGGTCCCCACACTTAGGCACATGCCACCCTCCATCCCCGTGCCCGCAGCCTTCAGTAGACACAAGGGAAAGATGCGCTCTGCCCGGCCGGGGTGCAGGCAGGGCTGCCTGCTTCCCCTTCCCACACACCTTGGTGCTCTCAGCCGGGGAGCCCTTGGTGCTGGCCCGGCAGCTCCAAAAGCTGCCCTGGCCGCGGGGATCCTGGCTCTGTTTCTAGTTGAGATTTCATCCCTAGCAAAGTGGTTTTGGGAGTGAGCACAGTGCCAGTTCTGGCCACCCTGCATCCCTGGCATCCCCCTGCCTGTGCCCCCACCAGGTCCATCCCAGGATAGGGAGGAGGAGGAGGGCTGGGACATTTGAGGAGCTGATGGGATTTACTCCCAAGCACCAACTGATGATGAGGAGGGGCAGCAGCAGCCCCTCGACTGGCTGGTCCCTCCTGCAAAGGAGCCGGGGAGCAGGCAGGGAGCAGGATGCGACGATCAGCGGGGCCTCGGGGCTGAGCTGGGCAGTTGGACCCTTGCATGGTGCACACTGCCCCATGTTTCCAACACCTGGCTGACTCCCGATGTGCTGGGGTCCCTCCAGGATGCAGTCTTAGCATCCCAGGCTGCCTGCCCTCACCCCCTCAGCTCCGGGGAGAGGACAGCAAATCCCCAAATCCCCAGGAGAGCCCCAACAATGGTGGTGGCTCCTCGCTGGCTTTGCCACCCTGGAGAGTCTGGCTACTTTTGGGGAACGGAGCCCAACCGCCACGTCCCCTCCTGTGCCCCCCCTTTTGCCCCTCCTTCCCCCTGTCTCACTGGTAATCAGCGGCGTTTGGGTCAGGAGACCATGTCTCTGAGATAAGAGCGTTCGCCTGACACTTCCCATGTCAGAGCACTTCATCTTCTGTGTATCAAACCCCAGCAGAGAAAACACGCAGGCGCTGATAAAGAGAAAACCGTTCCAGACAGGGGGACAAAAATAGTGTTGCCGGAGCTGGCCCCGCTCCCCGCCAGCACCCGATGGCCACGGCACCGGCCAGTGGCCCAATCCAGCAGTGTCACCCCAAAGATGTGGCGGTGGTGAACCCCAGCCAGTGGTCCTGAGCAGTTCTCTGTCCCAGTGGGTGTCCCTGTGCCCGGCTGGGGATGCTGCCGGAGCCCCTGCAGTACTCAGCTGCACCCACATTCATACACCAAGAAAAAAGAGAAGGAAAACGGTCATTTTTCAAACTAAGCACACGGCATTGCTGTGCTTCTCCCTTTGGCACGAGGAAAATGATGCTGAGCCGGGATGGGGTGACCTGGGAGATGCTGTTTGCTCACGCTGCCCGCACTTGGGAGCAAAACCCAAAGTGAGCGAGCTATGTCCCTGCGTGGGGACAACCACACAGCATGGAGCAATTCCCATCCCTATGCTCCAAAGGTGCCGGATTCAGCCACATCACCCTGCCTGCAACCTGGGGAGGTTGGGAAGAGCTGGTGCCAGCCTGTGGGGTGCCGCAGGTGACCCCCAGCAGTCTCCCTGGTGAGTGGAAAGGAGCAAAGTCCATGGGCGCCAGCCCCGCTCTGGTGCTGCCCTCCCCACGGGATCCCCCCCGGCAGGTGAACACCACCCCGGGTATCTCGTCTGGCCATCGGTCCCTGGCCAGGCGGTGCCCCGCCAGCCCCGCCGTTATGTTATCGTAGGAGGGTTTATCTCCGGATCATTAACCAAATTGGGCAGGGACCCAGCTGTTTGCTTTGGGTTGCAAAGAAAAGCGGCGGAAAGGAGTGGAAAAAAGCCCCTGGTGAGCTGGGTGCACCTGCTCAGCGCAACAAGGACCCCAGTGCTCTGCCTGCTGCTGAAACACGGGGTGCTGGGGCTGCTCACTGCCCCCCCCCAGGCCGGCAGCGCCTGCTCACCCAGCACTGCACCTCGGCTTATCTCCCTATCGAGAGATTTCAAAGAAATAGGCTGAGCTGTGCTGGAGAGCAAAGATTAATCCTGTCATCACACCACGGCCACGCATCGGGCGATCGATGGCTGAGAAGGCATGGCTGGCACCTGCGTCCCCAGGGACCTGCAGGGCACGTGGGGAGGAAGCCTGCGGGGTCGCATGGTGCCAGTGAGTCATCACCGTGCAACACGGCTGCATCTTCCTCCGGCATGGGGTGAACGGGGTGTGATGATGATGAATTTCCACAAGAGCCTATCCGCAAGGTGACCCACAGCACCCTTACAGCCAGGGAAATAAACAGCACCACGGGTGAGGATATGCCAGCTCCTGTGGCCGTCCCGTGTGGATGCTCCCGAAGCGCAGACACATCCATGTGCCCACATCTGCTTTCCCTGCAGGTGGGAGTGAGCAGGAGGGAAGGGCGGCCCTGGGCCAAACCTATTCCATCCCATCCCCAAGCAGCTCCCGCATCCCCTCGCCCCAACTGCATCCCTGTGACTTTAATCAAATCCGAATGAACCGGCTCTGCCCCTCGGCGGGGATCTGGGCTCGGAGGTCCCCGCAATGTTTGCAGCTGCCTGGATACTATCTGGATAAGTACTGCTATCGGGGTGTCACGGGACCATGTCCCAGCACCAGCCATGCCGCGTGCCGCTCCTATTAATACAGCATTCTGTGCCTGGCCCTGGGGGCTGCCAGCCCTGGGGGCCACAACCCCGGGTACAGCCCCCACCTGAGCCCTGTGACACAGAGCCTGGGAGAACGGGAATGAACTGGTGGTCTCTGCTCCCATCCCAGCATGTGCAGGATGTCCCTGTGGCATGGGAGCCCCCAAGGGGGAGGGAGGATGGATGGATTGATCCATCCATCTATAGGTACCCAACCTCCCGTGGCTCTCCCAGTCCTGCTTGGGGAAAGCCGAGCTGGAGAAGCCCCGACTCCCCCGGCAGCCCTGGCTCGGCCCCGCGGTGTGCCCCAGCTGCTGTTTTTAGAAGCAGCGAGTGCACGGCGGAAGGAATAAATCCTGACAACTCAACTAGTGAAATGATGTGATGGCACCGCTCCGATAAGATGGAGGGAGCCGATTGGGAAGAGTCTTAAGCTGTGAACACGCAGCATCTCCACTCTTCACCTCCGCTCACAAAGGGAAATCTCTCCAAAGGGGCTAAGGAGATTATCCCAGCTTTGCCGTCCCGGGTGCTCGAGTAATCAGGGCAGCCTTCGGGACGACAAAGGAGTGAGGAGGGTTTAAATTCAAGCCTTGCTGGGCTGTGCCTGCTTGGGCTCAGCCTGGGGTTGCTCTGGCCGAGCTGCCGCAGACCGAGAGGGAACAGCTGTGGGAGAGCTGGGCTGCCACTGGCTCTGCCCCCCGCTTTGGAGTACAGGAGGGCACCCCACTGCCCCCGCGGGGTGGGAGCTGGGGGGGGGGGGGGAGACTTCTGCCTTTATCGCTCCTGCCCATCGCTTGCAATTTATTGATTTTTTTTTGACAGAGTACAACAGCAAATCTTTATCAGGCTGAACCCTGCCCCTGGTTAATGGAGGAGCTCTGACCTACCCCGGTGAGCAGAGCGGGCACCTCCCGGCGCCTGGGCAGGCCAGGGAGGGGGCAACGGCACCCAGGAGGTGTTGAACCCCAAAAGGTCTGGGCACCCAGCTTGCCAGCTGTGCACCACAGCTGGCAGGCACCGGCAGCAGGGCGGGCACCAGCCGTGCCATGCGTCGCCTGGGGATCGCCCTTCCCGTACGCCCCACGTAAGCTGGGGTGCCCTGCCCCAGCAGGATGCATCCCGGTAAGCCTCCCTGGGATGTTTGCATTCGGGGTGTTTCTATGCCCTGCTGGGATGTGGCTCTCAGGGGGTCCCCATCCCCACATATAAATGGGAGCTGTAAACACCTGCAGTAGCATCAGAAAACGTTCAGGGAGGATAAGAAGGAGGAAAACTTCCTGGCTCCCCCCAGGGCTGCCAGGGGTGGCTGGACCCTTGTGCCAGGGACACCCTGTCCCTGCTCTGTCCCCACTCGTGGGGCTGCTTGGACCCGCTGGCTCTGCCCAGGCTGGTGCCAGGCAGTGGGTAGGGGTGTGCTGGGGGGGCCAGGAAGCCGGGTAGGGGGGAGGAAGGGGAGCGAAGGGGCCCCCGGAGCCGATGCAGAGGGTAGATATCCCCTCCGGAAAAGAGGGGGGACCACATGGGGGGGTCACTGCCGCAGTGCTGGGCAGGGCCTATCTGTGTGGGTGGGAGGACCCCAGGGGGACAGCACCTAGACGTAGGAGAGGGGTGGGAGCTCAGCTTCGAACAAGCCCTAAACCCCGTCAGTCCTCAGATCCAGAGTGGCAAGGCAGCAGTGACTGACAGCTGTCAGTCACCATGAGCCTGGCAGTGTTGCCCTCAGGGCTCTCACCCCAAGTATGCAAGACATTCTTCTCCTTCCCAAGGGAAAATGGAAGGGAAGATAGGGATAGAGCAGGGGATGCTGCTGGCATGTCAACAGCCCCCAGCACTGCCCGACGCAGCAGTGTCCCTGCCAGGCTATGGGAAATGCTGGTCTGGGTGTCCCCCCATGCTGGCAGAGTCCCCAAACCAGCCTGAGCATCCCTCCACCCCAGCAGTGTCCCCAAACTAGTCTGAGCATCCCTCTGCTCCAGCAGTGTCTCCAAACTGGCCCAACTATCCCTGCACCCCAAGCAGTGTCCCCCAACTGGTCTGAGCATCCTTCCACTCAGCAATGTCCCCAAACCAGTCCGAGCATCCCATCGAGTGTCTCCAAACCAGCCTGAGCATCCCTTTACACCATCAACATCCCCTAACGGTCCTCAGCATCCCTCCACCCTGCCGTGTGCCCGGAGGCTGAGCTGAGGGCAGGGATCTGCAGGTACAGACCCCAGTAGGGATGGGGTCCACTTCAATGTCCCCAATCCAAGACAGGTGCCACCACTGGGACCATTCCCATTCTGATGTCAAATATGCCACTGCCTTTGGTGCCATGACGTGGCTTTGTCGGACGCAAGCCAGGTAGGGGGTTTTCAGGGCCTTGGGGGACCCCCTGACTCAGGGGGGTTACTGTCCCGAACCCCAACTTCTCCCTGTCCCCCAGCAATCTAACACAAACACAACTATCTGCTGCTCAGCCCGGTTCCCAGTGATAAAAAGAAATAGCTGGAATAATTTTTCCCACCCACACATACCAGGGTGGAGGGGAAGGGGGAGCAATGGGGCAGATGCGGCGCGGGGCCGGCCATCCGGACAAGCCGTCCCTCCTCATCATGCCCTGCTCGCCCTGATAATAAACCTTGAGGTTTGCAGACAAACTCCGGGCAGCCAGAGATTATTCAGGCAGGAGTCGTGGCACAGATAAACACAACTGAAGGCGAGCGGGAGGCGAAAGGGAAGGGGGAGGCAGGGGGGAAAGGAAAATAAAAAAAGTCTGCAGTTTTAATTAGATGCACCAAAAAAATAAGAAGTTGCTCTGTCCCATCCCGGTACCCTGCATACAGGACTCGTGGTGAGGATGGATTTGGGGTTCACGGTTGGTGCTGGGAGAGGTGGACCCTGTGCCATGCTCTGTAATTAACCCAGAGTCATCGTTACCACCCAGGAGCAATTAAATAAACCCCAGAGAGATGAGCTGGCAGCGGGACATCGGGGGCTCAGCAAGGTTGAAATCTTGGTGGAGACACAAATAGTGATGCTGACGTAGAAAAGGGGAGTGACCTGCTCTTTCAGGGAGGGTGGTGGGACACGGCCACAGGGGGACGAGGCAAGAGCCACCCCTGGGTCTGGTCCCATCTGCTCCATCCTTTCCCTACCAGCGACCCATCGGTGTCCCCACAGGGACAAAAGCAAAAAGCTTCATTCCACCTTGCAGAAAGGCAAGTGCCGCCAGGGCTGCCCCGGGCTGCAGCCTCCCAGTGGGGATTCGCCAGTGCCTCGTAATGCGGTTGAGCAGCCTGTCCCTCAGCAGGGCTCTGCTCTCCTCTGTTCCCCTGTCCCAACATCACCACATTTGTGAAATTTGCTGAAGCTTTTCACCTTATCCCTCTGGGAGAATTTGCCTGACTTGGTGAAGCTGGTGGGCAGTGATGGGCACGAGGGGACAGCCCTGGGAGGGGAGCTGGAGGCTGCGGGTGCTCCCGAAAGTCTTCGCTACCACCCTGCTCCTGAGCAAACAAAAATGGGTGGGAAAGATGGAAACCTGAGGCATGGCAGAGAGCCGCTGGTGAGGCTGCAAGGAAGGGCTTGGGGGAATTTGGACAGGATGGATATCCCCTCTCCAGCCCCACCAGAGGATGAAGTGGCTGGCATGGGTGGGCACAAAGCGTGGCCACGCTCCATCCCGCGATCCCATTGGGAAGCACAGCCGAGGTGTCCCAGCACCCCGGCACATCTGTAAAGGCTCCCAAGTCGAGGATTACATTCTCCAGCTCCCAGGGATTTGCATATCAGCCAGGCACGCAGCAGCCCCCTCCAGCTAACAAGGTCATTTCAAAGATAAAACAAAATACTCCTTCTCCTGTGCCGGCACGCGGGGCCAAGGAGCCCCACGGCGAGGTCCTGGCACGCTGCATCCCCGGGCTGCCAAGCCTCTGGCACAGCGATGCACCCCGAGGTAGCAGATTTGGAGACCCGCAGGGCAAAACCATAGTGGGGGTGACCCAGTAGCCCCCCAAAAAAGGGCCAGGGGAAGGTGAGACCCCCGCAGGGCGCGAACAAAGGTGCCCGGAGCAGCCCGCTTGCCCCTCCCGTGTCGCGCCGCATCTTCGCAGCTGCCATTGCTGACATATGGCGGATCCTGCCAGATAAAAAAGAAAATTCAGGCTGCTCAGAGTTTCCCTTTTCGCCAGCTCCATCCCTGATAAGTGCAGAGCCTGCAGAGCGCCTGATAGACGGGCTATCGCGGCGGTTGGTGCGAAAGGAACACCCTATCGCTGCAGCATCGCCGGACCGCCATCAACTCCCAGCCACACAGAAATTAATACCACTCCAATTACCAGAATAGAGATGGGCTGAGAGAAGGCGATAATAAAATCTCTTTTACATAAAGAATGCAAATAACCCGCTCTGGCGAGGGAAGAGGGGGAAAGGGAGGCATGGCCAGGGTCGAGGCTTCGTGGTCCCTTTTGGGGAGCCCGTGGTTGACGGTGCTGCCAGGATATGGGGCTGCGCAGTGCCGCGAGCCCCGGGGCACAGGGACACCCCTGGGTTTGGCACCGCAGCCCCTGCCCCCCCCCCCCGGCCCTGCCCCGGGATGCCAGTGCCGGAGCGGGGAGTGCAGCGGTGCTGGGGGCAAAGGGCTGGGGAGCAGATAAGGAGGAGCCGGGGGCGGCCTCGCAGCTCCTTCCTGCTCGGCGCGCAGGAAGGGCTGGGATATCAGCGGAGCCGCGAGAGCTTCCCCTTGGCTGGGGCGGGAAGGAGGAGCAGGGCCATGGCTCCTTGCTGGGCCGTGGGGATTTCGGCAGCTGCAGGAGCATGTGCGCTGGCAGCCGGCCTTTCCCAAGGCCTCTCCATTGCCCAGTCCAAGTGGGACGCTGATGGCCTTAGGGACACACCAGGATCCCCCCCGTCGCATCCATCACGCAAAGGTGACCACTGTCCTGCATCAGGGTCACCCCTTCCCATCACCCGCTGCTCCACGGGGCTGCTCCAAAACCAGATCCACCGGCATCACCCAGCCAGGGGCTCCCTGGGGAGGAGCGGGCTGGGGGCGAGCGCTGCCGGCACCAATGGGGCCCAAAACGCAGCACATCCACACTTGGGGGTGTCAGCTTCCCCCGGTCCCGTCCCCATCCACCTGCTGGGTGCCGTCCCCAGCAGACTGGCACCCACAAACCCAATCTGCACGGCGGAGCCCGACTGTAACCCCATCGGCGGGTCGGTTTGGAGATAGCAGGGTGATAGGGCGCGGGGTACCCACATGGCGTGCCTGGCCTTGTCGGTGCCAGCGGCCCCGGCGCGGAGATGCTGAGAGGGAGATAGACAGCTGTATTTGCTCCTTGGGGGTTTTGATAACCATCATAAAACCACTCGAGCGTCGCTGTTGTGGTTGCCAGGATGTTTGCAAAGTGCCCACGCGAGCACAGGGCAATGCAGGATGGGGTCCAAACCCTCCCTGCGCTGGCAGTGCGATGCCAGCCACGGTGCTGACATCCCCGCTGCTCCTGGCTTGGCTTTTACCATCCCAACAGCAGCTTGGGGGACAACAACCATCATCTCGTACCTCCTTTCCCAGCAGAAACGGTATTTTTTCACTTATTTGCAGCCTGTCTAGCTCCCAGTGCTTCCAGTCCTCCTCATATTGCGTTTTGCAAGAGGCTTGCTCCAGCCCGCGGTCCAGCTGGGATGGAGCAGGATGACTGGCTGCACAGCGGGGACTCACCTGGCCCATTCCAGGTGTCCGGCTCCCGCGCGTTTTCTCCAGGATCCGGCTTCTCCAGCTCCTTCGGACTCTCCAAGGAGTCTCTGGACTCTGCAGCAAGAGAGGGAAGGCAGCAGGTCACGCGCAGGGAATTTCAGAGACTGGCATCCCACAGGGGTCAGGACCACTGGACTAGCACCACCACGGGGTGCAGAAAGGGATTCACTCTCAAGAATGTCCATGGGGGGGGGGGGGGTTCTCCTTGAAATCCCTGTGTCCAAACCCCCCGGCTGCCCAGCCATGGGGACCCCACAGGATGACTCATAAGGACAGCCAAGCCCACCCATGCATCCTCCCCAGGGATTTCCCGAGCCACCCTCAGACGGCCACCTACCTCCCACCCTGCTGACCCCCCCCCTACTTCTCCGCCATCCCACCCATGGACCCCACGTCACCCGGTTCAGCCCCACTCCCATCACGGCTCTATTTGTGGCGTATTCATAGCAACTTGATAACAATTATTTTCTCCATTAACTGCTGCTGGAGATGCAGCTGATAAGGCCTATCTGCATATGACAGTGTGGAAGATTAGCGCCCAAAGTACATGTTTGCCTTTGCGTCCCGGGCGGATAACCAGCGCGGAGCCCAATCGATCGGCGCCAGAGCGAACACCCAGGGGTGACGTCACCAGCATTGGAGATTATTAATACAGGTGATAAGCGGAATGATTAACATCAAATAAATCAATCACCGGGTATAAAAGTCCTATTATTTTTGGCTATAAATCAAAGTGCCTGGCATATCGATTTTTATCCATCGCGCTGAAAGCTTTAGTGGCCGTTATTGCTGCTCGGCGTTATCTCTGCTATCACCTTTTTATCGAGGCAGGCTAGTGCCAGGTGCAGCTCCGCACCCAGGCTCCCGGCTCCCTCGCCCCCAGCCCAGCTCCCCCATCAGATAAGAGCCGCTCGCTTCTCCCTGCTGCCGAGCAAAGTTTGCCGGCGAGCCCTCCCTGCGCCCGTTATCAGGGTGCTGGCGTGGGTCCCCGCTGCGCTGCCGGGTCGGCTCCTGCAGTTTTGGGGGATGCTTTGCTCCCCGGCTGCTGGCAGACGAAGGCAGCGGGTGTTTGCCGGGAACCCCGCTGCCTGCCGGGGACTGGCCGGCTCCATTAGCCGGTGCAGCCTTGCCCTGCTGCGGTTATCTCGAAGGGCACTGCAAACATTAACTGATTAGGATTTGCCCCCACCTCCACAGGAAGGAACTTAGAGGATATCTGGGGACTGTTTCAGCCCGGCCCTGAAACACAGCCACCTCTGGGGTGGGGCACGGCTCGCACGGCTCGCACGGCGGCAGGCAGGCGGCGTGGGCAGGAAGCAGGCAGCAACGGCCCTGTGCCCCCATCCCCGTCTGCCCCACCGCCGCTGCCAGCACCTGTGGCCTCGGTGGCCGGGGAGTCACTTTGCACCCCACAGGATGTGACTTTGTGCCCCAGAAGGTCACTTTGCATCCCTGGAGGGGGTCACTTTGCACCCCCACATCCTTCCGCTGCCGCCGGTGGCTCAGCACCGGGGCGGGTGAAAGGTGCTGAAAGGGATACAGGGTGACGGAGCTCATTAGCAGCCATCGTGGCAAGCCACCCGCCTCCGGTTTCCAGCAGCCCAGCCGGTGGCCCACCCCAGCATGCTGCTGGCCCAGCCAAGCCAGGATTGCTCCTGCTTGCACTGGCTGCAGGGAGCCCTTCCTTGCTCCCAGCCGGTTGCTCACCATCACACCGGGGCCAGGCTGCCCTCAGCGGGTCCTGCCACTGGCTGGAGGGATGGAGCACCCTGGGGAGACTGGGGGTCTCACGTAACCAACAGCCCAACACAATTCGGGTAGGCAGGATACTTCATTTGCTAATTAACACCATGCACCAACAGCAGAGATGATGCTGACGTGCCTGGCAGGTTGCTCCGGTGGTGGAACCTGTCCCTGTGGCAGGGGGGACACCATGGGAAGCCCCCTGGCAATGTGGCGAGGCTCACCTTCGCTGCTGGGGGGGCTGGAAGTGTCACGCTCAGCAGAGCCCTCGTGGTCCGAGGCAGCCCCCTCCCTCTCTGAGGGGCTCTTGTCCCCCGCCGGGCCATCCTCGCCTTCCTCCATTGCTGCCAGGGAACCTGCCAAAACACAGAGGGGGCGGTTAGAGGGGGAGAACTGGAAACCCCTGAGGTTTTTTCCCAGTTAGGAAATGTGGGATGCCAGTGTCTCGGGGGCTGGCAAAGGTCCCTTTCTGTGACCCACCATGAGTGTGGGGCCAGGAGATGCCTGGCAGCTCTGCATACCATGGGAAGGGAGAAACCCCCGCCCTGGCCAGCCCTATGGTCCATTATTAACCTGGGGTCCCTTGTCCCCTGTCAAAGGGAGGTTTGTAGAGCCACCACCTTGCTCTTTGATGTCCCTCAAGGGATGCCGGGTTCCCCCTCAAGACCTCGAGGGAATGAGCCCCACACTTGCTGGGAAAGCGAGTGGGGTCCCCACACAGAACCGCCACATGGCTGTGGCACGGTGAGTTGCCCAGCCTGCTGCACCGCTCTGCCGTACTTACCACCCAAACCTTGCCCCGCACCTGCCCCAAATGGGGTGAGGGACCCCAGAGCCTGTCCCCCACAGTCCCCAGCACCCCTCGCCTGACAGGGCAGCCGTGACACAGCCCCCCACCATACCCACAGCCCCGGACAGCAGGGGATGATGTGGCAGGCACAGCGGTTGCAAGCAGGGCGCACAGAGGATGCAAACGGGGTGCACACGGGGGATCCCCTGCCCTGAACAGCCCTGCCAGCCAAACGCTGCCGTTTCCACGGCAACGCAGCATCCCCATCCACGCTGAAATCAAGAAAGAAAGAGACGGCGGCGCACGTGGCTCGCGCCGCACGAAGCCCAGCCGGGGGCTGCCCGGTGCCCACCCAGCACCACCCTGCCAAGCCCAGCGCGGGCAGGGGAACGGTGGTGACAAACTGTCTGCAGACCTCAGCTGCTCTCTGTGACTCCAGGCATGTATATTTACAGCAGGAGAACAAAGAGCCCATAATCTATACAAAGCAGACAACAATGAGCGTGAATAAAGAGGCTGCCGGAGAAGGGAAGGCAATTTATTCTAATTCTGCTAATTTCAGTTCCAGCACAATTAAAAAGGCTCTGATAATATTCAGAAACAATCGCCAGCTAACAAATCGTTTCTCTCGCTGTAAATGAAACATTGTTAGGCTAATTTCTTCTTTCACGCCTTCACGGCTCTTGGGCTTCTGATAAAGTTAACCCGACTCTCTCCTGCTCCATGGCTTGGCACCTCCAGCCTAGCCAGGGAGGGATGGATGTGGCCAGGGAGGGGATGGACGGTTCTGGGACTGCATGTGGCACCCACCCAGGGGTGCCCCGACCACCCGCACCCTGCCCTGACACACCGAGCCCCAGCCAGGAGAGAGATGGGGATGCCCCGTATAGAGGTGATTGTGTAAAACCTGGGGTGTGGGTAGGGCAGCTTCACTGACTGCATACAGGGATGGTGGCTGGCCGGCAGCATCCCGGCACCATGTCACCGCGGTCCCTGGATGCATCCCAGCACCCAGCCTGCCCCACTGCAGCATCCTGCTCCCAGCCTGCCCACACATCCCTGGGGGATGCTCTGGCATTGGTGCTCCCAGCGCTGCTGGCTGCGTGGGTTAAATGAACTACTGGATAGCTTAAAAAAAAAAAAAACAGGAAAAAAAAAAGGACTGGGGGGGGGTGGGGAAGAAAAAAAAAAAGCCAGTGAGGGAGAGGGAGCATGGAGCAGGGAGCTGAGCGTCACTTCTCCGGGATTGCTGGAAGCCCTGCACAGTTATCACCGCACACAGCCTCCCTCGGCTTGCCTGATCTGTCTATTCTTCATTAAGCAAATACGCTGAAATGGAAATGAAAACATAATAGCTATTTGATTTTCGGCGAGATATTTTGCATATTGGTTCAGTGCTGATAGTGGAATTTCATCAACTCCCTTTTTTCATGCTTTAAAACTGAATTACTGAGGCTGGCTTTACAGAGAGGGGAAGAGCCAAAAAATGCTCCCTTCCAAGATACTCCGCTTCGACGATTAACTGTTCTCCCTCCCTCCTTCTCCCTCCTTTTTTTTTTTTTTGATAACAAGGAAGGATTTCTTCTTTTTTTCCCCCAATTACTATTTTTTTTTAAACTACAGCGATTGTAAAAACTTGCAGGAAGCAGAGGTGATGTGCCCATGTCACCCGTGTGCAGGCTGGGGATGCGGGTCCGGGCGGGCACGAGGGTCGGCATTCCCAGGGCTCTTCCAGTGGTAGGAAAACCCATCGTTACCCAGGTAATGATTTGATCATTTCACTCAAATTAAGGTTCTCCCGGTGCAGGAACAATAAACCTTTTCTTGCTTCTTTGTGCTTAGCCGGTAAATTAAATCAAAGCAAAAAATAATAATATAGAAAATAAAAAGGGGGGACTTCTCCGGGCTGCAAGGAGTGAGACCCTGGCCGCTCTGAAAGCCGGCACGCAGACAAGAGCAAAGCGATAAGAGGCCTCAACAACAGATAGAAAATAGCAACAGCCCCAGACTTTCCCACCGGCTCTGGAGCAGGAAGGGGGGGAGGAGGAGGAGGAGGAGGAGGGGGAGGAGGAGGAGGAGGAGGAACAGTCCCAGTGGCAGAGAGCAGGTTCTGGACTGAAAACGAAGGCTGGGGGCGACCCGCCTTCACCGTCTGGCGTTCATCGGCTCGCAGCTGACGCCAAAACCGTACTGGGTTTTTAAATTGAAAATGTTGTGCAGGTGGGAGGCCGTGGGTGGGCTCTGACTCCAGTGCCGGGGGCGAGCCCCCGCCTTTGGGCAGCCTCATGCCCCAAACCTCATCTACAGGCGCCTCGGAGCTCACCGTGCGGTGGGACCCCAGGGTGCTGGGCCCCGGGGTCACCCTGTCACGCTGGGGGACCCGGGGAACGTCCCCCGACCCAGGGCTCAGCAGGACCACGCAGGCAGTGGGATGGAGGCTCTCTTCATCCTTCCACCTCCTCCTTATCCTCCACACATATATATACACACATACACAAGCCAGCCCTGATTACACCTTCAAATTAAAAATAAAAAATAGTAATAAACTGATAAGCCCCAGAGCAGCTGGGTGAGGCTCCCCACCAGGTCTTGGGGCACATGAAGCGTCACCACGATGCTCACCCATCATCTCATGACTGGAATCCAGCTCTGGCATCGCCTCCTCAAGGCAGTGCCGCTGCCCCTAAATCTCTTTATTTCCCCCCAAATTTTGCAGCTGTGAGCAAAGGGCTGCAGGAGCGGGCACGGGGCTGGTATTCCCCAAGGAAAGCCACTGTTGGAGAGGGGAGCAGCCACTCCTGACCCTTCCTTGCACTGGCTGCAAAACCGTCTCTGGTGATTCGGTGGGGTGCGGCACAGCGCGGGGATTCCCCAGGGTCTTGTAGCAGGGTTATGCCATGTCTGCCCCGCAGCAAGCAACACCCAGAAAGCAACCTGGGCTGCAAATCCAAAACCCAGCAGTATCTGATGGGACACCAGCCTGCCTCTTCTCACCCAATTCTTCCCCAGTACGTATTAAAGTTTGCTTTTTCTGACGACCTCAGATGCCCCCAAGCCAGTTCTCCGAGGATCGGGGATGCCAAGCTCCACAGTTGAGGGCAAACGAGGTTTTGGTGGCTGGGAAATGACGCGGGTCCTCAAAGGTCACGTTATCCCGGGAGTTATTTTTTCCCTCCCCTTTGCTGCTGCTGCTGGGATCCAGCATTACATTGCAATGCTTTCCAAAATCAGGGGTCCCAGGCGAGACACTGCCCCCAGACTCCTGTTCCGGAGGAAAATGGACCTTTTTGAGGCCAAATCAACCCTCTCCCCTATCAGTCCGGCTGCAGCATCCTAGGGCCGGGCTCCCCCTGCGGATATCGGCACATGAAATATCAGCCCCATGCATGGGGCCGATAGCGGCTGGGGCTGGCTCCAGCGGTACCTATCTCTAATATGGGGCCCTTCTCCATCACCCCCAGATAAAACTCACCCCAACCCTTCCCGTGGTGCCCTGTGTTAAAAGGGCAAGGAGAAAAAAAATATGTGTTTGGGGAACTGGTAGATGGAGAGGGGATTTATAATGTATTTGTAATAATTTATTATTAAATTATGCCTAATTTATCCAGGAGAGGGGAATGAAGGCTAGTGGGGGAATGAAGGTAGTGGGGATGCTGTGATTGCTGGTGGGATGCTGCAGCTGCTTGTGGGAGGAGATGCTGCGATTGCTTGGCGAGGGGGGGAGGGGTCTGATAGTAATTTATAATTAAATTTACGAAGTATTTAGGCCTAATTTATCCAAGAGGGGAAATGAGGGATAGTAGGGGGAACGAAGGTGGTATGGGATGCTGTGATTGCTCATGGGGTGGGGCACAAGTGCTGTGAATGCTCATGATGGGTATTTACAATAATTTATGATTAAATTTATAACGTATTTAGGCCTAATTTATCTAGGAGAGGAATGAAGGCTAGTGGGGGAATGGAGGTGGTAGGGATGCTGTGATTGCTTACGGTGGGGGAGGATGCTGCAAGTGCTCACAGGGGGATGCTACAATTACCAATGGGGGGGATGCCCATGTCCGCAGCATCCTGACCACCCCAAAAACGTACCGGGGCTGGCACCCCCACGGCGGCGATGCAGAGCACCCCAGAGCACCCCACCGCTCCACCCCTGGGGCACAGCACCCCCGGCATCCCTCCCCGATCCACAGCAGTGCTGCCCCGGGGGAGCCCCCACTTGCAACCGTTGGGGAAGAAAAGAGCCGGAGAGAAGCAGAGCCTGAGAAAAAGCAGCCCTGCTGATAGGGGAGAGATTGGTTTCAGCCGGAGCTGCTCCCCCTGCCAAGTCCATATCCTATCTGCGCGGGGTGCAGTTACTTAACATTCATCACCGCCTGAACTCTGTAACTTTATCAGCGGCCGAGCATGGCGCCATCGCCGAGCCCAGCCATTCCCGGCGCTCAGATAGGGCCGATAAACCGCTGATAGATTACAGGAGATTGTTTCACTTCAGGGGCCGCGATTACTAATACTAATAGCGAGAGAGCCCGCATCATATCAAACAGCAGCTGGGGGGGTTGGGGGAACGGGCCGCGGGGGGCACAGGAAAATAATGAGAAAGAAAATACAGGGACAATGACAATGAAGTGACTTTACGTTTCAGATGGGGTCGATAACGCCCTGATAGATTTTAAGAGAGAAGAGAGTCTAATAGAGCCGTCCCCGGCCCCGGCACATCAGATGGATGGGAGCAGATTGCTCCGTGAGAAGGGGATGCGATGCTTAACATGGTCCTGCCTTCCCGGCTGGCGGGGAGCTGGGGCGAGACGATGTTCAACGTGCGGAAGGGAAACTGAGGCAGCTGCTGGGGCCCCTCTGCAGCCAGCAGAGAGGGACCGGTCCTTACCAGGGGGTCCCGAGGGTGTCCCCCATCCCAATCCCCATCCAAGAGCAGTTTGAGATGTTTAACCCTGTGTTGATCTGGGCAGGATTGGGGCAGCCTGGTGCGAGCCCACAGGCAGGGAGCAGCTGGATACCCCCCCAACACGGAAAGGAGCTCCATCCGTGAAGGTCAGGCTCCAGCTGCCCAGGGGTGTGCAAGGTGGCACGGCCACCGCACCTCCTGCACTGCGTGACTTCACGGCTGCTGGCCAAAGGGAGATTTTCTGGGTGAAAATCCCCTCAATTATGGTCCTTTTTCTCCCACCCGGAATAAAGCTATTCTGGTCGGGAATGGCTGGGGGTGGGGGGATGCTCAGCCAGCAGCATGGCCCTGCAGAGCCCATCAATACCAGGTGACGGCAAGGACAGAGGTCAAGCTCTCTGCTAATCTAGCGACAAATTACCCCAGAGATGCCGCGCTGGAGCCGTCCCCCTCCCCGTGGGAAGCCGTTTCAGGTCTGCTGGGACCATCCCACTGCCAAAAGCTGCTGGGAAGGGAATGGGGACAGATTTCAGCCTCCACTCTGAGACCTTCAGTCCATGATAGCACCAGGCGAGGACAAAGATGGAGGGATGGGGACAGGGGGGATGGTGGATGTGACCCAGAAGGCCACCAGACCCATCACCAAAGATGCTCCAGCTAGGGTGTCCCTGGTGTCCCCAGGGTGCCCAGTGCCATCCTGGACCACCTCGGGCTCTCCTGTCAACACTCCAGCAACCAGTAGGGGCTGGAGGGTGCGAGGGTGCTCCAGTCCAGGAGCAGAAAAGGACCCAGAGAGGGTACAGCACGGTTGGGTGGCCCACCTGCCAGAAGCAGGGTGGGCTGCTGGCACCAAGCCCGGCAGATGAAAGTCACCAACAGCAGCTGGGACAGCACTGTCCCCAAAACCCCCACCACCACAGCCCCACCCCCACCCCCCCACCCCCCGGCCTCGCTGCCCTTGCCGGACCAGTGCAAGCACCTGCTGTGGCACAGCCCCTCCATCGCCAGCACCTTCACCTGGCACCCCCAGCCCTCCTCTTCCTCCAACTCCAAGCAGCGTGGCCGTTCACACCCAGCTCTGCGGACACAGAGTTTGCCTCCGTGCAAACGCGTGTGCCTGCGCTGCCTCTTTTTATTTTTTTGATTTTTTTTTTTCCTGTTCTTGGCATTTTGGTGGAGTGAGATAAGAGTAAAAAACAACAGAGCTGCTCGGAGAGTGAAAAAGGGAGATAGATAACGCAGATACCGACTCCTACACAAAACAGTCCTGGCTTTATCACTGCTTTTTATCACAGTTCCCCTAAAAAAAATAAAGAGAGCAGCCCAACTGGAATGGGGCAGCACATTAAAAAATGAACTTTATACTGTTTGCTCTTTAGTTTTATATTTAGACGAAACAAACTTAGATTCTTGCGGTCGATACCTTTTCCAATGCAAGGAACCAAAAAGTCTGGAAGCCTCATTTGCTCCAGTGGGGACGAGTGAGGAAATTCAAACATAATTTTTAAGCCCAGATGGGCCAGCGGGATGAGGCTGGTCCCAAAGCATCCTGCTGGACCAGGCATCATCCAGCAGCAGAACGAGTACAGCTCAGGCTAGAGATGGGTGTGGAATGGTAGATGCTTCCCAAGCATCCCTGGGCCCTGCCAGGCGGCTGCCAGCCCCTGGGAACAGCCAGAGCCCATGCGACAATGCTGCAGCCAGCACTGGCATCCCGGCCATGTGGCATCACTGCAGCTGGCAAAGCCAAACACCCCTGTGATGTGATCGGGTCCCTGGCAGCTGAGGGCAGCATCTCCATCCCAGTGCAGGGATGTGACTGCATGCACGATGCACCCCATCCACATGGCTCCCAAAAATTCTTTGCCCACCACGACCCGTCCCCCGTCCCCGAAAGCACAGCCCCGGTCGCAGGCTGGGGAGGGGTTCTGGAGCAGAAAAACCCCAACCCACAGGGCATGGCCAGAAAGAGGGAAAGGAAAAAAAAAAATAATAAAAATGGACTGGAGGTTTTTCCCTCCCCTCGCACTCCCTTCCCTACCTTCTTTTTGAAAAACATAATTTATCTGTGTATTATCAAGAAATCCAGACACTTTAATCAGTGAGCTATGAAGTCAGTATTTCCATTCTTATCTAGCGGAGGAGTGGAAATGGAGAGCAGATAGGCAGCTCCGAGCCGGTCCGTGGTGGGGAATGTTAATGGGAGGAGCGGCAGAGCCATTGGCTACCGAGCTGCCGCTATCGCTGCCATTATCGGGGCGTTATCGAGGCAACCATCGCAGCGCAGTAATGGGGCCAGTTCAACTTTCCGCATTATCATAGGAGCTGGAAGTAGCATGAGAGGCCTCAGCTGGGAGACAGAGAAGTGAGCGAGCGGCCAAACTTCCCGGCGGAGCAGGGGGGGGAAGCTAAAAGCAGCTTTTCCTCCCCGTAGTCCCCTGAGCTGGGTGATGCGCAGGGTGATGCTCTCCTGCTCGGGCATCCTCCTGCACATTCTGGGTGCTGACCCTGAGGCACATCCCCAAAGCCCTGCACGTGCACCCTGGGTACCAACCCTGCTGAGCATCCCCAAAGCCCTTGGTGCCGACCCCGAGGTGCATCCCCAAAGGTCCAGGCACTGACCTCGCTGAGCATCCCCAAAGCTCTGGGTACCGACCTCACTGAGCATCCCCAAAGGCCCGGGCACCAACCCCCAGCTCACCAAGGACAAGAGAAAACAATGCATCTACATTTCATCAGATGAACAAATTAGAGGAGCACATTTCCTCCACGCGCTATCAAACGGGAGATGTCAAGAAAATATGTTGATGTGAGAAAGAGGAGATAAAGAATTATTTTGGAGGAAAAAAGCCGTGGAAGGCTCTTATCTGGAGTGACTCATAGGCACACACTCCTTAACCCCACTGCAGCCCAAGGTCAGCAGTTACATTCCTTTCGGCATTTCATCCCTTCCAAAAAAACATGTTGCTGCAGGAACAATGCAGAGCCTTTGCCGGGCAGCCATCGGAAGAGGGAACTGTATTACCCCCGAAACACTTGAACTTTCCTGATAAAATAAGCAGTGGGACAGCAGCTTGGCCAAGCCAGAGCGTCCAAAAGCCCTGAGTCAGGCAACAAAAACAGTCATGGGACGTGTCACAGAAAAAAAAAAAAAAAAAGAAAAAGATATATTGGCCTCCTGCTCCTATTCCTGCTCTTCTCCAACAGTGGGGAGCCGATTTCTTCTCCGCCCAGGAAGAAAATTCCATGCCCTGGGCACAGCCATAGGAGTCAGAGCCAGAGCGTGATGTGGGGCTGGCAGAGAGGAGCTTTCCACTTTTTCTTCTTAAATAATAAAATCTTAAAAGCACAAGGTTTCTCCGCTCCTGCCATCTCCCCCACTTACTCTGACCAGTGCTCAGAGCCGCTCACATCCCTCTTGCTGGGCAGGCTCGGGTCCCAGTGCTAGCCTGTGCTGCCGTGTGGAACATCTGGGCTGGTTTTCTCTCTGCAGCATCACCCTAGCCAGCATTTTCCAAGGCAAATAATTTATTTTAAAACAGTTAGACGGACAGCATGCATGGAAGACATCCTCTTCCTTTTCCCAGAACAGGTGTATGTGACCCCAAATTCACCAATCCCAAGCAGGGCACAGTGGCTCCTTCCCCAGGTTGTGCTGGCCTTGCCGCTCCCAGTTTGGGCAGCGTTGTCCCTTCTCTCCCAGGGATGCGGGTGGTGTCGACTCCACGGCTGGCACAGGGCTGGGAGCGTGGCACAGCATGGCATGCCCCAGGGATGCTGCAGATTGTGCGTGTGGACACAGTGATGCTGGAAGGCTTGGCTCCCCAGTGACTTGATGCCATGTTGTCTTTGGGATGCTGCCATCGCTGGGTGGCTCCGCTGACTCCCTGGGGAGGGACGGGGCTGCCCCTCTCCAGGACCCACGGATCACCTGTGCCGTGGCACTATCACCTTGCACAATCCACTGCAACACCCGTGAGGAAAGGCTTGCTTTCTTCCCAAGCCCTGATTGCCGAGCTGGCCGGCTCGCAACTTGGCGAAAGGGGAACCTGCAGCTTGTTAGGTGGCCTCATGATTCACGATGGAAAATAAGACCTTGCCCAACAGCACAAGTTCAGATCCAGAGCCGTAAATCCCAGCTGGAGGTGGCTTTCCTGCTCTGACATGAGATGCTGGGGATGGTCCCCACGGTGCAGGCATCACCATGGCTTCACGCCTGCTCAGGGAGGGGTCAATGGGGGGGTGTCCCCCAGGGTTGCAGGAGGTGGAAGAGCGGCAGCAGACACAAACCAACCCAACCCCAGCACCCACAGGCCCTGGAAGCAGCCGCCTGCCAAAGCTGCCGCAGCCTTGCTGGCGCAGCCGCCAGTACCTTCCCGCCCCGCGGCTGCCGGCAGGGACGTGTGCCGGGGCTCTCAGCAGAACAGGTTTTGCCGTGCTGCCAGGTACCCCACACACTCACCCTTTGAGCATCCTGCACGCATCCTCCCTGCCCGATGCAGAGATGAAGATGGCCAGGGCGGGCCATGCTGGGGATATACCCCAAGCAGGGTTCCAGAACGGGCTTGCAGGATGCCCTGGGACATGTCCCACAGGCAGCAAAGCACGGGGCTGGCGGCATGGGGCAGCCCAGAGCCCTGTAAATGGATGTACTGTTCCAGTGAGATGTCAAGGCATGCTGTCCCACTGGTCACCAGCTGCCGAGCACAGTGTCAACCCCTGTCCCAGACACAGGGCCTGTGGGGATGCTCACACCTGGACCACTGGTTATGGAAGAGGAGAAAAACTTCTTCCAGCGTCTCCTACAGCTGGTCCAAACCCTCCACCGAGCAGAAGCGTGGCTTCCCTGTGGTGCTGCTAAGTTACCATCAGGAAACAGCTGGCGATGGCTGAGAGAGCTCACCACGGCAGGCTGCGGCTCTGCCAGATGCATCCCACCAGCACTGCAGTATTGCCAGCCCAGCCTGGGTCACCCCATGCCTCGTCCCACTGTTGAGGACCACGATGGGTCCTCACCTCTGGGAGCCCCCAGTGTCACCCACAGTGCATCCCAAGAGTCTGGCAGCAGCTGGGATGGGCAGAACTGCTGCAGGAGCAGATGTGCCACAAGGCTTTTCTGCCTGCACCCCTGCCAACACCAAGCCATCACTTTGGGATGCCACTCAGTCAGGGCTGGCAAATGCCTCGGGGGGGCCTTGCACAAGAGGGGAGGGGCTGGCAGGGAAGCAGGCAGCGTCAGTGGGTGTAGCAGACATGTGGGACACAGGGATGCCACCCTCGGGATGCCAGGAGCCCAGCATGGGGAGGGGGCTGCAGTGCTGAGGCAGCCCCTGAGGAGGTGCAGAAAATACTGGTTTTGGGAGCGGAGCTGGGAGGCCCTGCCGGCACCCAGCTCATCTCTGGGGAGCCATCAGCAAACCCTCCCCACCCCACCGCCCACCCCAGCCCAGAGCATCCCTTCCCTGGCAGGTGCAGATGGGGAAACTGAGGCACAGAGGCTGGTGGTGATGGAAAAGTGCAGCATCATCGTAGTGATGGGAGGTGGTGGTCGGGGGAAAGCAAGTGGAGGCAGTTAGTCACCTGCACGGACCGAAAGGAAAGGAGCGAGTCAGCAAGCGAAGGGAGCGGGAGAGCAGCGGGCAGGAGGCGTGCCAGGAGCATCCCACGCCACCAGCTCACCACGCCGCAGCTAAAAATAGACACCGAGTTGGCCACTGTCATCTTTACAAGAAACGCAATTTTCCAAGCCCCTGAGAAGGATGGCTCCCACAGTCCAGCAGGCACCACGACCCCCTGCTCGGCACCACGACCCCCTGCAGGACCAGAGAGCCGCTGAGCTTACAAAAGAGGAAAGGAAAAAACCAAAAAACAAAAGCTGAAAAAAAACCAAAACACCCAGCCCAAACCACTTCATCAAGAGGCGGCAGGGTTTAACAGAGCAGATGCACTTGTTATCTAACACCATCTAATAGCAATTAAAGAAAATCCACACACAAAAAAATATGACAGTGCTTTTGCCACCCTTCCCCAGCCCCTGCGCTTGCTGTGGAGCAGAACCGGAGATAACGATCAAGAAGGAAAGTCAAAGCTCTCATCAAACTAATGCAACATCTGCAGCTGATAACAGGCACTGGGGAGAGCTCAGCTCTCAACGCTTGTTTCACAGCACACATGGGGGGGGGGGGGTAACACCACACCTTGAGAAATGAAAATACATACGCAGCTGCCCCCCATCAGATAATTAAAGCACCTGCATTAATCATGTTTGCAATGGAACAAATTGCTGGAGCCCTTTCGCCTCTCTTTGCTGTGTTTGTTGTTGTAGCGAATCCTGCTCAGGTCTGGTGGGGAGAGATAAGGGGTCCTTATCTCCCCTGGCAATCTCTATCAGGATGGAGATCAGGCCTGGGCACTTATCAGGAGCTCAGATCTGCTGTAGCTGAAAGCAGAATAGAAAGGAAAAAAAAAAAGGGGGGGGGGGGGGGCGGGAGGAAAAAAAACCCCCACCAACAGGCCCCTGCAACTACTACAAAAATGTTCACTTCCAGTTAATTTTGGAAGGAAAAAAACCCCAAAAGAATAATATCTATATTAGAACAACAGAGGGAGAGGCACATCAGCAAGATGAGATCAATCTCCCGCTTATCAGTTTCCCCCATCGGAAGACCCGGCGCTGCGAGTGCACGCACAGGCAGCTGCCAGCAGCCTGGCGCATCAGCTGTGTGCCCGCGCTCCCATGTTTGAAGTTAATAAATATAACAGGCTATCTGGGTTGGAGATCAGCTCCTGCTCTCTATCAGCCCCTCACATCTATCTACCAGCAGAACAAAAGACAGAGGGGGGGAGAAAAAAAAAAAAAAAAAAAGAAAAAAAAAAGAAAAGAAAGAAAAACCAAAACCCCTATAAAGCAGCAGCAGCTGCAGGGAGGTTGCTGGGTTTTACAGCCACGGATGGAGCAGGGGGTGAAAAGCAACTGTCCTCCCCGGACAGGTACCCTGCAAAATTAAATAAATAAAATTCTCTGGGTGTTTTCTCCGCTATTGGAAGCCACCATCTAGATGCAATCGGCTTTCAAAGCCTCACCACCGCGTGCCAGCGGTGCTGTGGGCAGAGCGAGTGCTGCCGGGGAGGGGGACTTGGAGGGACCCTGCTTCACCGGTACCCCCAGACCCCTCCATCATTACATTGCTCCAGCCCAAAAAGCAAAGAAGAAGGTTAAAGCAGCCGGTTAAATATAGTCCGGTGTCTGATCTTTGTCTTATCGCTCTTGGCAATCGCCCGCTCGCCCAGCGATCTCCCCTGCGAGCCTATCTGTGCATCGCATCGAGCTTTCAGAAAAAACAAAACCCAAACCCCAGAAGAGACGAAGCCAGAGCAAGAACATAGCGTCACCCAGGAAAATAAAATCAGCAGATACCAATCTGGAGGAGGTTTTTAATGCTCCAGCTGAGATGATAAAAAGGATAGACTTTGTGGAAACAGGTCCGGTCTGTACATGAGAGGAGTCTGGTTACCGGAGCCCTGATTCATGCATACCTTCCCTCGGCGGGCAGAGCTGTCGGAGGCAGCGGCAAGGCGCTCTCGCCGCGCTCGCCGGCTCTAATGACTGTTTTCATGTTGACACATACAGGAAGGGTTCCAAGCTTTCAGCTTTTAATCAGTTTTGGCCATCGCTGGCGGCCTGAGATCAGCCTCCCACTTTATCATTTCTTCACATCTCTGCAGAAAAGCAGCAGAGGAAGGAGGTACGAGCCGCCTTCGCCCAGCCAAGCTGCCACGGCCTCATCCAGCCCCGTTTCCCCCCCTCCTCCACAGCACCCAGGGCCACACTGGTGGGTGCTGGGACCAGGTGGGCACCCCAGCGTCGGCGTGTCCCCCATGCGCAGCTGTCACCCACAGCGGTGGCGTTATTTTGGTGGCTGCGATGCTCCTGCGCGCTTCGCTCAACGCTCCCGGTTTAATGAGCTGGGGTTAGCCAGGGAGGGATCGCTGGGCAGCCGGGCTTTTTGCCGAAAGAAAGCCGCAGAAGTTGGATAAAGCTAAAGGAGAAAACTATCACCACCACCAAAAAAAAAAATAATAGGAGGCAGCTGGGACTATTTTTAACTCTACCAGGGTAAAAGTCTAGCTGAGCTTTATCACCAGAGCAATCACCCCAGGCAGGGAAACAGGTAGGTGCAACTCAGCCTTGCAATTATTTCAAGAGAAAGATAAAGCTAGATTATCACATGGTGGCCAGCCTTCCCTATCCTCCCATCTCCCTCTTATCGCCTGCTTCCATCGACTCGAGGGGAAAAAAACACACGCACATACACACACCAGAGAGGAAGGGAGAAGAGCCAGCTCAGCCCGTCACCGAAAAACTTCCAGCACTTTGCAGAATTTCTCAGCACAGCCGGCACATCCCCACCGGACTGAAACCAGATCCCAGCCAATGGATGGGATCGATGGATGGGATCGTGGGGAGCGTGACCCTCCGGAGATGGCTGCTCGGTGCGGGGAGACACGGATGGTGGCCGAAGGCCTGCGGGACCCCCGGGGGGTCCCTCCTGCTGTCAGCCCTGGTTGTCACGGCCCCATCCCCACCCGGGCTGCAGTGCGAAGTGGGAGCCGAGGGGCCCCCAGGCAGGGCGAAGGTGTTGAGGCCAGGATGGCCGGCGGGGGACGATGGCGGTCAGCGGGGACGATGGCACACGCGTCCGGTGGCACCAGCGGGGGGTATCCGTGCGGAGAGGGGAACCCCTGGCAGGGTGACAGTGCCAGACCCAGGGCTCGGGGCTGCTGGCAGGGCTGGGGTGCCCGGGGCGGGACGGGGGGGGTTGGAGTCCCGCGGGGGGTCTGGGGTGCCCCTCGCCCTGCTCACGGCGCTGGATGGGAGGCAGGCGGGGGAGATAAGATCACAATTTCAGGCCGTCCCGACAGAGCGATGTTATCAGGACGGGACTTGCAGAACGGAATATTTTAAAGCCTTATCGGGGCCCCATCGGGAGCCGGTACCGGAGCCACCGCGTTGGCGGGGGGAGGCGACGGGCAGAGGGAGGCGGCGGCGACGGAGACCAAAGCGGGGCGGCCGGTAGCGGGAACGGGCACCGACCGGGGCCGTCCCGGGGGGGTACCAGAGTGGGGGTGTCAGGTAGTACCGGGGGAGGACCGCGCTCCACCGGGGGCGGGGGTGCTGGCGCCGAAGGGGTGGTGCAGTAAAAAAAGAAAAGGGCGGGGGGGTAGGACAGAAAAGCTGGCGGCAGCGGGGGGGCGCCGGTACCGGGACACTCACGTTTGATCTGCCGGGGGTTGCTCTGTTTCCTCCTGGACATCGCTCGGCGAGGGGCGAGCCCGGCGCCCCGGCTGGCGGCTGGGCGGGCGGCAGGTGGGTGGCGGCGGGCGGGCCCCCGGCTCCTCGCATGCCCGCCCGCCCGCCCGCGCTGCCGGGCCGGGGCCGGGGCCGGGCCGGGCCGTGCGCGGCGGAGCGGAGCCGCCGCCGCCGCCGCGGGATTTTCTCAATGGGGCGCCGCGGCGGCTCAAACCCGCGGAACGTTCCACGGGGGCGGGGCCTGCCCCCGCCGCGCACCGCCGCGGCCGCCCATAGGCCACCGCCCCCCCCCTCAGGCCACGCCCACCGGATGGCGTAGCCGCCGCCGCGGCGTGGGGCGGGGCGGGGCAGGGCAGGGGGCGGTGCCCGCCCCCCCGCTGGGGGGGCCCGATCCCTGCGGGGGCGCAGGCGCCGTCCGCCGCCGGGGTCCCCAAAGCTTTGCGAACGTCCTCAGCCCCATTTTGGGGTGACACGCCCCCCCCGAGGGCCCCGGCCCCCTGCCTTGGGACCGGTGTCCCCCACACTTTGGGGTCCTGACACTGCCTTGGGGTCCCCAACTCTCATGCCTGTCCCCAAACCCTCATGCGTGTCCCCGACTCCCACTTGGGGTCCTCAAGCCTCCTTTGGTATCCCCAAGCTGCTTCCTTGGGACCCCAACCCCCTCTTGGGGTCCCCAACCCCTCTTGCATGTCCCCAACTCCCCTTCGATGTCTCCAACCCCTCCTGCATGTCCCCAACTCCCACTTGGGGTCCCCAAGCCTTCTTTGGGGTCCCCAGACCACTCCCATGGGACCCCAGCCCCTCCATGGAGTCCCCAAGCCCTCCTGCATGTCCCTAACTCCCCCATTTGGATTCCCAACACGCTCGTTTGGCACTCCAGTCCTCTCTTGGGGTCCTCAAGCCCCTCCTTTGGAACTCCCAACCCCCCCTTTAGGGTCCTTAAGCCCCCTTTTGGGACCCCAACCCCTCCTTTGTTGTCCCCAAACCCTGCTTTGGGGTTCCAGTTGTCCTTTGCCCCTTCACACCCCTTCTGGAAGGTCCTAAGTTCCCACAGGGTCACCAATACCCACTTCTGGGACCTCAGACCTCCCCACTGGGGTCCCACCCCCCACGTTGGAGGTCCTCAAGCCCTCCTGTGGGACCCTCAAACCCTTCTGAGGCCCCCCCCAAACATTTCTGTGGGGTCCCTGGGGCCTCTCTTTAGCATCCCAAATCCCTCTTATAATCCTGCTGGTTTGTAGATGGATGGTCCAAAAAGTCCCACCTGTGACTTCCAGAGTCACTGTGACCCTGGCTGGGGAGGACGGACAACGGGGGTGCTGGGATCCCCCCTCAGCACCACCCCAGCCGCATGAGCCCATCCTCGCCACGAGCATGCAGCCAGGTGGTGATTTTAGGGCTAATTGTGGGGTAACCAGGAGCTGCTTATATTTTGGGTCTGTGATGGGAATACTCTGTGAAAAATCACCATTTCTGTCACACCTGACCCTCAGCCATGGCCAGTCTCAGCTCGGGGGGGGGGGGGGGGGCGCACGGTTACCGACACTGACAGTTGGTAGTCCCCAATTACTGATGCCATTTTTTGATCAGGGGGGGAGCGGGGGGCTGGTGGGCTGCAGGGACACGGCACGGCACAGCAGCTTGGCTGTGTCCCCTCTCCATCCATCTATCCCTTGACGTGGGGTGTGGTTTTTTTTTTCTTTCCCCCTCTTTTTCTTTTTTTTAAAGGGTTTTTAATTAACTTCCTGTTCCAATGGTGGGATAATGAGTTTTAAGCAGCACATGATTCCAGTAAAGAGGTCAAGCCAGCAATGAGGATGTCAAAAGAAATTAAGTTAGGAATTAAGAAGAGTTCCAGGGGAGAAAAAAAAACACCAAACCATCGAGGGAGGGAGATGCTGCCAAGGACAAGGCTTTGCTCACCCCCCCGCTTGGCCGCCTGCCCCCCAAAAGGATCCTGACAGCGTTTTTCACCTCATTTGGCCCCGAGTCGCAGCCTTCCTGGAGACCATCACACCCCAGGGCAGGCAGCTCTGCTTCCAGAGCCTTCCGCTTCCCCACCACCGCTCACGGGTGTGCTGAGCTCCCTGCCATGGCTTCGCAGGGTCGGCCTCAAGGAGGCTTGAGTGGCCTCTGTTTTGCGTCAGCCGTGATGGGTGCTGGCTCCATTCGGGCCTGGGTGATGGGGAGCTGAAGCTTTTGGGGGGTCTCCATCCCTGCCGGCACAGCCGCGGGTGTTTTGGGGTCGGGGCAGTGCTGCAGAGCCAGCGGGTTCCTCCAGCACATGCGTGGCATCGCCCGCTGGCACCGCTCACAGCACCCAGGTTATTTACCCGGTGTGTTTGCCTACACTAAGACAATTAGACAAACCATCTAATTAAATGCAACACCATTGACTGCATGGACCTCGGGGGCTCGGCGGGAGCGGACACACACAGGGTGCCCAAATTTCCTCTCCCCAGAATGCAGCAGGGGGGCGTTGGCTATTCCCAGCTCTTTGTGCTAGCAGCAGCAGTGGCAGCATCCCTCGAGGGACCAGTGGGACAGACCCCAGCCACTGTCACACCCTCGGGGGGCTGCAGCTCGCCCTTGCTGTAAGAAGCCAAAAAAGCCTGGATGGAGCCATGGGGTGCTGAACACCGGCATGCAGCCCTGCCCCGGGAAGGGGGGCCCAGCTACAGGGAGGAAACAGGTTGCAGTCCTTCCCTGCGCACATTCCTTGCCAGTGTCCTTTTAATTAGCTTTTTGGCACCATCCCAAAGCCTCTTAGATCCCCCTAGGCCTGAGAATTTGCAGTCACATCAAACAATGCTGGGCCAAGGGCCGGATCCCCAGTGTGGGGACGTCCCATCTCCCTGCCCCATCATCCCGCGCATCCCACCCCGGCGTGCGGGGGACCCATGGGTGCCCCTGCATGGGGACAACCAGCATGGTGCCGGTGACAGCGGCATGTCTGGGTGTTTCCCCTCCTCTGCCTCCGATCCCGTTGTGTTTGCAGAGAGATTGTTATAGGGTAACAGAATAAATAGCGTGTTTTCCCGAGGAGTGAATTACACGCCTGCAGAGCAGAGATAATGTGCAAGCAGCCGTTTCCCCCATTGTGAGCGAGGTGACATCTTTTTATGGAGCTGTGTACATTTGTATTAGTGCCAATTAATCTGGGGTGATATTATTAGAGACGCAGGGAGAGGAGGTGTCGGCGGAGGAATGTAAATGGGAAAAGCTAAGGCACTGCCTCGGCCATATTTCACGAGCAAGGGGTGGGTGGCAGAGATGCTGGGTGCTGCGCTGAGCACCCTGAGGGGGTCTGGGTGCTAGCGGGACCACAGGCTGCCCAGCTGGTGGCATTACCTACTGGCACAGCTCCACTGGGGCTGTAGAAACAGCTCTTTCCAGATGCAAAAAGTCATGTTTTAAGGTTTTTTTTTTGCTTTTGTCCCAAGAGGGAGGAATGGCATCTTGGTGCCCCTGACCATGGGTAGGCCCTGCCACCCACCCAGCAGAACCTGGCCCTGGGTGCCACTTGTCACCTGTTTGTGGCTCAGCCCCAGGCAGCTGCTGGAAGCCCAGGGTCCTCTGTGGCTTAGGCATGGCTTGGGCACGGCTTGGGCATGGCTTGGGCATGGTTTAGGCATGTCCCTCCGCTGCTTGGGCATGGCTTGGGCATGTCCTGTGCAGAGATGTTGCTGCAGGGCTCCCCAGAGCTGCAGTGGCAGTGCAGAGGTCTTTGAGTTAAAACAAATGATACAAAATGATGCTGGATGCTACTGAAACCCAGTGGGAATGTGCGGGTGAGCAGCTCTCGTGCCCCACATTCAAGGCTGGGATTTCTCAGCGCTTATTTCCTTCTCCCCATCAATCTCCCACTATAGGGGCGATGCTCTAACTCACAGAAGGACCGATCCCCTCGTTCCTGGGGGCTGAGCTGCAAAACTGGGCTGCAGCTTGAGGGGCATTGCTGCTGGCAGGATAGGAGTCCCTGGGCGGGTGCGTCACTCCTGCATTATCTCCCCAGTTCCCCCATCCCCACACCCTGCAGCCACCCAGGCTCAGGGCTCCCCTGCCTGAAGGCAATTCAGCTTCAGGGATGCAAGAGCCTGCGGGTGCCTGTGGTCCCTGCCACGCACATACGACCAGAGGGATGTGAGCACCAGGGTTCCAATTCCTGCTGTGCATGGAACGGCCAGATTTGACTCAAAAGCAAGAAAAAAAATAATAAATCTTTAGCCCCTGCTAGCAGCATGACAACCATGGTGGATCCCGTTATCCTCCAGGCTTTCTGGAGAGGCTTAAAGCACCTCCAGCTCGGAAACTTGGGTGTGCAGCTGAGCAGAAGGGCTGGCTGGATTTGAGGGGGCTTGAAGAGCGAACAGCAGCTTGAGGAAAATTTAGGGTGGTGGCAAGAAGCAAAGAAATCCCCTAAGGGGCTCTGTGCAATGCCAGGCACCCTCCACTCAGACCCAGCCACCCTGCAACCCGCTGGGGTCAGCTACAGGATCATTCCTATCCGCCGAGGGTGTGGACTGGGGCTGCGGATGGTGCAGCCCACACGTGCTTCCCAGTGGGGTGCAGCTCTGGGACCCCTGGGCATGCTGGGTCCCATGGGTGCCCCCCTGTGCCACCAGCACCCCCCAAGCAGCGAGTTAATCTGCATCTGGGAGAAGCTGCCCAGCTTTGCCTTCCTTGCTGGAATTACGTTGACGGGGACCTGCAATCTTCCAAGTGACAAGCACTGCCGGATTAATGCGGGACTCAGCAAACCCAGGGGCTTTAGGGAGCTGAGGGGAGCTGATGGATGGGGGGGTCACCCACCCAGCTGGTGCTGAGACTGCGGGAGGGGGATGTGGGTGAAAGCAGGGGGGAGAGGATGGGGGACACCCCCCCCCCCCCTCATTTAGAAGGGAAAGAGAAGAATTAAATATTTCAGCCTTCAGAGCTGCAGGGACAATGGTAGCATCTCCCCGGGGAGCAGTGTTCAACCAGGAGTGGTACCCAAGGCGAGCACCACTCGTGGCCCGTGCTGCAAAGTGGTGGGTGCTGATTTAGGACGGTGCCCCCCCACCCTGCCCAGGGCCCCGGGGATGGGTCCCATCCTTTGCAGCAAACCTGTGGCTCATTTCCAGGTGCCTGGCTTATGAAGCTGGAGGTGTGGGAGAGCTACAGTAACCACCAGGCATGAAATACTCCTCTGCCCCGTCGGCTTGCTGCCCTGGTGAAATATAGTAGAGGGAAAACATAAAAGTCCCATTTCCAGCTCCATAATATTTCCTGCCAAAACAAAGTAAAATGTGCTGCCTTAAATTTTCTGCAAAATTCTTTTGAGGTTATTTTTTTCCCTAAATTAAGCCATACTAATTATTTTCAGCCACTTTATCTCCACTCTGCAACACACCAGGAGGGTGCAGGCGGCAAGCATTTTAAGCCTCCATAAACAAAAGAGTAGTTTGGAAAATAATTCTATCAATTAATCAAATTAATCCTGCAGTTTTAGTTACAAGCCCCAAGTGGCAAGGATTCTAGCCTGCGGTTAGGAGCTATCTCTCATTGACAGCATTTAAATATTATGATTGCAACAGTAATTAAAGAATATAATATGCCCAGCTTTGTGTCAGCCTTCTACCTTCAGACCTCAGCGCTGTGCTGGCAGAGGTCAGCTTGAGGACAAATTGATGATGACTAAACTTGGCCATCACCACCACCAATTGGTGATGAGCAAACCGCCCCATCGCTGTCACCAACTGATGATGACCAAACTGGGCCATCACCATCACGTTGGATTTTTTTTTCCCCCAGGACAAGACACTCAAGCCATGAGTAGGACTTGGCCAGGATGCAGGGAGGAAGAGGAGATGCACAATCACCTTCACCATTGAGAAGCTCCACGGCTTTGCAAATGACTGAAAGGTGACAGCAGCCCCACCAACGTTCTCCCACAGCCACTGTCCACAGGACACCACGATGGCGCACAGAGCATCCGAGCATCCAGCTGTCAATCAGAAACATCATCATTCGGTCAGAGATGTGCGTGGGAGGAGGGGACCGTGGGGGTATGGGACAAAACCAGGGAGGAACATCCCACAAACATCACGCAGACAGGGAATTTCTGTGAAAATATTGGAATATATTTGAAAAGATTAATCATGTATGATTTTACAGTACCACCCCATATTTTCATCTCATACTTTATTTAACAATATTAAAGAGGCACTTTAAAAGCACACATACAACATCATAAAACGGCGTTTCCTGCTCTCTCTGCTTCTCTGACAAAATATCAAAATAAAAACTTTTGACAGAACACATTGCACCCAAGGTAAATTACCTACAATATTTTTATACAATACAAAGAATTGTAAAGATACATATTAACAGAATAAAGCCTCTTTTTTTTCCTTTTAAATCTAAAACAAAACAAAAAATAATTGCAGGACAGACGCAAAGTACTCTGACTGTTCATATCACATCAGTGCATTACTTCACCTCCTTGACTTGGGAGTATTTCAATAGTATTTTAATTATCCTCCATGTCCTTGTTTGCACCTGAGATTTCTTTCCGGATTCAAAAGTTCGGTTGTATAACGCGCTTGTTTAATGTGACGTAACCTTTTTGTCACTATGGAGTACCAGCATACAGGATTTTTTTCCTCTAAAGTTGGATTTTTTAAAATTTTTTTTCCTGCTTTGTTTTCTTTTACAGGTAACGGCTACTTCCTAACGGTTCCCTTTTATTTTTCAATCAAGGAAGTCTGTATTCACATTACAAAAGAAGAATAGCACCAGTAACTGCATAGTAAAAAGCGGATACCTATATAGCCACTAACTCAATACAGTAAGATAGTTTAGAAGTGATACTGTTGAGGGCACTCGGACAGTACCGGTTTGGTGCGGTAAGTTGGCACAGTTTTGTCGTTGCGCAAAAATTCCCCTCACAAACAAAAAGAAAACACACGCACGCACACACCCCCACCCCACCCCACCCAAAATATCAGAGTTTGTCACAAGTGTCAAGGTGCAGTTTGCTCGCGGTGGCGGCTCTCCTCTGGTTACATCGTCCACAGTGGTCACAGAGCGGCAGCATCCTCTGAAGGGCTCGGGCAGCCCCAGCAGCCCCAGAGCTGGTTCGTTATTCTCTTGACGATGTAGAAACAAATTCATAGGGATGGCTGTCAAAATATAGGACACTTGATTCTTAATTTAATTTTTTTTTCTCCCCTAATTGTATCATCTCTTAGGCCAGCTCCCAATTAAATGAATTGTACGGGATTATTTGTGCAAAATCTTCAAAAAAAAAATTTGCTTTCTACAGTGTACTGCACCTTATGAATAAGACGTCTACGGAATGAAGTTCATCTCTTCAAGTACTTTGTACAAAGATAACACAGACACAGACTCAAAAGGGTCTGAGATTTGCAAGTATCCTTATAACCTCAGCACTTCTGCAATAAAGCAATTGCTCTCGACGATTCAGTCTGCCCAAAGCGATTACAATTTCAGTTCATGAAAATCATCAGCAACATCAAAGTTCTAGCATTTGCATGATAAATCAGGTGAATTAAAGTAGATTAGTAGACACAAAGCAAACTATTTCACAGAGGCTGCAGTGCAAGTTCATTTAAGCTAGACAGAGAAATCATGCTACACAAACGAATTTAATGCTTTGATAATTTTTCCCTTGCAAACCCCATGAAAGCAGCTGAGGATCACCATAAGTCACTTCCATAAATTATTCTGAAGTATCTCTTCTTAAAGGAATTTTAAAGCTAGTTAATTTTTGCCCAAAGAGTTGGCTTAGCAGGTTGTTCTGGGACTCGGCGGTGCGGTAGCTGGATGAGCCGGCCGGCTTGGCACCGCGGGCAGCACGCGGGCTGTGCAAGGAGCCGTGCGGGGACGGCACTGGCCCCTTGGCCAACACTTGGTGGAGGCTCTTCCCCAGAATGGCCTTTCTGCGTTTCATGTCCCCGTTGGCATGATGGAGCTCCCCCTTCTTCTGATTGTAAGTGTCCAGGACCATCTTCTTCAGCTGGGAGCCTGTTTTGGGCTTGGGTACCAGTTTGTTGCAGTGTGCCTCCCTCCTCCCAGGGGAGAGGGCAGAAGCTTCGGCGTTGCTCCAGCCGGCGCCTTTGAGGTCGCTGGTGCTCTCACTCCTTGCCGGGCATGGGGTCCGGGCTTTTTTCTTTTTCCCATCTCCCTCCATGTTCTCCCGGGAGCCGGAGCTGCCCCGGTGGCTCAAGGATTTGTGCTCTTTCCTCCTCTTAGGGTGAAACTTTCCGGCGGCTTTGCTCGGCTCCACGTGGCTGTGTCTCATGGTGTTGCTGGACGCCTCGCCTTGGGGCTGGTGGCCAGTGGATTTGCTTGGGTTGCCACCTTGCTCCTTGGTGTCAGTGCTACTGTTCTTGGCCTCAGGCACGGCTTTCTCCCTCCCCGAGATGGGTTGCTGAGCCTCCTCTGCACTGCCATCAGGGCTGCCCATGCCAGGGGCAGCCTCACTGCTGGGCTGGCCACCTGCGGTCTTCTTCTGTGGGACCGAATCTTTGGCAGCCCCGTTCAGGGTGGGCGATGCCGTCCTGTCCTTCAGGGGCAGGGGGTGGTGTGCAGCTTCTGGAGATGCGGCCTTAGAGGCACCTTCACAAGAAGAGGCATCGCTGGCATTGGGGCTGCCCCATCTATGGGTCTCCTTGGCTGATGGAACCTCTGCCTGTGGGGAAGGAAGCTCTGAGACCTTCTTGGCAAGCTGGAGAAATGGGATCCCATTCACGGCATCGCTGGCTGCACTGGGATTTTCCAGGACACCCACTATATATTCATCTTTGTTGCCTACGATTGCTCTTTTATGGGCGTCGGTGTAGCCACGTTTCTCAGTCAGGTGTGGAGGAGAGAGTTTTTGGTCTGTGGCCTGGTTACAAGCCAACCCAGCAAGGTCAATGGTAAACTCAGGCGAGTCCAAGAAAGGAAGTGGTTTCCCATCAAATGCTCCTTTCTCCAGCTCTTCGATAGACAGGGCAGCGATATGGCCAAGCTCTGGGCTGCTCGCCGCAGCCTGTGGCAACGACAGGGAGAGGCAGGGTGGCGGAGGCAGGGCATCAAACTGGGATTTCTCCATCTCTGCCAGGAGGTCGGAGAAGTCACCCACCAAGTCTTCTGTTTTCACAGGGGGTTGGGGTGCTCCCGGGTCACTGGGAGTTGCAGGGAAGGAGGCGGTGGGAGCCTGCAGGCTGGGGCTTGCAGCCTCTGCTAGCTGAAGGTCACTAGTGTGGTCCAGGTGGACCGGCGAGCTGCATGGGAGCGAGCTGCTGTGGTGAACAACCTTCCTCTTCTTGCTCGGTGGCATGCCCTCCCGGAGAGAGCCGTCCTCTTTCACCTTCTCCCTGCTCTCCCTAGAGGCAATGCCAGGCCTCATGACCCCTCTGAATTTGAAAGTCTTGTTGCTTCCTGCCAGGTGCTTCTCCATGTGCCGGTCGTACTGCTCTTTCTTGGAGAAGGTGTAGTTGCACATGCTGCAGATGAAGGACTTCTTGATAACGTGCATGACATCTGCACAGAGCTCGCAGGCATACAGGGTGGTGTGCTTGATCTCCTGCTCCTCCACTATGCCATGCTCCTGGCTGAGGTGGTTTCGCAGCTCCTTTGTTTCCTGGTAGAACATGGGACACTTGTGGCACAAGTAAATCTTCTGTAAACTGTGCACGACTAAGTGCCGCTGGAGCTTGAAGGGTTTGGGAAACTGTTTGCCACAGTGATGACAGTCCCTGGAAGGGTCCTTGCAGTCTGGGTGCATGGGGACAGATTTCGGGGTGCCTTCGCTTTTCGCTTTGTGCTCTGGAGACGGACTGGTGGATGCTTTAGAGGAGCTGGGTGCAGGTGGCTTCACCTTGACGTTGCTTTCCAAGGGGTCTTTCATTGCCTTGGCCTCCTGCTCGAGAGGCAGCTCCTTGGGGCTCTTGTTCTCTCTGCTAAACACATGCTTGCTGCTAGGGTTGGCGTGCCGGGAGGACCTGCTGGGCTTCCGATACATGATGGTGTTGAGGAAGTGGGTGACAGCAGCATTGTCCTCACCAAAGCAGGCTGGCAGGCCCATCACGGACTTCTGCGCTTGCCCCTTGCGAGCGAACTGGGTGGCGTGCTCCCGGAGATGCTCGTTGTACATCCAGACATCAGAGATCTCCTTTAGGCACATCCCGCAAGCCCACAGACCTGCTTTGTTTTTGGCGTGCTTCTCCTTCAGGTGGTCCCTCAGCTGCTCCCGGGAGCTGAATTTGCGCTGGACACACATGTAGCAGGTAGGTGGAGGGGAAGGGTTATGGGAGAGCTTGTGGAAGTCCAGCTCCCCCAATGTCAGGAACCACTGGAAGCAGACTTTGCATTTGTACTGCTTGTCTTTGGTCTTGATGGTTAGCTCACTGCGGTTTTTCCCCAGTTTCCCATCTTCTAGCTTACTTCTGTGCTTGCTGTGCTGGCCCGGCTTCGGCTTATAGCTCACAGCATTGTCCTCCTCCTGGCCAGGAAGGTCTTCACAAGGGCTGAAGAAGCACACGTCTCTCATTTTCAGCTTTGCATTCAGCATCTCGATGTCGATGGTATGAAACTCAGGAGAGTCTGAGTCTTCATTAGCCTTGCCATCGTAGGGCTCCTCCGCCAGCTCGGGGGGCTCAGAGCTTGCTTCTCTGAGTGAGTGCTCATCCTCAAGGTCCATCAGAGGCTCAAACATGTCCTCAGCAGAGAGGCTTTCTCCCTCCTTCTCCAGACTCCCCCAGATGTTCAAGCTGGGGATGTTGTCCACCTGGCTGCTTTGGCACAGGAAGGTTAGCATGTTGTCTTCCAGGTCAATGTCCTCCTTCCCTTGGTCAATCTCGCAGCCCGATCTCAGCGCAATGCTTCTAGATCCACTGGGAGCGGCATCTCCGCTCTTTGCCTTGCTGCCGTGACACATGTTGAGCATTAAGGCATCGTCAACAGAGATGGTTTCGTATTCGCAGGGGTCCTTGGTGACACAGAAGGAGCTGTTTTCACCGAGGTCAGAAGCTAATCGGATCGTGAAGAGGTCGACAGCACCCGCTGGCTGGAGGTTTACCTCAGTGATGGGCTTGGGTTTCTTGCTGCGCTTCCCATACACCCGTGTGCACTTTCTCCGGACAAACTGGTCGTCCCGGGGGAACAGCTGGGAGAATGTGGAGTCATCATCAAACAAGCTCTGGAAGTCTGAGACGGCCGTGCTCTCCATGCAATGCTCTCTGCCTGGTGGCATGTCTGCCTTCACCCATTGCTTTGGCTCTGCAGGAGGAGGGCTGGTCCCTGCCGTGGTCTGCAGAGTGCCTTGCCCAGGAACATTTTGAGTGGCTGCTGAATGACATGTCTCCAGCGGCAGACCACCTTCGGCAGGAGCCGTAGGACCCTGCGGGGCATCACTCCCATTCCCAGAACCACTGCCTGCCCCTGGACTGTCTCCTGTCTCAGCATCCACCTCCTCTGCGCCATCAGTACCACAATGCTGCTCTTTGCCTACCTTGCCCAATCCCTTTGCCACTTGCTTCACAAACCCGCTAACCCACTGTTTGCAATCCTGTGTGTCTTCCACTCTGTTTGGATCTTCCACCTCCCCAGGACAGGCGACTGTGCTCGCCACTGACCCTGACCCCTTGCTGACCATCTCCTTTGAAGACACCATCCTGTCACCCAGATCCTCTGCAAGTTCAGCTGCACAAGGGGACTGTTTAGCTTTTTGAGAGTGCTGGGTTGAGTTGGACCTATTTTGCTCCTCTGTGGAGATGCAACCACCTGGCTCATGCAAGCCCTCTGCGATCCTGGGCAGACCAGAGCTGAGGACAGCAGGGGGAGGACCTGTGCTCTTCTCCAGCTCACATGGACCATCGGGCTCAGTTCTGCTGGGAAACACCTTTGCTTTCCTTCGTCTCGCTTTTCTGTTTAGCTTCTTTTCAGAATTGCTGTTCACCTCTCCGGGATCTTTGCTTTGGCTCCTTCTGCCCTTTTCTCCCTTCCTGGCTTGCTGTCCCGTGTCCAGCTTCCCAGCTGCTGCCTTGCCTGCTCCCCTTGTCTCCAAGCGCGGTCCCTTTGCCTTCATCTCCCTCTGGAGAACACGTGTGTGGTGCAACTCCTGGGACATCTCGAAGGAGATCACACTGAGGTCACTGAGCACTCTGCTGACCACTTCTTGCATCTGCGTGCTGGGCTCTTTCTCCAGTTCTGGGCATATTTTCTGGGAGACGTGTTCAATGTTGGGGGTCAGCATCTGTGAGCTGCAGGTTTTGTCTTTGACTGATGTCTTCAGGCTCCTTGTGGGCACCTTTTGGGCTGCTTTTGATGTCTTGTCTGTAGGAATCAAAGCAGACCTGGGAGTCTTGCTGGGCTGTGGTACGCCACCGCTCTTCACCTGGTGCTTGACAGCTTTGTGCCTGGTCAGGCCAGGTTTGGACCGAAAAGTAGCTGAACAAATGTCACAGGTCACCGGGAGCCCATTTGGCTTCTTTTCATTGTGAAGTTCAGTTTGGGAAGGGTTTGGAGTACTGTCAGGCGTGTTGCCCTCTCCTTGGCCCATACTGTTTAACACACAACTCTCAGCTTCTCCAGCCCTATCGCTTTTGGGCTTCTCCCCTTTTAAACTCTTTCCTACATTCTCTGTGGTTTTGGAAAGATCAGGTCCCACCTCTGCTGCCTCTGAAAACTTGTGACCATTTAAGTCATCAGGACCAAGATCTTCAGTCCCTGTAAGACCTCTGTTGACACTAGCTGGCACCTGCTGAACAGCAGAACCATTGCACAAAGCCTCTGGTTCACTTTGATGCTCATTTCCATCCTCAGAGCAGCTTTCAAGCCTGTTCTCTTGGTTCAGGTTCACCTCTCTTTCTCTGATCGGCAGAAGACCCGTTGTGGTCTGGGCTGGGTAATTTTGGGTTTCTGGAGGAATGGAGTTGATGACTGTATCTGTGATAGTGCACACTTGGTTTTCTTTAAAATGAGAACTTGACAGCCCAGCGCCGGTGCTTTCGGGTACCTCTTTCCCAACACCCTTCTGGTCAAAAGGTGTTGAGCAGGGAAGAGAGCAGCCCTTCCCATGTGGTTGCTGGGCACCATCCATCTCCAAGGCAGAGCCCACCAGACGATCAGTGTGCAGCAGAGCACAGGGTCTTGCTGTCCCTTCTCTTTCAGGTGATCCATAGTTACCCAAAACACCGTCGGGGAGGTGATGGTGACCATCCTCGACCGTCTCCATTGCCACGGCCCCGCAGTGATGCAGTAAGGGAGGAAAGGTGGGTGCCCTTTTCCATGTCCCTTGCTCTACCGGGCTCACGGAGGGGTGATGGACACGATGGCTGTTGGCCTCAGGAGGACACCTCTTCATGGTGAATGAACTTGATGCATTAAGCAGGGACACACCATATTTCTTCTGACCTGAGAGCTGAGTGCCAAAGCTGGGGACCTCTCCTCCCTCAGCCCCACCGCTTTGCAAACATTTAGGGTGAGAAAAATTGGCTGGCAAGGGCAGGTTGGCTGGAGATTCGCCTGTGTAATGACAGCCATTGAGGGACTTCTTGCCATTTCCTTCTCTGGGAACCTTTGCAATGATTGTGCTGGCTTTTGTCTCCTGCACCAAGTGGTGGTCCTGGTGGGGATCCTCCTTGGAGGGCCTGGGGGAGCTGGTGGGACTTGCGGGAGCACTGCGCCGGGGCTGTGCTCCCTGCCCCACCTGAATCCTTTCCAGCCTCTCTGCTGCTGCACTGCCCAGTGTTTCTTCCTCGAGCAAACTATGGCTTAAATGCGATTGCTCATGTTTTTTAAATGCCAAGGTTGCTTTGGTTTTATCTTGCTCTGGCTCTTCCATGAGCTGATAGGCTTTCTTTCCTTGCCCTGGCAGTGGGGTCACCTCTATGTTTTCGAGTGGCAAGAGGTCATTATGCTCTTGGGAAACACCATCTGCACGGATATTAATGTCATTCAGTTCCGCGTGTTCATTTGCTAAGTGCTGCAGCTCCGTTACATTATTTTGCAGCTCTGGCTTCACGAGCGTGGATTGTTTTGCATGGTAAGAGCCGACTGCACTGAATGACTCCAGCTGCTCACATCCACCAGAGAAAAGCACGGCCTCTTCTGCTGGGGCAGCGGTGTTTTCCATGTTGCCTCCAATGAGGACATCCCCCTCTCCTTGGTCAGGGCAGTATGTCCGACTTTCCCCCTCCATGGCACCACCACTCTCCTCTTTCTGCTCCGGCTGGATGCGGGTGGTGGCAGAGGGGTGGCTGGGGGCAAGCAGCATGGGGAAGCACGGCATCAACAGCTCCTCTTCGTTGCTCTTTACTGTTCGGGCAACGAAGAGCTGCAGCTGCTGCAGAGGGTTGGCAGCTGTCTCCTGGGGTGCCAACACCTTCTGGGAGCTGCAGTCGCTCTCCTTGGGCAGACTCAGCATATCGAACAGGAGCACTTTCTGCTTGCTGGCTTTGTCACTGGCTCCAGGGGCTGGATAGGTGGTGGGGCTCTTCCTCTCCTCCGTTTCTTCTGTCAACGCAGACCCATCACCATCCCCTTTGAAGTCCTCGGCACTTTTTGCCGTTTTGGGTGACTCGGGCCTGCTTAAGGGTCTTTCTTCTGTATCTGGGACCTCTTTGATGTGAGGCGAAAAGGTGAGATCCAAGCCCGGAGTGGGACCCTGCTGAAACCCAAATTCAGGTTTACAGTTTGGAAGATGGGCATCAAACTTCTCCAGCTCTGCAGCACCAGTGAAGCTTTCATCTGCTTTCCCCGGCACAGGGAAGCTCTCGGCACTGCACTGGCGTGGCAGGGATGGCAGGGGATCTTTGGTCACTTCTGCTGCCTCCAGGATCTTGGGGAACACGGAGTTGGTGACAGCGGGAGGGCTTTTTGTCATGGGCTCTGTGTAGACAGGAGCCTCTGTTTGGTCTGGTGTGCGTGAGCCAGGCAGACTTTTGGAGGAAGACCCATTTTCCATCTTTCCGGGGTCACTTTCCTTGGTGGCCATGGCTCCTCGGAGCTGCTCACTGTTGTCCTTGGAGCAGAAACGGTTTGCAGCGAGCGGGGCTGGCGTGCATATCCCTGCCTCCAGCGACCCCAGCTCCACCGGGCATGGCCAGGGCTCCCTGGGTCTCTCATAGTCCCCACGGGTGCTCGCAATGGCTGGCTTCTCACCTCCCAGCCTCTCCCCAATGCAGAGGCTTGAACTGCCCAACTCATCTGCCAAAAACAGTCCTTTCTCATGGCCTGTCTCTTGCTCGACTGGCAGTGGTGGGAACTGCTCAGCCGCCTGTCCTTGCAGATGGGCAGCAACGTCTTGCTCGGGTTTCTGAAGGGCAACGGATGCCTCGTTATCCAGCTTGCTGGTTTGCAGTTGATTTTCCAGCTCTGTGACTAATCGCTTGATCTCCAGCTCATCATCTGATATGTTGTTCATAAAAGTCACGTTATAATCTGTTATCCTGTCTGGTAGTGGCAGGGAAAGTTGGCTGGTAGGGACAGGTCCTTCCTCAGGGAATTTCTTGGCTAGTGGCTTCTCCACTGAAAGGCTCTGGAACTGAGTCATGTCTTCTGGCAGCATTGGAGCCACCTCCTCCATGAGGGACCAGTCTTTCTCTGGCATGAACGGTGGATACGGTTGCTCAAATGGCAGTGGCTTGCTGGGGGGATTGCCAGGACAGGTGAATGTTGTCACATAACCATCCTTGCTCGCAGAAACAGTCTCGTACAGTGGTGGATCAAACTCGGTGACAGGAAGCTCTCCAAATATTGAAGAGGAATCAAAGCTGAGAGGGGAGGAGACCTTGCCCTGCGGCGTTTCTGCAGCGTACGGGGAGATGCTGGCATGCTTCTGCTCGAAGGAGCTGGCATTGATGTCATCCCGGCATAAGTACATGTCATCCATGTGTGAGGAGCCCAAGGCTGGGGGCTTTGAGAAAAGGTTGTCATTGTAGTGACTGGGGGGGCCTTTGGGATCGAAAAAGGAGTTGTCACTGCTGACATATGTATCTGGTGCCTTGGCAGTGAGCATCATCCCCACTGCATCCCCCCTGTACGGGGCAACCGGTGTGGGGTAGTCCTTCCGACCATCACACAGCCCGTGTGCCTTCAAGTATTTGATGCCCGCTTCCGCATAGGCGGCACTCACGCTGCCAGGACTAGCTTCGTTATCGCCGTGGGATGTAGGAATTAGCTCTTCTGCATGGTACTTCAGCCCGTCGCTCGTGAAGGGGGAAAACTGATGCCTCTGGTTGACCATGGTGAGCTTGGGTGAGTCCTGAGACTCCAAGGTGGGTTCTCCTGCCTCCCCCATGTGATCTGCTGCTTCTTTGGGCTCTTCTACCCCCTCCTTACAGGAGACCCCAGCGGGGCTCCTGCCCGGGGCGGCCGTGCTGGGCAGCTGCCTTTCCTGGGGCTGCGGTAACAGTTCCTCCTTTCCACAGTCCATCACAGCAACATCTCGTTCAGTACTCGGACATGTCCTGGAGCCTGCTAGCAAAGGTCTGGCTGAGCCCAACCGCCTGCTCCCCCTGGGAAAGTCCTCTTTGCTCTTCTGGCTCTTTTTTGGACTCCTGTCTTCGGGAAGGCTGAGTGGAGTCCTTGGTGCATGTGCCGGGCTGCCCAACCGCCTCCTCCTCTGCGTGCCTCCCTTCTCGCTGCCCGAGCCGGCGCCATCAGCGTGGGGTGGGCTGGTGCCCATCTCGTTGGGCATGCTACTGCTGTGGTTGCTGCCAGTAGATGACTGGCTGCTTCGTCTTCGGACTCTGGAAGCACAATCCTCTTTCGTGGCATCCTCCTGGCTCGGGACCCCCCCATGCTCCAGTGTATCCCTTTTCTGACTGTCCCTTTTCCGGCTGTAGCTCCAGGCTGGGTCTTTCTCTTTGACTCTCTCACTTCTTCCTGGGCGTTTCTTACTGAAGTTGCATTTGGTCCTCCCGATGAATCCCGTGCCACGCTTCTTCCTCCCCCGGAGCTTGCTGCGCTCTGCCCTATCGTCATCCGAGTCGGAGACATAGTCGTACTCCTGAAACTTGCCCTCCTTGGCAGCTGGCATCAGCCTCTCGGTGACCTGGGGGCACTGTGCCTGCTTGCTGCTCTTCACTTGCAGTTTGTGCAGCTTGTTCTTCTGCTGTACGATCTTGTGAATGAGCTCCTTGCTCCACGTGCCACTTCGGGGCTTCCGCTTCTTCATGTCCTTCATGGAGAACCGGGGTGGCTTGGAGCTCTTGGTGGCAATGCCTGGTCCCACCTCACCCTTCACCGGAGGCTCCTGGCTGAACTTCCTAGGATGCTTTTGGCTGGAGGTGGACTTGGAGGAGGTGGTGGACGCTGGGACGCTATTCTTCCTGCCCGCCCGCAGCCTGGCTGTCCTCTCTGCTCCTGCTGCCCCGGGATCTGGCTCCTGGGCTGCCAACCTCTGCGCTGCCCTCCCCTTGTGAAGGTGCTGCTTTCCTGCCCCTCTCTTTGCCTGCTCCGCACCTGGGTGGCCATCTTCATAAAAATGGCCAGCCTTGGGCTGGCCCACTGCCTTCTCTTCTGCTGTTTCCTGCTTTGATTTGCTCTCCGAGGCCAGGGCTTCCTTCACCTTGTGGGACATCCCACCACCAGCTGCCTTCATCCCCGTCAGCTCCTCATCAGCAAACACATCTATGAAGCTGCTGTCTATCTCTGGGTTATCTGACTGGTATCCCATGCCGTTGAGAGCTTCGGTGATCAAGCTGTCCAGCTTGGCATCATCGATGTCCAGGTCCGAGGCAGTGAGCGGCAGGGAGCTGGTGGTGAGGCCATTGAAGAGACCGCCCTTCAGAGCATCTTCCTTGCCCTCGCTTTTGCTTTCCCCATCCAGCAAGAAGTCATCGCTCTTGTTTAATGCCAACAAATGCGCCTGGTGGTCTGGAGAGAGCCCCAGGCTGGGGGGTTTGGGGGGCTCTGGGGGGAGTGTCTTCCGCCCCTCGGCTGCCCGGGGAGCATCCTTGCCCTCTCCCTGTAGAGTGGGATGGGAGGCGCAGAACTGGCGGTGCTGCAGGAAGGAGGAGAGGTTGCTGTAGTTCTGGTCGCACTGCTTGCAGGTCAGGAGCACATCCAGCTGGTCCAGGCTGGCGCTGCTGAGGGAGCTGGCCAGTAAGTGATGGGAAGAGTATGGTGGTGGAGGCTGCTCCCCGTCCAGCCCATCCGAGCATCCTTTGGCCACCTCCACGCCAGGTTTGTGGAATGGGCTCGCCGGGGTGCATTTCAGGAGGTTGTCATCTTTCAGGGCATCAGGAGGGAAGTGGAAGGACTTGATGGAGTCTGTGGGGTGGTAATGAAGTGAGCTGTTGCTCAGGATGTCAGAGGGGTGGAAGGTTTTGTTGCTGTCCTTGGGATGGCAGGGGTGCTGGAAGAAGGGAGAGGGGGTCAGCGCTCCAGACATCTGGCTGTCTTCGAAGCTGGGGTTGAGCGGGCTGCTGGACATGGGGGAGAGCGATGAGCAAGTGCTGCCGCAGGTGGGGTTCGGGACAGGGGATGGCAGCGGGGACTCACAAGGGGAGGCAGCTACCAAGGCCGATGGAGGCAGGACCAGCGCTGAGCCTGACGAGCTCCTTGAGGGAGGAGGAGGAGGACCTACTTGACCCATGCTGTAGAAGAGGGTTTTGCTTCTTGAGTCACAGGCAGGAGACCCCGGCTCCTTCCCACTCTCAAAAGAGAAAGCGCCCGTTGAGTTGGGGTCTCCCCTCTGGACCCCAAGGCTCTCTCCCGACAAGAGCTTTTTGCCGTGATACCCTGGAGAGTTACTTACAGGGGGCCCTTTTGGGGCTTTTGTGCTCCCCTGCCACTCTGACGTGCCCAGCGGGAAGGGGAGCTTCTGGCTGGTGATCTGTCTTGACAGCTCTAGCCTGTTTTGACCCGGCATTGCAGAAGTAAGGTGTACTTGCTGCCAAGGTATCCTGGCATTTTTCTGCCTGTGCTGCCTCTGCTCGGGGCCAGACTGGCACTCGAATGAGAACTGGTTTCCAACAGGGTTTGAATAAGGTGCTGAATTCTGGTCCATGGGAGAAAACGCCTTAGCGGCACCTTCCCAAGCTTGCACAAGCCTGGGGTGGGTGGGTGCCGTAGTGGGAATGCTTGTCTCGAAAGGCACGGATCCTGTGCTGGCGCTGCCCGCGGGAGAACTGCAATAGGCTTTGCTCTGAAAGTGCACTTGGGAGAGAGAGTTTGGTGGCATGTTCCTTCTCAGAGGGCTGCTCTGGGCCAGCAGCTGCGGGCTGGGGACACTGTCTTTCGCTGAGGCTTGCCTCTTACCGACTGGCTTTGGCATACTAGGCGAGTGTAAACTAGACAGAAAAACAGCTTGGTTTTCTTGGAAAGTGCTTGGGTTTTGGTCGATAGCACCAGATGACGAGAGAGCACCATTGGGGTCAGCGGGATGCTCGCTCCTGCCCTTGCAGCACGGCAGAGGGCCGTGGTGCGGGGCTGGCGGCGGCAGCGGGTGCAGAAACGGCGGTGGTGGTGGTGGAGGGGGCAAGCCATACAGCCTGCCCTCGGGGGACACGCTCTCGTAGGAGCTGCTGCTCAGTGCCTCCTCTTGCCACTCTCTGGAGGACGAGTGGAAGGCGAAGGTGCCGTGAGCCAGCTGGCCGGTGGCAAGCCCAACGTCCAGGTACTCCTGGCTCCCCGCATCGCTGCGGTACGGCTCCTTCCCCGCATCATGCAGCAGCTGGAAGGGGTACTGGCAAGGCAAAGCCCCCAGACCGTGGGCGCTGGCTTTGCCACCCTCGGGGAAAGAGCTGGGCTTCTGCACCGAGATCCCGTAGCTAGCACCGGCAAAGCTCTTCTCCGGGGAAGGCCAGGAGTCAGTCCTGTTCGCCTGAAACTCTAAATAATGTAGCTGCCCGTTGGTGCCAGGGCTCTTGAGGGGGATGCTGGCAGCGGGGGGCTGCCCTCTGGGGCCGTGGGAGGGGGTGGGCTGTGAGGTATAGTTGGCGGAGGTACGGCCAGCAGCAGCATCAGGGAAGCAGCGGCTGAAGCCAAGGTCTTCTTGCCGGAGCTCAGCCTCGCGCTGGGGGATGCTGGGCACGTGGAAGCGGTAGCTGCCAGCCACAGGGCTGCAGTTTGCCTCTGGCTTCTTTGGGGGGGTCACCTTCTGCTGGGGGTAGGCGATGCCGATGGTGGGGTTCGGCCGGGCGCCGGTGATGCTGAGCCGGTAGAGCTGGTGGTGGCCCCGCTCCCCCTTCCCCGAGCGCCGGCCGCGTTCGCGGGCTCGACCCTTTCCTGGGGGGGACTGGGGGCTGCCCTTGACCTCTCCCCAGGTGCTCTCATTGCCGAACTTGGGTTTGCAGTGGAGGGATTTGAAGTCGATCTTCCCTGCTTGCTGTGGCCGGATCACGGCTTCCCGCTGGCTGTGGGGCTCCTTGTCCTTGGGGCCGGGGAAGGGGGACGTGCCCTCCCCACCGAGCACCCTCCCATCCTTCTCCCCGCAACCTTCAAAGCCAAAGTCCTTGTCGGGGTCTTTGGGGCTGGCCTCAGTATCCCCAATGGTGTAAACATGCTGGGTCTCTCCAGTCATGATACCGAGGGGGAGGGAAAGGCTAGAAAGCCCCGGTTTCCCGTCCTGCTGCGAGCTGCCGTCCCTCCGTCACGGGCATGGTCCTCCTCTGGTGGGCACCTGGGCGGCGAGAGGGGCAGCGGCTCCCCGGGGCCGGGGCGGCGCGGGGGTCCCAAGCGCCGGTGGGGCTCTGCCGCATCGTTTCAGACCTGCAGAGGGGAAAAGGGAGAGAAAGGGCGGCCGTCAGCTGGGGAGGGGGACAGCGGAGGGAGTGGGATAGAGTTTGGCCCCTTTTCTTGGCGCTGCAGTGAGGAGGGGGATGGAGCAACGGGCAGTGTGACACACATACAACCCCCCCCGCCCCCACCCCAGCAGCTTCGGGGTGAAGCCCTCCAGCTTTTGGCTCTTCAAAGGATGCTCGGAGCATTGCACCTTTGGCAAAAGGTGCTGAGGGAGGCACTTTTTTCCTCCGGGGAAGCTATTTCTGGGTTACTTCTTCGCAACATAAGCAGAAAAAGATGACAGAAGAGCTCCACCTACGGATTAGCGGGAAGGGCTGTCGGGCCAGGCTGGGAACGGCTCCCTGTCCCCATGTCCCTGTGTCCCTATGGTCCCGTGTCCCAGCTCCCGCGGCCGGAGGGGTGCTGAGGTCAGGCTGTGCAGCAACAGGCTTTTGCTCTACCACAACTCCCCCCACACCGCATCCCTTCGACCAAGCCACTGCTCTGAAATGCAAGCCCTTTCCCCAGGGAAAGGACTTGAGCTTCTGCTGCCTCTGCCTTAACTTCAACATCCCCAGCCCCCCCCCAAACTACCCCCGCAATTTTAGGCACCGTTAAGTAGGTAAAACCGTAAAAACTGAGCCCTGAATTTACCAGTTGATTTTACAGCTCAGGGACCTCAGGGCATTAGACATGAAGCACAAGTCAAGCGCAGCCTTTTAAAAGGTACCACCAGGATTTTAGCCCCAGACACAGGCTATATTAAAAAAAGAGTAAACCTCTGTTTTAAAGAGTCTCTTTAAAAAAGTCTGTTGGAAACAGAAAGGGTTTCTTTTTCCTCCCTCACTAGAAATGCTTCCTTACTGTCTGCTGCAGGGGGCAAAGGCATGATACTGCTGGGATCTGGGAAGGGGGGTGACCTGGCTGCAAAGCAGTGTGAAATTCAGCATATTAGTCTAATCCTGGGAGTAATTCTAGCAGCTCCCCAGCCCCATTTGGGGACCACCTCACACTGCACAGCCTCACCATCCCAGCAGTGATCTGAGCAGAAAATGAGAATTTCTGCAAGAAAAGGGGAGTGACCTGCATCTTTTCAGGGTCTCTGCAGCGTGCACGGCTCATCTCTCCATTCACAGCTGATGCTTTGCATGCGCACAGAAGCTGGGGTGCGCACCTAGTGCTCTGCGATGCTGTACAGTGCATATGCATTAATAATATTATCGCGTATATATCGAGATAGCAGAGGCACGCGTATATATCGAGATAGCAGTGGGTGCATCCCCACCACTCCTTCTGCAAAGATGCTGCAAGACTTTGCAGGGAGGGGCAGGCAATGCTGCGGGGGGCGCTCCCTGGGGTCCCCTCTCTGGTTTGAGCTGCCAGGCTTGAATTCCTCCACAATTTCACACCCCGCTAAGTGAAATGAATCCTGGGCTGATACGGCCGGACCCTATCGTGCTCGCTCCCCGCGTGCCGGCCAAAGCTCACACACGGCCCTTTGGCATGCAAGGGTTTTGCTTGCAAAACAATGCACCACTTATGCCTCTTCCAGCCACAACTGCAAAGCCTGTTTGCTGCTGTTTAAATTTGCAAAGGCTCCTTGCCAAGATAAAATACTCAAGGCCAGCGCTCGCTACATTATCACAGTCAGTGCTCTTTCAGCCACATAAAGGAGCCTTTTTTAATTTTTTTTTTTTTTTTTTTTTGTAAGGAAAGGCTCGTTTGTGTATCCGTAAAGCTGCAGGATTTGCATGGTGAGGGCTGGGGATTGCTGGTGCATTAGTGCGAGTGCCAGGGGAAACAAACACTGAAGCTCCCTGCGCTGGCAGAGTGCTGGAGATGGGGAACACAGAGCCGGTGGCACACAGGACCATCCTGCTGATGCAGGGGATCTATGTGCCATGCTGGAATGCCTGGTGCTGGTGGCAGAGCCTGGGCAGGAGGTGGGCATGAATTTATTCCCTGTGAATGATAGACAGTACATGGGAATGAGGGCAAGGTGTAAATTAGGGTTTTGTTCCCCAAAACCCTGAGGTTTGTCTCCATGCTGGGGCTTGGGGGTCCCTGTCCCTGCGTTGGGGTCCCTCCTGCTGGCTGCGGCCATGGTCCATCACCATCTGCACACCCAGAATCGGGCCCTGATGGCTCCGAAGCCCTGGGAGCAGCACGGGGAGGAAATCTGGGGCCTCTTGTGAGGCTCAGCCTCTGCTGCTCCCGATCGGGCGTTCGATAAGGAGGGCTGGGTGTGTTGATTTAAAGTGATATTCCTCAGGCAGCTGCCTGCATCCATCACCAGAGGGTTTACGGACCCAGCCCAGACATAGCCCACCCCTTGCAGAATGGGAAACCCAAAATAAAATGAAAATAGGGACTATTGAATCTTTTTTTTTTTTACAGGCTCTCAGCCCGCTCCTTAGTCTGACCACGGGACCAGCTCCTCTTTGGGTTACCTCTGGTATCGCTTCTTGGGTTTTAATGTTTCAGCTCCTGAAAGAGGAGGTGGAAAGGGATGAGACAGGGGCAAAGGAAGATTATGCTTTAAAAAAAGAAGCACGTGATATTTATTACCAGGCTGCTGGCCACAGGGAGAGTGATCCCCACCTGCAACTGTGTGCCCTGTTGGGTGTTCAGCCCTTTCCTCATCCCTGGAGCATCCTCCCACACCAGGGCTCACATGGGGCCAGCTACAGCCTCCTGCTGTGGCTCAGGGACACAGGGACAAGCCGAGCAGTGACGGCAGGAGCCTGGCAGGCGAGGCAGAGCGCAGTCTGCTGCTCTGCGGGGCAGGTCCCATCCTGCCGGGAGCCCCAACGTGCCAGACGGTTTGTGATTCACCACCCCAGCTTTCTGGCACCCCGAGCCAAGTGGTTCAGCTTTTCATGCCTTGAGAGCTGGTTGTGCCCGAGGAGCCGAGCCGAGGGTCCCCTGGGGCTGCCTGTGCTCCCTGAGCTCCTCAGCAGTTATTCCTGCAGGGCTGTCCCAGCACACATGTCCTGGGGGACCGCATCACCCCCAGCCCTGAGATCATCTCCTTCCCAAGAGAGAAGAGCCCTGAATCCCACTAGCGGGATGCTGATGCACCTCAGCCAGGACCCTGTATGGGGTCCACACCATGAAGACCGAGGGGACCACAACGTCCCCACTGTGGGCAGGGCAGCAGCAGGTGAAACATCTCCCCAGAGCAAAACCCTGCTCTGGTGGAAACAGCAGTGAGGGGAGAAAATGGTCGTGTGAACAGCAAAAAACCCACACCACCCAACAAGAAAACCCCACCAGCTGCTGAAGCAAAGGAGGAAGATAGGGTTGAGACGGCAGCACTGCTCACAGAGCGACAGGCTCAGCCCTGCCTGGGCTCAGCGGAGCATCACTCCAGGCAGAAGGCAGAACTCCTTCCCTTCGGTGGGGAGCGGAGGATAGCCTTGCTGGGGCACTCGGCAGAGCCGGGTTCAGCGCTCGGCTCGGCCTCTCCCTTGCATGACCTTGGGTAAGTCAGTTAATCACGGTGACTCAGCCCTCCATCTGTAAATCAGGCGCGATAATGCTTCCCCTCGCCTATCTGCTCTTTGTATCGTCTATTGAGATTAGCAAGGCAGGGACTGTTCTTGCTGTTTGTATGTACAGTGCCCTGTCTAGCGAAGCCCGGATGGGGCTGGGAGATGTGCAGGGCTGGCTTATTATAAGGGGCTCTGGTTGGGTTGGGGGTCTCGGGGCTGTGGCTCCAGCTGGGGTTCAGCATGGGTAGGCTCACAGGCTGCCGCTGTAAGGTGAATGAAAAACCATCCCATGATGGGGCTGCTGTTATCTGGGTGGGTATCGCGGCTGGACGCACTGCGGGCTCGCAACAGCAGCTCAGCGACGGGCACGGGAGTGGGTGGAAGGAAAAAAAATTAATATGCTGGTTGCATGGCACCAGCCAGGCAAACACCTTTCGCTACGGCTGGCAGGAGATGGGGGGGGGGGGGGGGGGGGCGGGCATGTGGGGGTCCCACAAAGAAACTCCCTGGCTCTATGGGCTTTTACTGGCTCTATGAGACACGGGGATGCCTCTAAACATGCTTTGGGTTTTTTTCCCCAAAAAGGGGTGTTTAACCACTGCCTAAAGGATTTAAATCCTACCCAGGTGGGTTGATCTTACCCAGCGTGGCTCTGGTTGGGGCTGTGAAAAATCCCTTCCCCTTGCAAACCGGCCCCTTCTCAAAACCCATGGCCTCTTTACACTTTGTCTCTCATGGCTGGGTTGCTGCGGGGCCAGGAAAGCAGCCGGGGAGGTCCCCGAGCATCCCTGCAGCTGGGGCTTGGGGGGGTCAGGGGCATCCCCTGAGCTTGTCTGGGATGAGGAGGAGAGTGTCTGGCTCCCAAAAATAGCATCCGACCCTGTGCTGTCAGCTGGCCCATACCTTGGCACCCTCCGCCGCTCAGCTACTGCCGGGACTCACTTTCACCTCCCATGAAATATGAATTTCTTGGCTGCAAAGGAAAGAGAAAAATATGTCAGGAATCTCTGTTTGGCTTGGCTGCCAGCACTGCGGCACATGGGGAGCGCTCAGCTGCCAAAAGGAGGGGTTTCCACCCCAAAATGCTCTGTCATGGCCACCCCCAGCTGGGTCCCCCTGGGTGGGTGGCTTTGGCCAGGTGTGTGGTCATAGGGTGCTGTGGAAGTGAGGAAACCGGGGCATGGATGGAGATGGGGTCCTGCCTCCCCCTCTCCTGCATCCCAGCTCCATCCCCTGCATCCCAGCTGCTGAGTCCTGCAGACCCCATGCTTTGCAGGGGCTCATTGCAACCGCGGTCAGGATACGGCCCAAGAGGCAGGAAACAGCCTCATCGGTGGGAGGAGGAGGAGGAGGAAGGGGAGACTGAGGACAGCCAAAGCCACAGCCCTGGGCACGCTCAGGGTACTGGCCAGCCTCTGGCAGGTGCTGAGCACCATGGCAGGGCAGCCGCCAGCCTGCTGCCAGCCAGGCCTCATCCTGCACCCTGCACCCAGCATGAGCCCAGGTGCCGCCCATGCCAGCCCCGACCCTCGGTGCCCCCCAGCTGGGTGGTGACGTGCCGGTCCCTGCGATGCCTGTCGAGGCACAAGCAGGCAGGCAGCGGAGGAGCAGCCCACCTCCCGGCGGTCTCCATCCTGTACCGCGCTGGATCAGGCCATGCTCCTGAAACCGCACTCGCTTACATTACACCTTGGGAGCGAGTTGGGAAAAAGCTGTTTTTTCCCAAGTTTGGGAAAAGGGAGGGGATTTTAAGGGATTGCTGTTACCTCCCTGCCAGCCCCAGGTCCAGCCTGGAGTTAACCCATGTTTGCTGCTCCCCAAGAGCGTGTGGGTCATATCCAGACACATCAAACCCTGCTCTGACATTAACCCATTTCCCGGTCAAATCAAGAGAAAAGCAGGATGAGGGGTCTGGTTCCTGCCCGGGCATGATGCAGTGGGTGGGAGCATCTCACTGGGAGGGATGTCACACCTCCCTTGCCAGCCCTGGCTCCTGCCTGTCCCCAGGGAGGGAGGCTGGGGCTGGGGACTGAGGCTGGCTCTGTGCCCGGGCACCGCTCAGGACCAAAGGGGCAGGTTTGGGGATGGACAGAGGCTCTTTCTGAGAAAGGATGGGTAGAGGCTGGAGCATCACTTGGGCAGGAACCGCAATGAGAAAGAGCTGATCCCTGGTGCCAACAGCTTGAAAAGGACCTTGTAAGAGGGGCTGGGAAAGGTGCTGGGGGTGTGCAAGCGCACGCACACATGCACACGCACACCCACACACACACCCCCACACCCACACCCCCCCCCCCCACACAAAGAGACACACATACACACACACACACACACACAGAGACACACACACAGACACAGACACACACAGTCCTGGATGGTCTGGTCTGGCTGGGTCAGGGCAAAGCGTTGTTTCCAGCAGATTTTTCTGGCCCAAAGAGACGTTGGAAAGTTATTCAGAAAGTTTGTTTCTTGCTCATAACGGTCCAAAATTGATTTTCTGGATCTGAACAGCTTTGAATTTCCAAGCTGGTGATAATCCAGCTTTCACTCAGGATCCAGATTTTGCAAACAGTCCTAATCCTTCCTCGGCTTATAATGCGGAATAGTGGAGGAGGGCAGGTCCCCAGGTGGGCACGGCCGAGCCCAGCAGCTCCCTGGGCACCCCACGAGATGTGGGGGTGTTGCAAGCTGCCATCTCGGTGCTGTGCCTGGGGTCCCTCCCGAATTTTTATGCCACCCAACCCCAAGGTGCTGCGAGAGGAGGCTGCGTGTGGCAGAGGGGATGCCCCACAGGACACGGCACAGAGGAGGTGGCTGGGGTGGAGGGGAGAGAAGACATGAGATACAGCTCAGCCCTGGCTGGAGGTCACCCCAATCTAATTTCTGTGTGAAACGGCACGGATGGATCAGGGTGACCTGGCAAAGCAAACCCCCTAATTCCCTGGCTGGGCAGTTGCGGGAGCTGGGTGTCAATCAGCTACAGACACCCGCTCCTGTCCCATCCCCAGCCACGGCCATCAGCATCCGAGTCTTTTCCAAAGGAAATAAGATGCCCGGTGATGGAGAGCGGTGAGCCTCTCCCAAGGTTTAGCTCAGCTTCTTCTCACCCATCACGAAGCAGGAAAGGCAGCTGGGATGTGCGGGGCCAGGAGCTGCCAGGTTGGAACTACCCCAGGGAAATCCGGGCTGGGGCCACACATCCTCAAGGAGGGAGCGATGGCAGAGCTGGGACCTGCATACTCCTGCCCCCGCCACAGCGCCGGGGCTGCTGGTGAGGTCAGGGTCAGCTCCCAAAGTCCCCCCAGAGCAAGGGGCTGGCCTGGCTCTAGTGTGTTTTGGCATGGGTGAGCAAAGCCCTTCAAAGCTGCTGCTTCCCTAAAAATCCAGAGGCATTAGACATCTGAGACCTCCTCCCCTCCCGCTTGCCGAGCCCCCGAGACTGCGGCGGGTTTAATCTCCCCCAGGAATCAGCATTGGGGCTGGGCCTGACAGCAACATCTTTGTAGGGCTGTAATAAAGAATGACTTATTTTGACATTTATTTAAGAAATATTAATCTTTCATTTTCCTTCTAAATGCTCCTGTTTGCTAAGGAACTATCTGTTACCTAAGTGCTCCGATAAATCTTCTAAGGTAAAATTACATGTTAGATGCTGCCAGAAGGGTACATTTAAGAATACTTCCTAAATTATCAACTGCATTAATCTTAATTACTTCGGTAAAAGTAGAGTCTGGCATTAGGGTGAACTAAATTGAACGGGTGTTTGTTTGTCTTTATCATATCACATATTTGAGATCATTTAACAAAACGCAGATAAAAGGCATGTGGGGCAGCGAGGTACAGAGCAGCTGCCTAATGAAAACGATGGCTCCGGATGACAAAGAGCAGGCAGGAGGGGACCACAGGAACCCTGGGGTCCCCGACATGGCAGGACCTGCCTGGGGCAGGGTGGTACACAGGCAGAGGAGCACGGCAAAAACCCCAAAACCCCCCAAAATTAACTCCTTAGATATCGTTTTGAGTGATAAAAGCAGAACATTGGAAGGATCCGGGTCCCACCACATGCTGGGGAGGCAAAGGGCTCTGGGTACCAGCACATCCCACATCACTCCGTGGGTGCCCTGGCAACCGGCCCGCATCCTGCCGAGGCACAAACAGACAGAGTGGGATGCACTGCAGCCTGTGCTCAAATTTTTGTTGAAATTTGGCTGCTGTCTTGCTTATTCAGAGAATCGTGGTGCGCCTGAGTGGGCCCAGGTCCTCGCTTTGAAATGAGCACATCGCTCGGTATTTTAAAGCACAGAAATGAAATTAAGCATGGGATTAAGTGCTTTCTTTCACTGGAGCCTTGGAGAGGTATTAAATATTGCTGCAATGAAATCTCACCATCTCCCCAGGCCTGCATGACCTGGGCAGATTCGTTATCAAAGCAGAGTGAATTTGCATAAGCCAAAAGGGAGGATTTTCCTCTGTTGCTCACTTTTGTTTTTAAATTAACAAAAATTTGTCCATTGACACCCTGTGTGTGAGATGCTGAAGAGGAGCTGGTTGAAGAAGGGGAGGAATTATTCTGCGTATTGCCAGAGATGCAGATAAAGGATGGATTTTGGGGAAGGGGAGCGCAGCAGCCACATCTTGACTGTCCCCAGCCCTGGCTGACCCCCTTGGGCATCACCAGAACACGGCACGCCAGTGTCCCCTGTCACCATATCCCCCTCGACCCACTTTCCTGGGATAGGGCCCCACTCCACATTTCCCTCTTAGCCTTCTGTGACCCCCCAAAAAGGAAGAAAAAAGCGAAAAAGCAAAGGCAATGACACCATTCCCAGGCCAATATCACATTTCCTTCCTCCTGGCGGAGCCTGGGTCTGCTCCAAGCTGCCTTCCCCTCTGCTCCCGCTCCCAGCCCTGGTCAAACGGGGACAGGAAACCCGAGAGCAATGAGCACATCACTGGTATTTTCACCCAAGCCTCATTTAGCTCGTTGTCCTTTTGGCATCCTTCTCCTCTCCTTTGCTCAGCAGCACAGCTGCCAGAGTGGCTGCTCAGGGATGGGGGGGGCCACGGCAGATCAGGATCTGCCCCACGTTCATTTGGCCAGTTCTGCCTGTGGGCAGGCACATGCACGCATACACGTATTGCTGAGTGCAATTAATTGGCTCGTTGCAATTAACGCAATCAGAGACTTCAATTGGGGTCAGCTAGATGCACGTCAGCGTGCGCATGAAACCAGACCTCACACATCAGGGTGCTGTGCGCCCCCCACCCATGGCGAGTGACGGAGGAAAGCCACTGTCCTGCAGGTCTCGTCCTGCTGAGGACAGTGATCCCCACTGACACCGGGCTGACACTGGGCTGACCAAGCCCCAGCAGACAGACTGACCGACCACCGCCTCTCTGGGGGAGGCTGGTCTCCACAAAAGCAGCGAAATCTCATAATTCCTCCCCAAACTGCTCTGCCTTAAGGGCTGTGGTGGCCCCCGAGACTGATGCACAGCCGGTGTTCAGCAGGCGGAGGGAGCGGCATTTCACACCAGGGCTTAGACAGACCATGGGTGGCATGAGGAGCACGGATAGCACAAGGAGCACGTGTGGCACGAGGAACATGGGTGGCATGAGGAGCACAGGTGGCATGAGGAGCACGGGCAGCACAAGGAGCACACATGGCACAAGGAGCACGGGCGGCACGGGGAGCACGGGCGGCATGAGGAGCATGGGCGGCACAAGGAGCGTCATGGCACTGGCCAGCAGCCCCAGTGCAGATGCTCTGAGCGCACCCACCAAGCTGGTCCAAACGATCTTGTCACCCTCCCAGGCTTCTCCCTGAGCCCAGGCAGGAGGGATGACCCACAGTGGGAGCCCCCCCAAGCCCATCCCTGCTGACACAGGCTCCTTATCTACTGCAACCCACCTGGCACCATCCAGAGGAGTCCCAGCTGTCCCTGGTGGTACCCGACGGCCGCAGCAGCCACCCCACCCTGGACAGCAGAGATGCTCCTGTCCAGCCTGAACTAGTTACTGCAGGATCTGATAGGAGGAGACTGCTGCTAGATTTGGGGGCTTTTAAGCTGTCAACTTTCCTATAATTATTAGCAATGTTTTAAATAAGCTCTCTTCTGAAATTTGCTTCTGAAAGACAAGATTAATGAGCATTTCCTTTGGGGATTTATTGCACTGTTAATTATTCTCTTCCAGAAATTTGGTTCAGAATATTATCAGCTTTTTTTTTTCAATTAAAAGTGATTATAATTTGCTCTGTATAAAAGAAAAGTGGATTTTAAAAAAAAATATATATATCCCCGCTTCCTGATTAAGTATAATAGTCAAGTGATGAAGATAAAAGTAGCCAGTGGCTCTGGCAGGCCGCGGCGTGCAGACATGAACTTGGTGTCCCCCCGCAGCTCCATCCCTGGTCCATCCAGCTCTCGGGATAATGCCGTGCATCCAGGCCGCCTTGCAATTTATGGAATTTTCCTGCAGAGGGAAGCAAAGGTGTCTGCAAGCGGCCGCCCGGCGTGGTGCCAGCTTTGGACAGGGGGTTCAGGAGGAGAAGGCTGGGGTGGGGAGACCCACTGATGCTGCTCCAGCAGCCTCCTTCTCCCAGAGAATATTTGGCCGAAATTCCAGGGCTCGCGGTGGAAGCCAGAAGATGCTCCGTGGGAGACGGATCCCAGTAGGAGCATGCAGCAGTGAGATGCTGGCAGAAATGGTGGTTTCTCTTTTCACTGACAAAATGCCTTTTTGCACCAGGAAAGCTGTGGGGTCTGAAGCAGGGGCAGCCCTAGAGGAAGGGGCTCGGGTCCCTGAAACACAGCCCGGGCCAGGCACCAGCGCCTCACGGCTCACGGGCTGTTTGTCCTCCCCAGCAGACATTCCTCGTGTGTCTCCCAAATGCAAAACATTCAGAAAATGCTCCGAACACAAATGCTTGCTTGGTGGGGGATGGATCCAATTACACCCAAGGCACAGCGGGGAGCAGCCCCATGCATGGCTTTGCTGGAAAACCCCCGCAGACTGCACAAGACCCCGAGACCACGAGACCACGTCCACTGCAAGGTTTGCTTTAACCCCAGACTGTCCCTGCAAAAGTCCCGCTGCTGGGCTTGGCTTATAGAGAACAAGCAAGATGCTGAGCTCAATGCAAAAGCTGCCCAGGAGACGCCCTGTATCAGCATGTCCCTCGCTGGGCCAGGCAGATTTGGTGGGTCCCTGGTGGAGTTGTGGCTGGGGTGACCCATGGGTGCTGTCTGTGTCCCCGGGCACACAGACCGCTGGTGGTGATGGGATGCTCTGGGCTATGCGGATGTGCTTTGGATGCCACCTACCCTGAGGAGCCAAGGTGCTTGCACTGATGCCTTCGAGAGCTTCATACAGCAAGCTGGGATCACATACCCCTGCCCAGATGCCCTGGTGAGGGACATATCACAGACCAAGTGGGATAAAGGGGTGTGCAGCCCAGCCTTTGCAAGCACAGCGTGCACTGCTCATCTCCCAGCGCACCTTCCCTCTTCCTGCCCGTGCTACCCATGCCTACTACATGTCAGCCCAGGGCACTGGGACCTCCAACTGCAATGCTGTGGGTATCCTCATCATCCAACCCCCACCAGCTGGCATCCCCATCTTGCATCCTCCGCAAGCTCACACGTGCATCAGTGACATCCCTGCAGAATCCCCGCCACTCAGGAGCAATGTTGGCTCTGTGCCCTCCCACGGGAGCCCCGGTGCTTGCAGCCGCTGTTGTGCAGCCACCCCCAGCTACCTGCAACCTGCAGCTACGGCACAGACGCTGCCACAAAACCCCCACGGCTGCATCCTTCCCCATCGCTGCCAGAGAGCAGGGACCCCACCAGCCTCTGCAGCAAGAGAGGATTTTAATTCCATCCCCTTAATTTACTGCCTGCTTACTCCTTTCCGTAAGTGATGTGCTATGCTTGGCCACCGAAAAAACAACGGGTGGGATGCACCCGTGGGTACCACATCACCACAGGAGGCAGGCATGGGGCTTTTGTGATTTTGATGAGGAATGACCCAGTTTGGCTTTCTCCAGCTGGGGCCAAGCTTGCCATCGCCTCCAGCACATTGCATGGCATTTCCCTGGGATTCACAGCCCTTCGGAGGCAGGAGGTATGTGACACGAAGGAAACCACAGCATGGGGTCAGGGGTTTAGGAAAATGCTCGATGCTCAGACTCCAGCATCACCACAGCCCCTCGCCAGGACAGTCCCCAAGCTCTGTCATGCCTGAGCTACAAAATGCTTTGCCCCAGTGTCAGGGCAAAGGTACGGTGGGAACATTGTATTTCAGGCAGCAGGACCCCAAAAAATGAGCTGCCCCAGTGCAGCCCCCTCCTGCCCTGGCTGGCTGCAGACGCTGGCGCTGAGAGATGCTCTCTGTTCTCAACGGGAGCAGAAACGTTCAGGGCCAAGAAAAATGTGTGGAGCTATAAAAAGGCTGGTGAACAGAGGGACATTCATGGCGAACTTCAATCAGCCGCTTCGTAAAGATGCTGGTCGCAGTCGGGCGGGTTACATGGCGCTGGCAGCCCCAGCGGGGAGCAGCAGGAGGGCTGCCAGCTGCAGGCAGCACCCAGGGTGGTGAGCATCTCGATCCCCTGTGCCTGCCAACATGATGTAGATGCGTCAAAGCATCAGTGATGTAAAAGTGGGATGGGTTTGTACACCCTGCTGGTGCATCCCTGGTTGGTGGGGTGAGGAGGAGCTGGACCAAAATCCATCTGTGTTTTCCAGCATCTCTCCCAGGTGTCTGGTCCCCTCTGGTCCCTCTCTGGGAGGGTGACAGCAGCTCATGGCTGTGGATACCCTCCTGTGCCACAAAACCTCAAAGCTGGGTGGTTGCTTGGGTCAGGTTTGTTTGCAGGTGCCGAACACGAGTCCGGCACATGCCTGAAACTTCAAAGGGCAAGTAATGAAAAGCATTTTGCTGACGGGTTTCCAGGCACATGCAGCCCTTCCCGCTGGTCCAGCTGCTGGGTGGCAGATGTGGGGACACATCCCCGTGCACCAGCTATGGCAGGAGAGGGCACGAGCCAGGTGATACCAAGGTGGAGAAAATCCCCCAAGAGGCTCCGTGTTATTTCTTCTGCTTTTTTTTTTTTTCCTTTTCTTTTTCACCAGGCACCATCCATGAGCGAGTGTGGCTTAATAATGCCAATATTCATTGCCTTGACAAGCCCAGGCTCTGTGTGCTCGGGAGGCATGTTTTCTCCAGAGACATACCGAGCGACAAAATCCCCTTCCTCATGCTGATGTATTTTTCTTTCATCAGTCAAAAAAATTAGCAGAGGTTATTTCAGAGGGCTGAAGAATGGCATCCTGCAAATATATTCCTTTTGATGGTGCTGTGTGAGGTGGAAAAGCACTCAGCGTCCAAGCCCATCCCTGCTGTGCTGCTCTGGGTACCAGTCCGGGACAACATCCCTCCTTAGCGTGTGCTTGCAAGGTGCAAAGCGAGGACTGGGAATTTCCCTTCTGCTTCAGGGTACGGTTTTCAGGCAGAGCAGGGAGATGTTAAGCCATTGTCCCAGGGAGACCAGGTGTGAGGAAAGGATGCTGCTGTCTTTCCTGCAGGGAAAACTCAGATGCAGCTGCTCCTGGGCTGAATCCCAGTGGTGAGGTGATGCTGCAAGCAAGAAGTGGCTGGCAAGCACAGAAATGGGGTGGGCATCTGTCCACTGCCCCAGGCGGGTGGCAGGCAGCACCACCGGGGACCGGGCTCTGTGTCTTCCCGTGCATCTCTTCCCTTTCCTCATCTTCGGCCACTGAAGGAGGAATGAAAAAGAACACCCTTCCACCCCCTGACCCTCTGGGAGTCTGGAAAAAAAAAGTGTATTTTTATATCCTGGCTGGAAAACTGAATTTTTCCAATCAGTGACAATTTTTTTCAGAAAAAATCTTGCTTCTGAAAACCAGGTGAAACCCACTCACTAGTGGTTTCTCATCAGACCCCAGTGGTGCACAGATGCGGGTATGAAAGGGGAAGGGGTCAGGGCATCACTCCCCATCTGACAGGCCACACTCATTCTGGGATTATTTTTCCTTCCCGCAGAAAGCATCCCAGACAATACCTAATCCAACGGACACCAGAAACTATTTATTTTCCCTCAGCTATTTAGCAACGACCGAACCAGGGCTAATGCAATATTACCAAACCCCACATATTTTTACAGTGAATTCACAGACCAAGAGAGTTTTTTCCTTCACCTGGAGATTTAACGCTGCTGGGAGTGGGCAGGAGATCTTTGCAGGGGGATGCCGGGTGAGTTATTCACGCCGGTGTGGGGATGGGGCTGCAGAGCAAATAATTTTGTCCATGTCTCATCTGCCCCACTCCTTTTTCCTCTGTTTTCCAGCAAAACGTTGCAACTAATAATTTTCGCACATGGTGCGAGAGCTGCCGTAAAGTGGCTGCTTATTTCATTAACGGCCGCCGGCTGCTATCGGGTTTAGGGAAGGGGGTGTTGGAGAAGGGCTGCCCGCGCCCCGTGGGGTATCGCTTTACCCCGCCGCTTCCTGCCCAGGTGAACCCACACAAACCCGCCTGTGTGATGGAAAACATTCGGGACCCGAGACACGTTTCCAACCGAAAACACAGGCTGCGATTCAGCTTCACTCCCCTGCCTTCCAAGACGTCCTCCTTTTAACACAAAAAGTGGCATTTATCTCGGGATCCCTCAAACCCACAGTATATAAAAAAAATAATATATATACATAAAAAAATTAAATATAGGTCTTGGCCTCGCTGGCCATCGCCGTGCCCGAGCTGCCCTTCTCCCCAGGGCAGGCAGTCGGTGCCCCTCAGGTGTGTGGGAATGTCAGGGGGATGCTCCCAGAACGAACCACCCTGCACAAGTGACCTACAATAACAAGCCGGCAGTAGGGTCAGCCAGAGGGAAATGGGTTCATCATCCAGGGTCCTCCCGAAAAAAGAGCCGAGTCGAGGAGACGGAGACATGGTGAGAGGACAACTCCCTGGTGCCCACATCTGCTCCCGGTACATCCCAGCATCCTGACACCCAGCCTGCCTTCCTCTGAGACACCCTTTAATCTTCCTCGCCACGTGTTTCTAAACTGAGAGTTACAATGATTGACCACAGCAAGATTTTGTCTGCTGTTTTTTTCAAGTTGGTTTGCAAAAACACATTATAAAGAGGAAAATATGCTGCCTGCCTCTGCCCCAGGACAGGGCCAGCGAGCACGGCGGGGGCTGCAGGGGATGTGGGGATTTTGCCTGTCATGCCTCACCAGGACCAAGCCCAGGCAGAGCTTGGGGGTTACTTTTCCCTTTCATCGGATGCCAGGTTTTCAGCCCAGGATTTATACGGTCAAATCCAAAATCCCTGGAAGGCAGGGCTTGGTGCAGTGGGAACAGAGATGCTGTCTTTACCCTGCTGCTGTAATTATGCCACCAAACTTAGAAAGCAGCGGAAGAGCCGTATGTAGCACTACAATTAGGAGGCTGTTTAATTGCAGTGCAACTGTGTATTGTTTTCCTCTCCCTGGCTCCAGTTGCCAACAACCAGCTGAGCATCAGGAGCCACATTGCAAACCCAGGCACACCAGCTCCCTGGCACTCCACGCTCCTGCATCCTCTGAGCATCACTGCCATGGTGATGCACATGGCTGGACAGCTCTGGGGACAGCAGGCCTGGCACCCCAAAGGTGACCTGTCACATGGGTACAGCCCTGCTGGGTCAAGAGCAGCAGGCAGAGCTGGCCAGAGCAGCCAGCTGGGGAAGGAGCCACCAAAATACACATCTGCTTGATGCAAGAGGCTTTCTTTGAGCAACAGGCATCGTTCCCCTTGCTGGGACACCCCTTCTCCTGCCCAAGGCATTCTGGCTGGCCTCAGGAGCAGCCAGGCATGATTTCTCCCCATCAGCCCAGAGATTAAAATGGATATACGCGTGGGAACCTGTAGCAGCAATGGAGCCGACATGGGAGAGCAGCTGATTTATATCGCGTTGCCCCTGCAAATGCTGTGCATAAATCTGCTGCTTTTCAAGGCAACGCGTGAAGCAGAATAACTCCACTCGACTTCGCTTTATCTCCTCACTGTGTGACTCATCCTCAGAGCATCAAGTTGAGCTTCCTACAGAAAAGTGACAGATGTACACAGCCAGCAGACCAGCTTCACGCTGGGGATTTCACAGCACCTGGCAGGAACGGTGCCACCACCAACCCCATTGTTGTATATGAAGAAAATGAGGGTCCAAGAGAAAAAAACCTTGTTGCTCCCAGTCTGACGCAGGCAGGTGCACACTGGTTTGGCCAGAGCCAGTTTGGGTCCCCTGCTTTTGCCCTCAATGTTGCCACATCCCTGGGGTCTAAGCTGGAGCAAAGACTCCCGAGATGCTCACCAGCCCCAAGGCTGCAAGAAGCTTCTGTGGATTTATCCAGTTGCAGCACCAGGAGGAGGGATGCGTGGGGAGACCCAGAGCACATCGCCGGTGGTGGCAGCCTGGCTGGGGCTCTGCGACTCCGACATGGGGGGAAGACAGAGCAGTGCCTGGCAGCTTCTGCAGGACAGCTCTAGGTTGATGGCGCTGCTGAAAGAAGGGATGCTAATACTCAAATATCAGGTTTAAAGCTTTCTGTTAAAGTGGGAGCAGATCTGGGAAGGAAGGCCGGGGGAGCCTACAGTCCCCACCAGGGCTGGGGTCTCCTCCAAGCCTCTCTCCAGCTGTTCTCGGGCAAGGCCCTTTAAAATGAGCTGGCACAGTGATTTAACGCTGACATGTCAACATTTCAATCCTAGAAGCCCATGTAACGTTTAGCAGTTGGCAAACGGGGCTGGGCATCCTCCTGTTGTGAAAGCTGAGACGCCCAATGCACCCAGTGCTGAGTCCTCTGCTCCCCATGCCGGGGCTTTGCCGGAGGAGCTGGACACATCTCCCACAGCATGTTAGGAAGGCAGCTCCTCTTGTTTTCACAGCTGATGTCAGGTCTGGAGAGGCTGCCGTGGAGCTACCAGGGAGGAAATGCGGCAGAGGGTCGGTCGGCAGCTGTGGCCGCCGCTGCCTGTACCTGGGCTTGCCCTGGACCCGTGCCGATGGGGAGGCTCCTGGATCTGCAGCACAGGGGGATGCAGAGGAGGATTTCCAGGGATGAGCTGCTGCTCCAAAGCCCTGCCAAGCTCTGCATGCTCAGGAGCACGGGAGGAACAGCATCATCTCTGGGTGATGTTCTAGCAAGATATCAACTTCAGAAGCCGCTTGCTTGCTGGTTTGCTTAATGGAAGGCACTGCGGGAGTGTAGAGCACCAGCCAGACCTTGGTCTTGTCCTGGGATGTCCTCAGCCCTCCTTCCCCAGGCTGTGTTGCATGCACAGCCTACGAGGGAGGTTATTTGGAGGTGGGGATGGAGAGTGTGTGGCGGGGACACTGGGTGTAGCCAGCAGCATGGACATGGTGAGGGTTGCGTGGGCAGCTACGAAGGCAAAGATGTCCCAGCAAAGCCCAAGCATGTGCAATTACCCTGGGCAAGGATGCTGCCTGGGGAAAAACCTGGCTCCAGGGAAAGGCTAGAGAGCCTCTTCCCTACCTTCCGTTAGTGATCTGCTCTCAGTAAAGTCATGGGCAAAAGGAAATATATATATAGTTTTAAAAAAATCATACAAAATATAAATATATATATAAGCAAACCCTCTGGCTTTCCCTTCATTGCACCCTGCTGTTGAACGCTTCCCAGAAGGCTGCCGAGAGCTGAAGTGAACCCAACATACGCCTGTCCCCAGCAGCCAGTGTCACAGTGCAACTGCCATCGGCTTGTCCCCCTCTGCAAAAACAACAGGCGAAGAAAGAGCACTTTTGTTTCTTCCTCCTCTATTGACACAGCTGGGAGGGCTGGAGCTGGGGGAGGTTCCTCCTCTGGAGGGCCAAGAGCCTCCGCACACTCACTTTGTGGCTCAGGCAGAGCTGGAAGAGGCAAAGCTCCTTTGCTCACCTCACACAGGCTTGCTGGGTGCAGCCAGAGCATCCCTTGACCCGTGCCTAAGCAAGGTGGCACTGGGGAAAGGTGTCACCCCAGCTGTTCCTGGTGGGTCCCCTCTGAGCTGGCAGCCTTGGGAAGGATCATTCCCGGGATGATGGTGATATGCAACCCCAAAGCTGCAGCTGCCAGTGCCATGCTGTGCAAACCGAGTCCAGTCGAGCTGCCGATTGCTCCTCCCGCACCCATCCACAGCCAAACCAGGGATGCCTCTATAATCCCGGGGGATTTGCACCGGGGGCCACTCTGTGCCAAGCTCCCTGCACACATAGGCCGTTAGCCTTTGCTTTTCCCTGCTCTGCAGCATCTTCCCAGCTCGGCTGGACATGGCACGATGCTGGCACAGACGGATGCAGCGGCTGAGCCGGTGTGTGCCTGCCGGTGAGCCCGGCTCCCTGGGCAGCCCTGTGCCGCTCCGCTTATAGCACAAAGGCACCGACCCCTCCTCTCCCTTCCATTTCTGCTGGAGAATTTACTGCGCTGGCTTTCACAGATGTCCAGTGCAGCTATTGTATTGCCATTTATTCTAAGCTCCCCAGTCATTGCTGTAACAATGTGGCAAAGAGATTAATAAACCATAGAAAGGAGCTCTGTGTGTCCCTGTAAATAAAACCTCAGGTGTTGCTGTGCGCGTGTTTGCAAAGTGCCATGATTAGCTGGGATTCTGGGAGGAACCTGGTTCAGTGTCTCAGGGCAGAACGTGGTCTCCAAGCCATGCATTTAAGAGCATGAAGCATCCTGCTCCACAGCCCCTGTAAACATCACCTCCAAGCACCCCTCTCCCGGGATTTTGCCATGGACTTGCATGGAGCTGGGGTCGAATCCGGCCACCCGGCCATTGCGTGATTGGTGGGTTTGCTCCTCTTTGCCTCCGGCCTCCGAGGCAAAAGACAAATGCAAAGTGCAAAGCATTCCTTTATCTCCCTGCCTCTAGAACGACAGGCAAAGCAATAAAATGCATTTTTTTATAGAGCTGTAAATTTAATTTCCTTTTAAACCATTTGCTTTCACTTATAACTCAATGGAAATCCTGCGCTGCTGGCAAAGCCACAGCATCCCTGTCCTGCCATCAACGTATAGAAGCAGAGGGCTGCAGTTTTTGGATGAGCTTAAAAGTTGATGGAAGGGAAGATGGGTGGGGGAAGAGAGGAAAATTCTTAAGGCATTAAGGGCCTATTTTCCATCTTCCTCGTGAACCTTCCTCAAGGGAAGAGCCTGAGCTGCTTTATGGGGGCACAACTGAAGCCGTCTCTGTCTGCAGGACAAAAGTTCAGCCCTAGTCACCACTGTGAAGCTCAGGATGCTGGCTGTGAGAGGGAAAAAATAACAATTTTCTGGCCTGACAAACCGCATGGGGCTTTAGATTTGGTGCTAAGAAGCAAGAAGCAGCGGTGTGGGCTCGTGTACATGTCCATCATCCTTACACCATCAGGAAACCAGAGGAATATTCCCAGCGAGTGAGGTGGCAGTGCTGGGATCACCTGCCCTGGGCACGGGAGATCAACCTTGGCATGAAGCGGTGGGTGGGGGGCGTTGGGGTTGATCTTCTGGAGCAGGACATGGATCAGGGCAGAGCCCGCTGCTCAGCCACCTCTCCTGGGAGCTTCTCGTTAGTCTGTCCCTTGATGGAGCTGGTAGGAAGCAAACAAACGGCTGCCTCCGGCGGGCTGTGGGGTGGCGGCCCCTGGTGAGGGATGCATGGTGGCCCTGGCAGTCTGGGGTACGTGTCACTTGGTTGTGGGTCTACCATGCCAGGGACCTGGATCTGGACCACTGCTCTCCTCCAAACCCCCTCCAGCCTTTGCACAGGAGGTGTTTGCAGCCTGCGCCCGCAGCAGTTGCTGTTTGGGGAAGGAGTGGGGCCAATGGATGGTGCTTGGTGCTGCACAAGGATGCTTGACCCATGCACCTCACCCCAGGGCTGTGAGCATCCTCCACCAGCACCCAGAGCTGGCACTCAGCTGTGGACATGCTCTGAGCACCCATTTTGTGTCTCCTGCCCAAAGAGGGTGGCTGCATCCCCATCACCTACCTGGCACCTGAGGACTCCTCTGTCCTACTTGGGCTCCTCGTGAGCTCTGGATGAGTGGAACTCCCTGGTGTGGCAAATCCCAATGGATGGAGAGGCCATTCCTGATTGTCCTGGGCAGATCCTCTTGCGCTTGTGCTTGTCCTGTGCTACTTGAAGGTGGCAGGCTGCTCACTGGGCACTGGATCTGCGGGAGAAGGGAGTAACCCAGCTCAGCGGGGAACGACTGTGTGGAGATGCTGGTGATAAGCTTCAAGCTACCGCCACAGGAACATCACCCTGCCACCCTGAGGTATCCATAAGTCCAAAGAACAGAGCAACTGAGGAGAAGCTCCAATGGAGAAGCCATTCCAGAAAGCCATCGCAGGGATTTCTGAGAGCCCCCTGGCCCAGCTGGGAGGGGGATGCTGCTGCAGGGGGCTCCCACCAAAGCTCTGCAGTGCTGCCCCTGCCAAAGCCAGCACCCCTGAGGGGACAGCAAGAGGAAAGCAAGCACCCATGCATGCTGCCGTCCCTCCTGCCTGCAGCCCATCCTCCTGGCTGCCGGTGGCACTGCCACGATGGGTAGGGCTGGGTGCTCTGGCTGCCAAACCCTGACAGGTGCCGCACGCCGAGGGATGCAGGCCACCTTCTCCCTGCCTTACAGCCTATTATTCTGAGCTCTATTTCAGCCTGCTTTTTTAATCCAGTGATGAGGAATGAGGACAAAAAGGCTCAAGACGTGTCGATGGAGGGTCTTGGTGTCTCTGCCACTGCCTGTACCAGACTTTATCTCCAAGTCCTCCTCTCCAGCCCGTTGCCTCCTCCAGGGATGCTCCCCAGGCTGGCACAGGCTCTCCAGCCATGCTTCAGGGTACCTGCCTGCAGCCAAGCACCCAGTGTCCTCCTCGCCCTGTGCTGGGGGCAGAGCTGCTTGCGAACACCTGCAAACACCTTCAAAACCCTTCGCCCTGCTCTCCAAACCTGCATCATTTCACCTAATATTCAGGTTGTTCTGGGGGACAGAAGCCCCTCTTCCTGCTCTGTGTCTGTGCAGCACCCCAGCACGACATGCTCTGGACTGTCAAAAAATATCAGTTTATAAACAAGCAATAGCAGTTACACTTCAAGCCCAGCTTAGGGCATTGCACGAATCAAGCTTGATTCATCCCCACATCCTTGGGAGGTGGCTGTGTGACCCATGGCACATGGGTGCTGCTCGTTAGCAACATGGGACTCATTTGCAAACTGAACCAAGCCCGTCCACATCCCCATTAATCCACTGAAGGTGAGCAGAGCTCCCAGTGCCGGCTGCTCGAGGCTGGTCCCATCCTGGAGTCATTTGCTGCTGCTTCAGGAAAGCTTTGTGCTGTTGCTTCCAGCTGGATCCACGGCACCTCCGAAACAAGACACGAGGGTGCCTTTTTGGGGTGAGATTTTGGGCAGGCAGCCGTGGAAGCAAAGCAGAATGGAGTTTTACAACGACCCAGACGAATGCAACCCTGAAAACATCATCCAACATCCACGGTGTGCAGCTCCTCCGGAATCAGGACGTGATCTGTTTCCACTGCCCCAGGTCACAGCGGCAAGGCCAGATGTTCGGAACAGCAGCGGAGCACTCAGATCTTACCCAGGCCACAGCCCTGGGCTCCTTCAAGCATTACATCTCCCCGCGCAGGCTGCGAGCTATGATCGTATCTCTTCTGCAGGCTCCCAAGCCGGGGTGCAAGCAGTCCCAGCTGAGCCCTTGGACATCCCTCGGTGGCCATGGTCCTCAGGTCTGAAGTCGGGGTGACCCATAGCAAAGATGCACCTGGTGCTGAAGGTTTAACCTCCCCCCGAAGTTTAAAGCACAACGTGAAGCCCACTTCAAAGAGCTGCAGCTTCCTACTTGATAACATCAGGAGTCTGGATCAAAGGCTGCATCCTAGGAAGACCAGCAAGGGAAGGGAAAATAAAATTGCTTCCTCTAGAGCATTCCTCACTGCTGAAAATCAGCTGCTGGATTAGGAAAATTAGACTGTGTTAAAATTATAGACGATGCCAAAGCGTGCTTCTCTAATGGCTTCACAGGGTTTGAAAGCGGTTTGCCAGCAGAGGGAAGGGGTGGCAGCAGGTCTCTGGTGCTGTTTGAACCTGGTACATCCAGCTCTGCCCTGTGTGGGGATGTGGCTCCCGGCTTCTCCCATCCCAGAGGGAACCAGAGCGAAGGGAAGGCTGCACGCACCGCCTGGGATGGAGCAGGCAGCTGGGGACAGAGAGGCACCCAGCCATGCACAGGGACCCACGACCCAGCACAGGACGTCCCTGGCAGGTTTCAGGTTTGGGAGCATCCCTTGACCCCGGTGCCTCTTGGCAGCTGGAGGCAGATATTCCTCTTTTTAAGGCTGCTTCCCGGCTTCCATGACAGCTACAGGCACAGCCACAGACTTTGCAATCCTCCCTGCTTTTAAGTGTTCCCTGTTGGCCGGTCCCTGCTGGGTTTGATATCAGCACTCTGGTATGCTGGCACTGGGATCTGGACTTCGCTGGAAGCCATGCTGGAGAACAGCCTCATCTCATCCTCCAGTTCCAATAATCAGATGAGGGAGCAAACTTCACCCAGTCGGGAGCTCCTGGCCGGGGCACCGTGCAAGGCTGGGCTCTCCAGATGCCCAAAAGCCATCGCTAGGTGCAGATGGAGAACAAGCTGTCACCCTGGGATGTCCTCATCCCTGCTTACCCAGCACCAGCCCCGCAGGACAATGCAGCATGTGGGGAACTCTGCCCATGGCTCCTCCAAAAGCACTTGGTCCTGCGAGGCTGCTGAGGGGGAGGGGCACGGTGCTGCCTCCTCTGCGGCTCGCCTGGCATTTCCTAATGCATTTTGCAGGATGGTGACCATGCCAGCCCACTGGGAATCTCAAAGTCCCAAGAAACAGCAGCAAAATGGACAACTGCAATAAAAAGGCAAAGCCGACCAACATGAGAATAAGCCATGGGCAGTGCTAGTGCCCTGAGCTGGCCCCGGACAGAGGTTTTCCTCCTGGCTTTGCAAACGCCATTGCTGAGAGTCAGGGTAAAAGCAAACCACCCATTTCATAAAGCAGGCTCAGACCACACCACCCAGAAACAATCCCATTGCACCCACCAGCAAAACCCCAGGACCCTGCAAAAGCTTGCGAATGCCCCATGCCAGGTGCTGCCCAAGCCCTGCGCCACGTGGGTGGGCTTTGCACTGGCTGGTCAGAGCAGCGCCCCTGGCACCAGGGACCATGTGCAACCCCAGAGGTGTTTGGGATGCTCAGACGCCCCTGTGCGACCCAATGCTGCCAAGAGCACGGGGAAAGGGTGCTGGAGATAAATCAGGGGGCAAGTGCACCACGAAAGCACGTGCTGTGTGCCCACGCCATCAGTCACTGCTGAAACCTCGCCTGCTAACCCATCCTTTCCTCTGCCCTAATGTTCTGGGATGCATTTCCCAGATCCCTGTCCTGAGCGCAGGCAGGGGCTACAGCAGAGCCTGGACCCAGTGGGCTACAGCTCCTCCTTGCCCTTGTGCCCCTCATTTTGCATCCTGCAGCACGTGGGGACAGCGGATCCTTTCTCTGCCCTCCGCCTCCACGATGATTAGTGCCTTTCAGGAACATTTTTTTTTTTTTTTGGCTAGCTGGCCCCAGATGAATAGCTCTGGGCAGAAGTGAGCAGACAGCATCCCCTGTATTCCACCCTTCCTATGAAAACCAGATGCCACGAGTACGGTTACAAATCAAAGCTGACAGGGGGACGAGAGGTTTACTTAGGAATTGAGAGAGGGCACGAAACCTTTCACAGGGGGCTACTGTGCAGCCCCTGATGCACAAACCCCAAATTGTACCGACCCTCCCTCCGCCCTGCTGAGCCTGAAAAATCCCGACGATCATCCCCTTCCTGTTATTCACGCTTTCCATCAGCTTTTCTAGAAATGATAACTGGATAAGGGGTTGGTACCTGAGGAGCCTTTTACTTTTGTTAGTTTTAACCCATTGCTGCTTGCATGTATAAGCTTGTTGGACGGCGCGGGGCACGAGCGAGCCTGGAAGAAAAGCCCTGCTCAGAGGTGAGGCAGTGGTGGCAGCATCCTGATGGGTGCTGAGCTCTAATGAACTGTCAGTTTGCAGAGGGAGAGCTGATGAAACAGCCGGGCTAATGTTTAGTGACAGCCGCAATTTACTAATCCATCCGAGAAATAAATAGGAGCCGTGCGGAATAAAAGCGGAGTTCAAGCCCAGCCCTCACCGGGGCATTCGCAATGAAACAAAACGTCAGGTTTTATAAATGACCTTTTCTTGTAAGTCCCCGGCGAGGCCTGGGAGGAAGCGGGGGGCGGCTGCTTGGGGAAGTGCTTGGAAAGCTGCAGAGTCAGGAGGCTGGTGCTGGATGCGGCCGCTGCAAGGTGGGACCAAGGCTGGGAGGAGTGACAGGGAGAGCATCTCCAGCCTGCCCGGCCAGAGGACCACCATCAGGGTGCGCATCCCCCACGCCTGCAGCACCCATCAGGGTGTGCATCCCCCACGCCTGCAGCACCCATCAGGGTGTGCAACTTGCATGTCTGCAGCATCCATTGCGATGTGCACCCCCCACATCTGCAGCACCCATTGCGATGTGCATCTTGCACATCTGCAGCATGTACCGAGGCGTGCAGTTCGCATGTCTGCAGCACCCAACAAGGTGTGCATCTCCCACGTCTGCAGCGCCCATCGCAATGAGCATCTCGCATGTCTGCAGCACCCAACAAGGTGTGCATCTCCCACGTCTGCAGCGCCCATCACAATGAGCATCTCGCATGTCTGCAGCACCCACCAGGGTGTGCAGCTCCCGTGCACTGGGATGTGCAGCTGCTGTTTAACCCCGGAGCTGCAGAGAGAAAGTCTCACCTTAGATCTGTCACAGGCAAACAGGGCTAAAACTTTGACTTCCAACACCAAATAACGTTCAGATGTGCCATTCCTGGCCGCGGGGGTTTATCCAGCCCCACCAAGAAGCCATCCTGGCCAGGATGCAGGGCTGCGCTGGAACATCCTCCGCAAGCCGGGCCCTTGCATTGCTGGTGCCACCATCTTGGGGCTGCTCATGCAAAGCAGGGTGGCTTTTGATGCTGCAGAATTCCCCAGCTTGCTCCTCCTGCGAGGCAGGGCTGCTGGCAGCAACACCCTGACAGCCATGGGAAGGATGTTATATTGAAAAATCCGTTGGGATGCAGGCTGGATCCACGCTGTGCAAGCCTTGTAACTGTCCCAAGGACCTTGCTGTGAACTCGGGGTTGTGAAACTTTCCTCGGCTGACATTCCCATCCGGGGAGCTCTGGCTGGCTGGCTTGTCTGAGGAAGGATTTCTCTCTACTGGAAAAAGACATTTTTCAGAGCAACCTGCCTCTGCTTCCCGACAGCCCTCGCTGCCGTCACAGCCCAGGAAACATTTCAGCTTGGGTAGTCGAACGGACTGCTGCAAACAGTTGGCAGCAAAGATCGCTCGGACTGTGGAAGTGCTTTGGGATGAAAAGTATGTGATAAATTAAGATTACTACTCTTTCCTCTGATCAGCCAGTCACTGGTTTCCAGCACGGCGCTGGCCAGAAAAGCCTCACCGAGGGATTCTGGCCTCGCCCCGAGAGTTTGCGGTTGAATGAAAGCAGATATTTTACACCAGCATCCAGAGTCTGCTTTGGGCTCTCAAAGTGACAGCAAACTCACCACAGCTTTCGTAATCTCTTCCAAAATTAATTATCCCCGCTTCTCAAAACCTTCCTGCTTGAATTGCTCAGCCTGCAGCTCTGGCAGCTGCGCCGGCGATGCTGCAGTGTGTGCAATGGGAGAGCCTCCACCACCAGGTACCTTCCCTCTGGGCAGGTATACTGCACAGGATTCTCACAGTTTTTGCACTAAAACAGAACTTAAAGCTCATCCCCAGGCTCTTGCCTGCATGACAAGACTGGGGCTCATTGCCCCAGCTTCCACAGGACTCGGGTACTTCACTGTTGGAGGCTTGTGGTGGGTTACTGCTGTGCCAACCTGCATAGCATCACCAGGCATCCGCCGCATCGCTTTACGCTGCTTCCAAATAAAAAAAAAATAATCCTGAGGAGCAAAAAGCAGTGAGCTGAAGGAAGGGATCCCTCCAGAACACTTGGGGAAACACCCACGTTGCTCACAATTCCTGGCTCATAACTGCCTTGCTCGCAATTGACTTGCTTGCAATTTGCCTTGCTTGTAATTCCTTGCTCACAGTTCCTTGCTCACAACCGCCTTGCTTGCAGTTCCTTGCTTGTGATTCTTTGCTTGCAACCGAGGCGGAGGCAGCTGGAGGCTGGCAGGAAAGGGGCTTCAAACTTGCAGCTGGAGGGTGACAATGCATCGGAGCCAGGTGCAGTGCCCCTTGCACGGTGGCAGGCAGGGACCTGGCACCACTCCCTGGCACGCAGCGTTGTGCTGGAACAGCTGGGGAATGCGAGGTCAGGATCGCGGGATTGCAGCTCACCCACTCTTGCCCTGAGCAGGTTTCAAGGCAACAAAACACCAGTGCTTGACTCACTCTTGTGACCCTTGTCACTCGCAGTGACAGCTAGAGCAGGTTTTCATTAAAACCTTTGCCTCCTCGGGATGAGATTCTTCAGCTGCGGTGTGCGCAGGTGAAACAGGGCTTGGATTAATATAAATAATACAGCAGATGCAAAACGTGGTGACAAGCTCTATAGGGCCATGATGGGTTGCTGCCTCTCCTTATGCCCGTGCCCCCATCGTGTGCTGAGTGGATGGAAAACAACCCATCCATACGAGAGCTGCCAGGCGCCACGCATGCACCCCCCGCTGCTCTGCCACCGGCCGGGCAGCCCGTCCCCTCGCTGCGGCACGACACACGGCACTGAAACCCAGAGGGAGAAGAGGCCACCGAAACACATTCAGAAGGACTTTCTATGAAATAAAACACTGGTCTTTGTGGAAATGCTACTGGGATGCCCACCACTTGCTGCACTGCTAGAGCTGGGGGGAGAATATGATGGAAATAGGGTTTATTACCCATAAATGCAGGTGTGAGCAGCTGGAGCTATTCAGTGATTTTTGTCAGATGAGAAGATGGATGAAAAAAGCCCGAATTTTCCATTTCAAGAGCAATGCCCCACCACTGAATTTAGCTCTTTTTTAATTTCCAAGAGGATGCCAACAGGATGGATGGAACAGAGACCCTGGGCACACAGGCACTGCGTGCACAGCGCTGGTAACGTCCCGTGCCGTGCTCGGTCGTGCTGCTCATCTCCCCGTGCTCCCTGCACCCTTCGGTGAGGGCCAGCACCATGGGGTTGCACCCCGAGGGTGGGCTCCACAGCACGTCCTGGCAGCACAGCACCACGGTGCTGGGCAGTTTCACCAGGGAGACGTGGGAATCCTCCCTGTCACCATCTCCCTCCCGCGCCTCTGAACGCCGGCCAAGGAAAACACCATTGTGCTGGGAGCAGACAAGGAGCTGGTGCCAGCGAGGTCCGAACAGCCGGCTCATTGTGTCCCTCCGGCTGCCGGCTTAGCTCAGGGTTAGGTCAGCCTAAGTGTGCAGCTTTGCACTTCAAGCCTTCATCAATGTATAGAGGAAATGAGAAACATTACACGGTAGGGCTGGTTTGCATGGAAGGCAAATGTGGAGAAGGAAAATAATCCTCCTTCCCTGACACGATGCTCTGCCAGCGAGCGCTGGCCCAAACCAGGAGCAGAGCTGCTGTGAAACGCAGAGATCAGCGGGACGGGAGCAATGCCACGGTTGCTGCTTCGCCTGCAGCCAGTCCAGCTCCTTCCAGCCCACCCCCTCCATTCAGCACCACATCCCCCAGGTCACCAGGATGCACAGGCAGGGTTTGGGGGTGCTCCCACCCCAGCGTGCTCCTTCCCCTCCACTTTTGTAATCCATTTGCTGAAGAACAGGCATCCCACACGAGGCAACTAACCCAGCCCTTCTGCTGTGCCCTCAGGGGGCTTTTCCAGCTTCAGAGAGGTGGGAAGGGACACCCCAGGTGCGGGCTGGGACACCGGGACCGAGGGAGCGGTTCCTGACGGGCTCCCCTTTCAGCTTCATCTCCGGAATCACCTGAAGTGAGGTCATTTCGGTTCAGCTGCTCAGGGCTACGTGAACTCCTGGAAACCTCCACCAGCCTCGTAAGCTTTGCCAGCCCAAGCTGCCTGCTGGGCATTTCCTGCAGGTTTTACAAGGTCTTTTAGAGAGATAAGAGCAAGTGCATCCTTGGCATCCTCACATCTCTCCCCTGTCAGGTTAGACACCAGGTTTTTAGTGAAACCCACAGTCTGGAAGTTTAAAGCACCCACTTCTCCCTGCTTCCACTCTTGGAGCAGCGCAGGCTTTCCAATAGATGCTCCGAGGTGCCCACATCCCTGCTCTGGGTAGAAGTGGCTTGTCCTTGCACCCAGCCAGCCTCGCCCAGGCAAACACCTCCCAGCCCTGCTCACTCTGCTCTGTTCAGCGTCCTTCCCCCACGCCCCTGGCAGCCATGGGAGCCCCAGCCCCTCTGCACGGACACCTGTGCCGGCTTCCCCCATTGCCCCCCTCCCATTGCCCAGCAGGGACAGGCGTGGGCACCAGGAGCCCGGTGTACTCACACGCGTGTGGAGCACCGCGTGTTCTACCGGCAGGCTGTCAGTAAGTAGCATTGCTCTCTCCAGTCCAAGAACTTCCCGGGCCCTTGTTTTGGTTTCAGCAAAGATAAAATGTCAACATTTTTAGGCACAGAGGGACGGCCGGATAGCCTGACCTGTCAACATCTAGAATAGAAAACACGCTCGTCAAGTACTCGGGATGAGGTTCTAATTACTCCCCACATACCAGCCTGCATAAATACAGCAGAACAGTCCAAGAAAAGCACACTTCCGAGACAAAGAGTTTTTCCCGGAGTTACGCACGGTCTCCTTTGCCCTGGGAGCTGGGTTTCATCTCCAGTAGGTAGCAATTTGCTTCTGCTGGGTTTACAGGGCTTTATGGAGGAGCCCCAGCCCAGACAGCATTTCTCCGCAGAGGAAGGGAGCAGCACCCTCTGTGGTGATGGAAACAGCGATGCTGAGGGACGCAACCCATGGTGGGAGCACCTGAACAGTGCTGGCATGGCCCTGTGGGCCTTGGGGCCATCGGCTGCATTGATCCCAAAGCACGGGAGGATGCTGTGGGATGCTGACCTCTCACTAGATCTCATCCTCCCTGCCTTTGCTTCTGGGAAAGACGAACGGGGAAGAGATCTGATCGCTTGTTTCACGCCATGAGTCAAACTCCCTCATCTTCATCAACAACTTTCAGGCTTCCACATGCCCATCAGGCATCACAGGCGAAGAGATGCTACCTCAGAAAAATGCAACAAATTTGCTTGAAACAAATCCTCAGCTCCCAGCCTCATGTCCCAGCTCCTCAGAGATGCAGTTTCTGGTTCCTCACAGTAAAAACCCCCTCTTTAAATCTTCCACCTTGACTTTGGACAACCAGCCCTCTCTGGGCTGGCTCCAGGCTCCGGGGAGGCAGCTTCTGCCTAAATCCCTGGCAGCAGCGATCCCGTGGGAAGGGCCCTGCCCGCGCTGCCGCTGAGGGAGGTCGGGGCAGTGACGAGGATGCTCCGAGCCAGGGCATGTCAGTGCTGCTGGGTGGATTTGTGTTTGTCTCAGCTAATCGCCGTGAGAACTGGGCTCTCTGCTGGAGACCTCCTCTCTCCCACTCTGTATATTATGATTTCTGCATCGCCAATGGGCAAGGGAGAAAATAAACTCAGTCAATGCTTAGAAAAACATTCAGGGGAGCAATATTCCTCGTTTTAGAGTAAAAAGACCCTAAACCACAGCTGGTCCAGCCATCGGCTCCAAGGACACTTGACCATGCGTAGGACAAAGGTTGGGCTGAAGGACCAGGAGACTCCTTGGAAGCTAGAGGAGTCCCAGCAGAGACTGGGACAGGGTGGGAGGACACCTGGATCTGAACCAGCGCCGCCTCAGTTTCCCCTCCAGCTTTTCCCTGCCATGGATATTCCAGTTATAACATCCCAGACAATAAAGCACTGCCTCCCGAACGGCACTTAAGACCACGAGGGTTCAGGTGAGCGCTTCCATGCCGTTCCCAAACGCCCTCCCAGGGCTTTGCTTGGCAGCTTCAGCCTCGCCATCTGCCAATTTGCACTGCTCAAGAGAAGGAACGCAGGGCTGCGGCTTCATGCAAGGCACGGACCCTCTTCGGGAGAGTCTCGGGGGAGCAGCGGCGGTCGCAGGCAGCAGCCGAGCCTGCAGCGGCGCTGGCCGGGCTGTTTGAAGCCTCGCATGGGGGACCTGCCCTCTGCAATCCATTTAGCACTTGGCACCGCTCAGAGGGCTATTTTTAAAAGGTATGCAACTGTCCCAGAAACCCAACTTTGAAGTGTGGTTCAAGGCTTTGTTGTTGTGAAAAGAAAGGGCTTTTTTACGTTTGTAATTAAATGCAAACACAAGTGAGTTATTGGACCAGAGCCAGCCAAGGCAGGTCAGCTCGGCTCTATCCATCAGGGCTGGATGTTATTCTGCTCCGGTTTCACAGCATGCCTGATAGACCGCCAGCCTTCTCTCCGCTCTATAAAATGCTGTCGTTTGCTGTCAAATAGAAAAATTTGTTTCCTACCCACTGATAAGTACTGGGAGAGCACAGGGTTCCTTCCCACTTTCTGCAGCCCAGCGCTGGCAGATGACGATTGTTCCCTCAGCCTGGGTGGGGTGGGCAGGGGACTTGTTAAAGGCAGTGTCAGTTGTGATCCCCAGCAGCAGGGAGGGGAGGTCGCCCTGAACCCCCCCTGCATCCTCTCTGTGTGCATCCCTGCTCCCAGTCTGCCTCCTCCTCCTCTTCCTCCGAAGCAGCCCAGGCTTTTCAGGGTCCATGCCTTGGCCAACATCTGTCAGGGTTAGATGATGCCCAATCCAGGGAGACCCTAGAACTGTCTGGAGAGGCAATACTAGCCAGCCAGTGCCACATGAACCCGTCACCGTTGCCCAAATACCTCCGTGCTGGCAGGAGACATCTGTAGGAGCAGTTTGCATCTCTTGGCCGCGTGGTTTCAGACGTGACAGGCAGAGCCACCAAGCTGCTTTTGCTTATCATCTCCCTGCAGCTGTATGGGACTGGAGAGCAGCCTTTTCCCCTTGCAGGGCTACTCCAGCTCTGAGTCTGCAGCCAGTCCTTCATCCGGGCATCCCTGACTGCAACAGCATGGTCCAGCTAAGAAGAAACATTAACGCATGGTGCGACGCTGGGAGGAACGTGGAGGTCCCCTTACCCTTCCGTCCCAGGGAGGTATTGTGGAAGTGTTGCTGAGTGGGAAGCCCCGGGCCAGCACCCGGTGTTATTGCAGCCTGGTTTTAACCTGGGCTGGGGCAGGAGGGTGCTAATTAAACATGACAGCTTGACAGGAAGGGGCGTGAAATAATTCCTGCCACCCCGTTTGTCTGGGCAGCTCCATGCAGCCACGGGGAGGGGGCAGGCAGTTCCCCTTAATTAAAAAGCAGCAAATCCAAACCAAAAATAGATCAGGCTCTTTTTTTTAAGGGGATGAGGATAGTCGCCTGCGGCTGCATTTTTCACATGCCTTCTGAAGGAGATCTCTATCGATGCAAGGGGAGGATGAGCTGGTTTGGGTCCTGCGCTGGCAGGATGAGCTGGTTTGGGTCCTGCAGTTTGCCATGCGTTGCACCCGGGGACATGATCCCCTGCCCAGCTCCTTCCCGTGGGCTCCAGCAGCCTGTTCTGTGCACAGGGCGTTGGGGTAATGCGGGGATAGAAGAGACCTCGCCGGCAGGCAAAGTTGGTGCCAGGTGGATTTCAGAGCGCTGCCTGGAAGGCGGGTGGGCAGGCAGCAAGGGTTGGCACAGGGGAAACCGAGCTTGCAAGGAGGCCAAAACGCAGTGCAAACACCTGCTTGCTGCTCTGCCAGCACCCGGCACTTGTGTGCTGTGCTCCCCACCCTGCTCCCCGCCAGGTCAGGAACAGGTGACAATGAAACGTGTTTAAAACCAGAGATTAAAAAGCGGAAGAAAATACAGGGGACAGCACAAGCACTGGTCCTTCCCCACTGGATTTTGTTCCTACATTTGCAGGAGCCCAGAGGAAGGAGGGATGTGCATCCTCACAGAGCAATATGCATGCTCCTGCATCCTGCTGCGCAGTGGAGAGGGCTGATGCCAGTGACCCTGTGAGCACGGGAATGGTGAGAAAGGGTCAGACCTCAGGGCATGTTTTCTGTCCCCATGTCTCTGAGAGCATCCCATAGTGAAGGATGGGGGGACAGGCCCAAGCGGGACCCTGCCCATGGGAATATGCTGGCTCTGGTCACCATTAATTACAGCCCTAAAGCTCCAGGTTGAATATTCCCTTCTGAACTGGAATTGTAATAAATCTCGATTGTTTTCTTAGATATAGATGACCTGTCCTTTTCCAAGATAAATCAAGTTGTTTGTTTCAGCCTCTTCCACCAGTGGCTTCATCCACCAGCTCTTTGCTCCAAGGTCTTTGAGGGCTCTAAATAAGCTGGATCACAGAGCCCTCAGGCAGTGCTCCAAGGGGAGACAGGCTCTCCCACGCCTAACGGCTGTTACTCTGGAAAACTCACACCACACATGCAGGCAGGTGGGAATGCCCCGGCTGCCCAGGGTGCAGAGGGGTGGTCTGCACGAGACTCCAACCTTCCCTCCCAGTCATCCTGCCGTCCCACATGGGACAGCTTTCCCTGAATCCTGGCTCTGGTTCACAAAACCTGGGGTTGGATCTTGCTTCTTCTAGCTCCTTCAGGATGTGGAGAGCCTATGACAAGGCCAGCACAGGGATTCCTGGTGTTGTGGGGATGCTGCGGAACAGCTTGTGGACCATTGCCCTTTGCTGGGCTGCCGTGTGGGCGTGAAGGCTTAAAAACAAGCAGCATCTCGGCAGCGATTGCTGCAGGGGCTCCAGCCAGCCAGCAGCTGGGATTCATAGGGGACCAGGCCAACCCCAAACAACTCCGTGGTGTCTCCCGGGATGCATGGCTGTAATGCCGTTCGCTCTGCGCCGCACACGGCGCATCAATCTTCGCTTTGTTTGCGATAACAGAAGGGCGAGGGCAGGCTCAGCCTTCCCGGGAAGCCACATCCACACGAGTGGGTGTTAAGCGATGAGGAACACCATCGGCTATCCCTCCGTGAGTCATCATCCAGCTTCCCTTCCCCAGCTCCCTGCTCTTCAGCAGGAGGGGGAGCAAAGTCCCTTCCCATGTTGGAGTGGGAATTTAAACTGGGAAACCCTTTCACTTAATGCCAAGCAGACGATGGAGAGACCAAGGCTGGCACAAATGTGTTGGCAAGCCAAGACCGTGCTCCCTGTAACTTATTCCTTGGAAGCCCAACTCTAATTTCACTTACACGCATGTAAATGAGACCTAATCCCACCAGGGCCGATGCTGGTGCTCCCTGTATGTCGGTGGATCCGGGTTGAGGAATTAAAAGCTGGATTGCAGCCTGAGGTGAGCCTCTGCAAAATGAATGCCCAGCAGTCAGGCCCAGATACCTTCAGGGGTTGATTCCCAGCTACATTAAGGCCCCTTTATGCTCCTCTAGCCATGTAAAGAGGTCTCTAAGTGAGTGTAAATTAAATTTAAGTTACCTTTGCTTCCTTTTTAAGGCCCCTTTATGCTTCCAGTGAGGGGTAACGGAGCCTTAGCATGACTGTGAGGCGGGCAGGCTTCCCTGCCAGGCACAGGCAGGTGAGAGCCCCTCCTGTGCTGCCTGCACTGCCCATAAAGCAGCCTCAGCATCTTTATGGGGTGACGGCTCCAGCCATGCTGGCGTGGGGTGTGATGGGGGCCGACGTCCTGGGGACAGCCAGTCTCAGGGCAAAGGCATGGCAGGTCACCAGGAACCACATCAAGACAACTCCACATCCACGCATGGCCAAGGCCTCTTTTGCAAGAACAGGACAGACTGGGATAAGAATTTTAAATTCCTGGGAGATTTTTCCCCCATACAGTGGAAGGTGTTTCCCCATGTACCCCAGCCAACTTACAACACAGGTAACTATTCCGCTGCAAAGCATTTCCCCTGCAGCAGCCTGGTTAGGATGTCTCTCTCCAAAGCTGTTGGCTGGTGGTGGTGCACAGCCAGTTCTTGCATTTATCCCCAAAACCGACTGCATTTTTACGGTGCCAAAAGCAATTCCTGCCACTGCCGCTTGTACAATGTTCACTGACCGCAAGAGCGGTGTGGTAGGGTACGGGATGGCACAGCACCCGTGTGATGTGCCGCAATGCCAGCACCTCGCCGCAAGCCAACCGCATCCTCAGCCCCTCCTCCCAGGCACGAGGACCCGGATACATCCTGACCTTCCACAAAACCCAAAAGTTGCTCAGTGCACTCCCGCGGGTCACCCACTAATAGCGACTGAACAAATATGCGCAACTCATCCCACGGCCCATCCATCCCCACGGCATCTCTCTGTGGGCGCACCTTGTGCAGGCAAACCCGCCTGGCCAGCTCCATCACCGCTCCCAAGCCGCTCGAGTACCAAAACCCTCCCATCTTTGCACTGCCAGGCCTGGGCTGCCAAGCCACTCAGCCCTGAAGGAGTTAATGGAGCAGAGCAGGACTCGGATTCCTCCACCTAACCCTCCAAAGTCCCCGTATAACCAGACTTGGCACTTTGAGAAAGCTCCACAAATCCAGAGGCTAAAACGCACTGCCTTCCGTTCGTCAAGAGAAGGCAAGTCCCAGCTAATTGAGGAAACAGAGCCTTCCCCCAGCCCCCTTCCAGGCTGCTGATTTATTTAGGGGCTTTTTTTCCTCCTCTTTTTCCTCTTTTTTTTTGTTTTGTTTTGTTTGTTTTTTTGTTTTTTTTTCCCACAGCGAACATTAGGAAAAGAAAGTGCAAATTGATTTGGTGGGCCACTGCTGCAATTTATGATGCTCCCCAGCTGGCGAGGGCCATTAACCCCATCGGTGCCGGGCGCGGGTGGGTGCGGGCACGCCGCTGCTCCCTGGGCACAGCATCCTCCCGGTCCCCACCGTGTCCGTGGGGAGGCTCCGCTGCCCTGCTCCCCACGCAGGGAGGGGGGAACGGCATCAGGAAGGCAAAAGGAAATGGTAGCTGAGGACTTTTCTTCCCTAAATTTTCCCCTGTATTTTTTCTTTTCCCCTAATTTTTCCCCTACAATTTTCCCTTTCCCTTTCTTCCTAAATTTCCGCTATAGTTTTCCCCCTAAATCTCATTTCCCCCGTCATAACTTCCTTTTTCCCCCCCTGCTCTTGCTGCTGTTGAAGGTTTCCCGAGTGTACAGTAGTGCTTTTTTTTTTTTTTTTTTTTTTTTTTTTAACTCCCTCTGACTACTGCACACAATTCAAAGGAAATCTGGGAAACCAAATTCTCAGCTCTCCAAAGCAGCAAATGGAAAGTCACTTAAAGGGACTTCTGCCTTAAAGCGGCAGCAGCGCTTTTCTCCGGCGGCGGCGAACAGGGGTTAAACTCCCCCCCCCAAAAAAAAACCCAAAAACCAAACCAACAAAACGAGCCCCAGGCCCGGGCTCAGCCCTCCGCGCTGCCGTGGGGTCGCCCCCCCGGGTGACAGTTCGATGGCGACCCCACTCCCCTGGTCGCCGGTCCCCGTCGGCTCCCCGCCCCCCCGCCCCGCGCCCCGGGGCCGGCGGGAGCGCTCCCGGGGGGATGCGCATCCCTGGAGCTGGCGGTGGGGAGATGGGGGGGGAGATATCAACACCCCACGATTTCCCTGCGTGTCCGCGACCCTCTGCCAGCCACACAATGCTCCCGGGAACGGGGCGGGGGGGTCCGTAAATCCCCCCGGGAGGCGGCAAGCACCGTCAGAAGGGTTAAGGGCGGGGGGGGGGGGGGGGGGAGGAGGAGGAGGAAAGGAAGGACCGACATCAAAGGCAACTTCTCTGCTCAGCAGATGAGCAGATCTATCCTCACTTCATATTTTTTGCAGCTGAAGTCGGGGTGGGGTGTGTGTGGGGGGGGAGCGGGATTAACTCCTTCTCTCCCGGGGGGTCACTCCACCGGGGCAGAGGCGACACTTTCCCGGGAGCCACGGGACCAGCCGATGACAGGAGAAGAGCAGAGCCCGGTTCTCGGCGGAGGGGGGGCACCGGGAGCAGCCCCCAGCCTGGGCAGGGGGCTTCTGCCATCAGCTGCAAACCGGGGGCAGCTTTACCCTTGGGCGGGGAGGGTGGCACATGGGTGGCAATGATTTTTCTTTTAAAGTTCCGCGATGACACAAATAGCCTAAATACTTTGCAGCAAAGGAGCATCGTTTTTTAACCCTGACAGACCTCGTTGAGTCATTGAATGAGCAAGAAACGGGGAGAAAAGTTGTATCCGAGGGACTTTGCAGAGCGAAGACACCGGAGCCCGCAGGCAGGCGGCTTGCTGAGGCGCCCAAGCCCTAGGAAACCCCTGGAGGTATCAAACCCCAACATTGACATGTGGCAAACAGCACATTCTCCTTCTCCCCACTCCCTGTCCTTCCCCCAAACAAAAATAATATTTACACGACATCAGGGAGCAAGCCTTAAATGACAAAAGGGTGTTTACTCACCTCATTATAAGTCAGCCAGAGGGGAAGGCTGCATTCTCCTTGGCGAGGGCTGGAAAAATTAAAAAGTGAGGAAATTAAGAGCTGCCGTCTGGCCCTGTGCAGTTCCTCCGTAATCTGTGTATAAAAAGAGAAGTCTTCATTACTGACCACAGGCACGGAGCTGCGCTGCTCACGCCCCCTCCGTGCCGCACCAGCCAGTAGCACACAGAAGTTGGGCTACAGGAGAAGGAGACAAGCTGAGCGGAGACTATAATGATTTATCTGCACCTCTGGTAGGGAAAAAGAAAAAAAAAAAAGGGGGATAGAAAAGGGGAAAAAAAAAAAAAAGCCTTTGCTTCGAATATGACACAAGAGGAAAAGTGAGTCTTGTAGTTGCAGAAGGGTGACAGACACTGGGATGTGCCAAGTCCCTAAGGACAAAAAAGCCACACACCTCTTTAATCAGCCCTATAGCCAAAGCCTTAATTAAAAAAGCTGCTACAAAATATCAGATAATGGATTGCATTTTCAGGCCTCTCTGGAAAACCAGCTCATATGGCAATGTTTCTAAACTCCTGCCAGAGCAGGGAAAGCTGCCAGTTTTAGGTTACAATATCAAAGGCACACATCCTCTGCACCAGCAGCCCGCTCCCAGTTACACCGGAGTAAATCCAGAGCCACCTCGCTGCCTTCGAGGCAGCTGTGGCTGATTTGCAGCAGAGCAGGATCAGGCCCTGCCCTGGCAAACTGCTGGGCTGCTCCTGCCTGCAGCACCGCCGGTGGAAGGAGAATTTGGCCGCTCTCCACCCCCAATCTGTGATCAGGTCTGCTCACGTCTTGTGGTTAAAAAAGATAAAAAAAAAAAAAAAGTTGCATTCTCCCAATTTGTAAGGATGAAAGGCCGAGAGGATTATCTCCTTTGCTCTCCTCTGACAGCAGCGGGTGTAATATCTGAAACCTTGCTCTGCGGCCACTATGACTTTCCATAGCATGAGACCCATGGACATTTTTCAAGTTGCAATGATGATTCCTAGAGCTCCATAAGCATAGAGAATGAGTCATCACCTAATCTCAGCAATCAAGTGGAACTGCAATAAAACCCCTGGACTGGATGCCATTCAACGGAGCAGCCCCTGGACGAGCACATGCTTATTTACAGCAACGACTGCAAACTGCCTTTGAAAAGTCACCCTGGCTTTTGTGGGCTGCAGTGGTGGGGCTGTACCAACTTTTGACATTGTTTGCAACGAAGCTTGTGCAGTTTTGAATTCCTCATATTTAACATCTTTTTCTTTCTCTCGTTTTCGGTTGGTTTTTTTTTTTTTGTTTTTTTTTTTTTTTTTTTAGCCCCAGAAGCAAGCAAACGTTTCTTGGCACTGCTGGGTTACGGCTGTGCCCCGCGCCGCTGTTTGGCGGGGCACCGACAACCTCCCACCCATGGTTTTGCTCTTATGACGTCCAATACCCTATGGAAATACGGTATATAATAATACACACCACTTTGGATCAAAAGCTCTCCAAAGACCTGTGCAATTTTAGCAAAGGCCTATTTTGATGAAAACCAGAACTAATGGGATGAAAAATGCTCCTTTTGCCCGGCGTGCCTCCAGCCCGTTCCACTGAGCCTGAGCCCAGGTCTACACGGATCAATCGGTCCAGACTGACCCCCTGCATCCCAGCTTCCCACAGCGCCCTGCCAGTGCTGCCGAGGCTTTGGTGCAGGCTCAGCTTTTGCTTTGGGAAGGTAAGCATATGCGTGGCTTTTTGCAGCAGATCTTTCCTTGGGGAGACCACCCCAAACTATCCTCTGAATAGCAGGTCAATTCCATGCATCCGTAGCGCGGAACTCCAGTGAGAAAGGCACCAGCGTGCCATCCTTCAGCATCCTTTTGGCAAATATCACCGCGAAACGTTACACACAATCCCCCCTAGAGCACACACATCCAGGAGGAGGGATGAAGGAGGAAAAAGGCTCGTTTTAGCTAAAGAGGTAAGTCCAGAGGGACTTCCCCAAAGCCAAGGGAGCTACTATGGACTGAACCCAGTCTAACGGCAAGCTGTCAGCCACTTATTTAGAAGACTCATTCACAGGGCAAAACAATGAATTTTAAAATACACGCTGTATTCATAGATTTGTTTTGAACCCACTAACACAAAACTACTTACATAATTGTCACAGAACGCACATCTCATTATAAAAGAAATATTTCGTTTTGTCGTGTCCATCCCCCCCGCCCAGTTCTGTGCTTTTTGCCTTGGCCAAGATGTTTCTCATGTAACATAAATCAAAGCCAGGTGCATCTTTATGCATGAAGCACTTCGTTAATAAACATTACTTAAAATACATATATGACTGAATTCAAAAAAGACCCAGCCCACCATTTGGAGGCCTCAGAATTCCCTTTCAGACCCAGAAACAGTGTTTTTTTCCCCAGGTGACGATGAGCCCATCAGCGCGTGATGCATTAGACATCAGGATCAAAGTGTCCTGTTCTTCCTCACACTGAATTTCTTCTGTGGTACGTAAGTCACATGCAAATTTGCTAGAAATCAGGTGTGCTTGAAACTATTCTCATCTTATGTGCAAGAAAATGATGTTTTCAACCAAGTACAGCTGGCCGCATGATTATTTTTAATGGTACCAGATTATAAGTATGTATCAATTATACATTATTAATATACTGCAGTGTTAGCTCGTACAGAAGATTTTACCCCTGCTTTGCTCCCTTTTAGCCAAAGGCTTTCAGCACCTTGCTGTTGCACACCAGGCAATTTGCAGGACCACTGCCTTGACGTGCTGCAACGAGCCGGGCCAGAATCTGGCTTTGCAGCATCTCTGCTCCATCAAGCCGTCCCTCCCCACGCCAGCCTCCTTGCAAGCACGTACCCCGTTTGCACGAGTGACAGGGTGGAAACACTTTGGTCTGGCTGTAGTTAGCATCAAGGATGTCTGATCCTGATCTGAACCCACAGTTCCCACCTGCACAGCTTTGGAGCGCACGGGCTGGCCAGGCACTTGGGTGAGATGGTCCCAAGGAAGGTGCTGAGCACCCAACCTCAGAGACAAGCCAGAAGCTGATTCATGGCCAGGAGCTTTGCAATCAGCATTGCTCATCTTTGCTGTCCGCTTGGTCTTTACCTCAGGCTCCTCAAAACCACAATCCAAGTGACTACAGGCTGGAAATCAGAGACCAAGGGAAAGGAGATGGTCCCTTTGCCAGCCCCGCTGGGAGCGCCAGTGCAAAACCAGGCTGCAGACCCGGCTGCGACAGTGCACGGGACACTCTATAGAGAGGCCTGGCGATGCTTAAAGGGGGCTTATAAGAAAGATGGGGACAGACTTTTTAGCAGGTCCTATAGCAATAGGACAAGGGGTAATGGTTTTCAACTGGAAGAGGGTGGATTTAGATTAGAGATGAGGAAGAAATTCTTCCCTGTGAGGGCAGCGAGGCGCTGGCCCAGGCTGCCCGGAGCAGCTGTGGGTGCCCCATCCCTGGCAGTGTCCCAGGCCAGGCTGGACGGGGCTGGGGGCAACCTGGGCTATGGCAGGTGTCCCTGCCCCTGGCGGGGAGGTGGGAACTAGATGATCTTTAAAGTCCTTTCCAACCCAAACCATTCTGTGATTCATTCTATGATTCATTCTATGACTCTGATTCATTTTTGAACGGTGACTCCAGCCTGGGCAATCCAGCCAGGTAGCAGCGAAGCACATGGTCTGCTCAGCGGGACGGGGAGGCTGGGTAGCTCAGTATGCTTTTGATTTCAAGCCCAATGGGCTTTGCAAAGCAGATTTCAAACCCACAGCATTTACGGTTGTTGTTAAAAGTGTGTTTGTGGGGATACACTGTCTATGGAACAGAGGGAGCCAACACCATTCCCACCACATCTGGGTTTGCAGGAGCCAAGCCAAGCCATGGAGAACACCTACGGGGCCCTGGACCCCAGAAGGAGTCACCACCACTAGCAAAGGGACAGCACCTCTCCAACCCCCTTTCCTATTTGGGTGCTCATCACCTGGGGTTCGCACCACAACCCCTCAAATTTGCACCCCTCCATGGAGAGAGGACAACCACCGGCATCAGATGAAGGGAAAGAGTGATACAACAGCAGCAGCACCGTGAGACAGGGGGATGGCACCCCTGAAGAGCCTGGCTGGCCTCAAAGGGCTTCCAAAAACCACACTGAATCACCCATGACTCTGAGCGACTTGTGAAGCCTGCAAGAATGGCAACTAAATCAGTGAAAGTTAAATTCGCCACAGATGAGCTCTCACTGCTAACGGAGCAATTGCAAAGAGCCAAGAACCAAACAAGGTTCAACACTGCTGCGGACAATGGATGGCCACCGCAAAGCTAACATTTTGCTATAACTTTCTGTTGAAAAGCCTGGCCCTTTCCCATTGAAAAACTTGTTGAAAGTTAATTTGCTTTACCAGGTCATCCATAAAAGCGGCAACTCAGTAAGCGAGCCGGGCCAGGGCCACGGGCTGATCTCGTCTGGAGGGTGGCAGAGGGGGTGGCGAGAGCCATGGCTGCTCCACGGTGCCTTGCTCTTCCTTCCCAAAGCAAATTCCCTCATCGTAACCCTTCTGTGACCCTCCGCGTCCCAGCACGGATTTCTGAGAAACTCATTTTCTCGCTCTCCTCTAATCTTGCTCTCGTACAGGCTCGCTCAATAGCCTGACTCCCAAAAGAAAAGCTGACGTCAACCAAAACCGCTTTCTGCCCAGGGAGACTCACTCCCATCTATCCCACGTCTGTGATGCGTTTTTGCTGTCCAGCTCCCTTTTCCGAAAGATTAGAAGTGGCTACTAAGACCAGGGTCAGCATCCCCTGCTCATCGCACACTCGCACAGGCACGGAGGGCAAGGCCAGTGCAAGGGCAGCCAAGTCCACACAGCTTCAGCTATAGCACTTGAGACACACATGTGCACAGTGCTGCAGTCCTGATGTGCCCCCTCGGAGCGCTGCCGAACGAGCACCAGAAGATCCCAAAGCCTCTTCTGAGGGGTTCCCAGCGCCAGCGGTGCCTGTCCTGCCTGCAGCTCCCCTGCCAGCTTGCAGAGAGTGCTGCAAACCCATCGCTGCGGTGGGTGGAAATGGGGTCTGCGCGGGGAAACTGAGGCACAGGGCAGTCAGGGCAGCACTTTGAGTTGCTTTTATAGTAGCACTTTTTTTTTTTAAAAAAAAAAAAAACACCCAACCCTGAACCTGAAAGATTTTGGCTTTCTTGGTCTACAGACCTCACGGCAAACGGTGGGGCAGGTATTTGCACAGCCCTTATGCTAATGGGGTTGTAGCATCTCTTCCTCACCCTTCGCAGCCATTCAACCTGGGAATCCTGCTAATGAAAGGAAAACAGAGAGGAGCTGCGGCGCAGAGGCCCAGGGTGTGGTAACTCTAGAAGGCAGCAGAGGAGGGATGAATGAAACCTTTCACTGTGGTCCAGAGGAGCCAGTGGCACACAGGCTTGAGGAATTCAAGAGCTCTGCACACCAAAGCAGGCGGTGAGCACATTTCATGGGACGCGGAGACACAACTTTCCTTTAATTAGTGGACAGGGAGGACAACGGAGGAGCTGCAAGGGGGGGGGGGCACCCCGTGCTGGATGCAGACACCCCACGGAGGGAAACTAATACATGTACCAGCAGTTAGAGAGGGGATGAAGGAGGCCAGCTTCCCAAATGCTGAAAAGCTGTCCTTATTTTTTCCTGTAATTATGTCTCTAAGGGATCACTAACATTTACATTTTTGTACGAGCTGTATAGTTTATTCACAGCCCTGCTCAGCAAAAGGCTCCTTTAATAAATAGACTTATTGATGCTCGCACTTCTATACATTATGCTACATCCACGCTCAGACAACCAGCCTATTTTACCCTGCTCTATATTGTGAACAAATTATTCTCCTCTCCAGCGTGGTGCGCTCCCACCCAGCCACGCGCCCGTGCACCCCCAGCTGGGCCATGAATGCCTGCAGTGTACGGAGCCGCTCGCACCCCTGCCTTGCCAAGCACTTGCGGAGGAGGGAAAAAAAAGCCAAAAAAGAAAAAGGATGGGGTATAGAGATTCCTTCACACTCTTTGCCTTGGATTATTGCACCTCCCCACCTTCCTCCAGCCCCTTTTCCCACTCCAAAAATAAATATATAAGGAAAAAAAGCAGAGGAAATGATTCCTTAATACTTCTGCACAAAAATCCTGTGGCCTCACTCCCTGTTGTCTTCCTCCTGCAGCCAGAACAAACTCTTTTCTCCTGCCCCTCATCAGGGGAGATTACTACGGGGAAATGTTTTCCCTCCCACACTCTCAGCTGGCTTGGAACTATTTATATGAAACTTATCTGGAAGCTTCTCCCCAGCCCGAGCAGTGCTGGGTACCTCTGGGCCACGGCCAAAAGCCTGGGTGAGGCTGGTAAGAGCTGTAACCTGCTCTCATGCATGAAACGAGTTGGGGAGGTCTCAGTCCTCTACAACGTGGCCCGTGTCCACGCCACGAGAGTGCCCCGTGCACCGGAGGGTTCGGGGAGCAGCCCCCCCCCAGCTTATCCCTGCACTGTGCCCACCCCACTGCCTGCAAACACAGGAATTAGCCCCGTCTACTCCTTCATTTTTACGACTTTTTCTTAGAGCTAACATCTTTTTTTTGACCTTTTTTTTGTCCTGCCCCGTGCATTCCTGCCCACGGCCACCGAGGCTGCCTGGGCACAGAGAAGCACCCCAGCACGAGCAGAGTGCTGCACCACAACAACCAAAGCCCCAGCAAAGAGCTGTCCTTGCCCCAAATCCCTCTCCGAGGGGGAGAAAAGCATTTCTGGCAGACATCGGTCTCGGGATTGCTCCCGGCATCCCTGCTTGCAGCCTCGGACTGCTCTGAAGGCAAATAGTACCCCTCTGTGCCTCCGGCACGCAGCACCACGGACACATAGGTGGCATTATATTTAGCTGGCCCCAGATCTCGGGCATAATATTTTTTTTAGCAGTGGACTAAATATTTTTAACATATGCAAACATGCATGACTGAGGCAGCTACAGAGCGGTGGAGTTGGGATGCTGACGGCCTTCCAGGGCGGAACAATGTCACCTTTCTACTCCCCGGCGCTGCCTGTCCCTGAGATGACGACCGTGCAGCTTGAGAGGGATGGGAAGAAGGGGGCACAGAAAAACGTGGAAGCATTTCAGGGTGAATTTTGCAATGGTATCGCAGCGAAAGGGTCTGAATTTGCCCAGGGCGGAGAGTCGGGGATGCACAGAGTAGCGGTCTGTCTCTCGAGCAAACATACCTGCGCGCGCGCCCGGCTTGGCCGAGAGGAAACATTCCCGGCTTTAAGCAAACAGAGAGGTGCCGGGTCAAATAAGTGGAGCAGAAAGTTCTGCCGTAGGTAAATAGGTCACTGTCAGCCCTGGTTTGAGCGGCGCAGCTGGGGACATGCCAGCCAGCCTGGCTATGTACCCCAGCTCTCCCACTTTGCAGATGGGGAAACTGGGGCACGAGTCTCCCAGAAGCCACGTGCGTTTGGCCGCAGGAGGGGCAGTGGGTGCTGCAGCGGTACCTGACCCAGTGCCGATGTCCTGGACCCATGGGCCAGCTCCAGAGTGGTTGAAGGAACAGGGTGAGGAATCCCAAACTGAGCCTTCGTCTTGCACCTCGAGCAGCAGCCTCGCCAGCTCAGCCCTCCGCTGGGCTGCACGAGATGTGCAGAAATCTCCCAGTTTTGTTGCCTAACTTTTTTTTTTTTTTTTTTTTTGCACCATTGCTGTGGCAGGTGATCAGGTGTCAGCAAAGCGGGGTCGAAGCAGGGAAACGGAGGCAGGGAGAGGAAAAGGGAGTGGGTCCATGGCCAGGCAAGGAGCTGGGGCTGGTGGCCAGAATGGCAAACTGCAGAGCTCTCCTGCACTTCCCTGCGTGCTGCAGCCATCAGCCCCGGTCCCCTCGCTGGCATGGCTTTCAAGAGGCTTTGTGCAAGCCCACTCCTTGCGCTTCAGCAGCTTTGGAATGGCAAAGGAGGCTCATGAGGACACAACAAGGTTTTTCCAGGGAGGAGAGGGGCTGTGGGGATGGGGCTTTGCCCCATGGCAGCTCTCCCAGTCAGACAGAGCACCCTCCCCATGCTGTCACCCCACTCCACGCATTTCTGGCTCCTTATCTCAAAGCATCCCAGACATTTCTCCCTGCTAGACATCTGCAGCTCCCGTGTACAAGATGCTCATCTCAGCGGCGCATTATTGCTTCCAGGGGGCCAGATGTGGACCAGAAGCATGTGCCATCCCCCACTGGGCTTCGCATCCTCTTCTCTCCTTGCAAACAGGCACATTTGCACTGCAAAAAAAGTGCTGGATTGCCAAAACCTGGATCCAGAATACCTCTGTCAACCAACAACCTCCATCAAAATCCCCCCTGCACCTGGGACCGGGCTGGTGTCACCCTGCCTGGGTGCAGGGGTGGGGTACACGAACCATCTCTGTTTCCAATGGCCATGAGCATGAGCTCAGCCCAGTGCGTGGAAGCGCGTGACGAGGAAGCTATAGGGGGGTGCCGCTTCCAAAAGCAAGATCCAGCTCAAATAGGAATATTCCTGCTGCTCCTTCCAAGTCACCGGACATTTGGAGCAGCTTGTGGTGACTGAAGGCACTAACCCAGGACAGTCCCAGGACCAGAACAACAGTTGTGTAGCCCAAATGGGTGCTGTCCCCTCAAGAGCTGGCAAAGGGGGAACCCCAAGATTACATCACCTTGAAGTGTTGCAGGCTCGACCCAGAAGCATTATCTGGGGTCTCAGCTCAGAGCACACACTGCTCTTTACCCTACAGAAACAACACAAGGTCAATCTTGGACCTTTATTTCTTACATTTCTGCTAACAGAAGTGTCTTTGCACCCAGACTGCCCCGGTGGGGCTGGGGGGAGATGCCCTTGGAGCAGCAGAAGACCTGGCACTGCCAAAGCCCCACCAGCTTCAGCACGGGGCAGGATGCGGCTGCTCCGGCTCTCTGCGGCTGGGACCCCATCAGCCGACGTGAGGATTTGGCAGCACTGGCACGGCTGCGACGTGCGGACTAGGCTCGGGACGCGTAGGAACGTCTGCTTTAAAGCTTCCTTTTTAACTCTAATAAAAACAACCAAAGCTGGCCTTGCCTCTTCCCCTGCTGAGCCAAAAAACTGCAACCTTGTGTCCAGGGGTGAGGAACTGAGCAAAACCTGGCAACGGACAGGAGTGAGATGTTGCTCTGAGGAACTGGTGGCACTGGCTGAGCCGGAGGGGACCGCAGCAGGGTGGCACCAGGCTGGCACAGGTCCCGCAGCCCTGCCTTGCCCACTGCCAGCTTTGAAGCTCTGCCCCAGGGCTGCCCCCGCTCGCCCCAGCGCTGAGCCCAGGCAGGCTCATATTGGATTTGGAAGGACGTGCGATGCCTGCTAGAAGCATGATGTTCCCTCTCCAGTGCAATGCGGGAGGCAGGTGCCAGCACGGTGCCTGGGGAGCAGCCGCTGCGTCCTCCCATTCCCGGCTCCTGGGCTGCCACCCCCTTCCCTGCACAAACACACCACTCATCCAGGGCTCCGGCACTGCTGTGACCTTGCAGATGTGAAACTCAAAGGCTCAATTTTCTGGCTATTTAGATGCAGAAAGATTGTGATTATGCCAAAATAGGCATCTCGGGGATGGCTGCGTGTTGCTAAACCCTTTCCTGTACCTTTTTGGGTTGAACAGATACTGCAGAGCATCCCGCCGGGATGGAGCTCAGCCAGACCCAGGCTCCCCACTCCCGTCCCCGTGTCACCAGCATCAGCCCTCGTGCACACCACGAGCAGCTGCCAGGATGTGGGATCCTGTGCCAGAGGTAGGATGTGGGCTACCTGCCTCCAACACCGTGGTAGGAACCCGGGAAAGAGCAGGCTGTGGCTCCAGGCAAGGTGAGCGGTGCAGAAAGCAGAGCTATAAACTCCGCCCTTGGGCTGGAGAGGTGTGAGAGAGCCTGGGGGGCTGCAGGGGGGGCTGCAGGGGTGGCTGCTGGCATCGGCAGCAGGAGGATCCATGTTTCCTGTGGGTTTAGCATTGATGGTGGCCATGGCAGAGCTGTTCCTGCTGCAGCATTTCCATCTGAGCAATGGGATTCCTGAGGTGCATCTCTATTTCAGACCTTCCTTGGAAAAGAAGGGCTGGGAATGATCCAGGAGTCAGGCAGGACCCTCTGCAGGGCACAGCCGTGGGGTGTCCCTGAGCCTCACACCCATCTCCTGCCACCATGGGTGGTCACCTGCCCAGAGGGTGTCACCACATCTGCTTCTCCAGGTTCTTCTTGCTCTTTTACGGACCATGCTTAATACTGCAACAGGACTGAGTAATTTTCATTTTCCATTGGCAATCAGCTGGGTTAGCCTTGGATTTTCCAGTTTCATCATTTCAAAATGAAACTTCTGGATGTTATCTGCAAAGGCAGGAGAACCCCTGAGCCCGTTCCTGCCTCCCAGCTGGCCAAGAACCCAGCTGGAGTTTAATCCGTTTTTTCTCTTTTTTTTGTGTGTGTTTTGAATTGAACAAGAATAATGAAGGAAGGAACATCACCTTCTTCTTCTACCTACCTTGACCCAGACACCCCCAGCCCTGCAGGCATCATCCCGCAGTTACTGCGGTGTGCTTGGATGGGCATGTGCCTGCTTAAGCCCTGCCACGGCTGCTGCGGAGTTGGCAGCAACGATGCCCTGCGGACCTGGGACTGGTCCTGGTGTCAGGGCACCACATCTAGTCCTGCTGCATCCTCCGACGGCACTGCAGCCATAAGCTTTCCCAAATTTCTCTTACAGGCATTTGGGCTTTCCCATGGCACCCCCCTCCATCCTGGCTCCCTTTCACACCAAGCGGCGCAGACCCTCTTTAAAGTCTTATTGTAGACGCAGCAGCTCAGCCTGAATTTTGCTCGAGTGTGTGAATAAAAAGAAGCTTTTCACAGAGTTTCAAGCCACATGCATGTTAAAAAAAAAAAGTAATAAAAAGCCAAGGAGGAGAGGACAAGGTTGCTGCCCCGATCTGCAGCCACTGCTCCCAGTGCCGCGTCCTCTCTCTGCCCAACACCGAGGGCTGCAGCCTCACCCTGAGGTGCGCCGGCAGCTCCCCTGTGCGTTGAGATGAAAGGACACCTCACAATCGCTGCTTAATGCCGGATAAGTGTTTTTCCTCAAAATTATGGGAGAGGAAATTCAATATTTTTTTAGGACTTGGCTTTGCATAATAATGACTGGCGTGGGGAGAACAATTCAGCATTCACGCTCAACACAAACAAGCACCTTCCAATAACCTCACACCTCCGACTCCAGCCCAGCCACGGGTCAGGCACCAGCCTGTCCCCAGCTGTCACCCACGCTGCCAGCACACACTCCCAAGGCCACCCACCTCCCATGGAAGGCAGAAGGCTGACAGCATTGTGTTGTGCCCACCTACAGCCGCAGACACCCCCTGAGATGCTTCACAGGACTAGGAGATGCAGGATGCAGAAATATATATATATATATATATATATATATATATATATATATATATAAAATGCAGCATTTGGGGAAAGAAAGCAGATATCCCCAAGGAAGAGGAGAAAGATCTCTCACCTTTGTGGTAGGAAGAGGAGAAAGATCTCTCACCTTTGTGGTGGGAAGAGGAAGGGGCATGGCGAGGGGAAGGCAGTTTTACCCAGAAATGCCTGATTTCCACTGGCACACAGACCCAAGCCCAGCAGAAACACAGGGAGAGCCACCCGGAGCATGGCTTTGGCCAGCGCTCCTGAGGGGTTTCCAAATGACAGAGAACCACTCTACGTCATGTCAAACGAATGGAGACAAGGTTGTTTCAGCCACACAAAGGCCACTCGAGAAGCTGAAGGTGGAGACTGGGGCCCTGCAGCCCCACATCGCACCAGACCTTGCTTTTGGGTGTCTCTCCCCAAACACGTCTCACCCTGTCGGTACTCTTGCATGAGCCCAACCTGCTCACGTCCTCCATCATCGTGGCACCCAGGCTGGGTCATCCTGGACCAGCCCCAGAGCCCAGCCCCAAAGTCAAAGACCCTTTCCCCACATGTTTCTGAAGAGGAGCAGGGTAGTCCAGCATCTCCCCGCCTCCTGGAGGAGAAGGACCTCCGCCACTCGGCAGCTGGACCCACAGCAATGTTAGCTCTCCACCGAGGGCAGCCAAGGCACAGAGAGTTATTTACATTTTGATAAACACTGACACATCTTTTGGAGCAGAAGGCAGCTTTCGAAATACACAGCAAAGGGGAAAACGAGCAGCGAGTTTGCTGACTAAAACTTTCAGGGAGACAACACACTCAGTGGAGTATAGGTAAGGGACATACATAATCTCTTGACTCCCTTCACCAAATCCCAGTTCTTTTTGTCTCTGTCTTTTGCCATTTATCCCCTCTGTTGCCCTGCAGCCCTTTCTGAGCAGCTGCCCTGCACTAGTAAAACAGCCCACAGCCACAGGGCCAGCTTTCCCAGCACTAAAAGCCCACTTATTTCTGTTTGTCTTGATGAAACAGTAGCAGATTTGTGTTCTAAATCCCCATTAATGGAACAATCTACGCTGGCTCGTTCCCAATAGCACTCCCCAAATGAGAAGAGGTTTGTGTGCGTGCACATGCGTGTGAGTGTGTGCACACATCTCCCTCCCACAAACAGCAGCCAGGGCTTTCAAGTCAAGATCTTCCCATTAAATGCCAATATTCATACGCACAATCTAAATATTTCAAATCCCGACATATTTAAACATACAAACGTCTTGTTGAGTCATTTCCTAGAAGGCTGCTTGCAAACAAAAGCCTGACACTTAATCCATGCACGCACTATTCATGGAAACGGTGGGAGCACAGGAGCACTTGTCCGAAGTATATGAATACCCCTTATGCATTGTACAGGCATAAAAAGGATTTGAATAGCCCCTATGCATTGTACAGGCACAAAATAGCAGCGAGGTGAGGGAGGATATACCCAATATGTGACGAATCCTCAGCCTGTTGATGGATAGCCCGAATATCCACCGAAAACCAGTGAAATGCACCAAAACCAGTGCCGTGAGACGCATGAGCCCAGCGCCCCAACACCCAGCCCTAGCGCCAGCCAGCCCAAACCCTCAGCCCGCTCCTCTCCAAGGCATCTTCCTGAATAGAGACTTGTCCAGCAGAAGCAACTGGTTCTGGAGAACAGACCCCACATTTCACTGCAGACTGACTCCGACATGATGTGGAGTGCACCTCAGCTTAATGCAGCTCCTGCCTAGCCAGTCCCTGGTGAGTGCTCTGGAAAGTGTTCTGGAAGGATGACGTCCTCAAAGGTGTTTTGCTCAAGGGAGAGTGAGAAGCAGGGTGAATCCCTCATCTGCAGCTCAGGCTCGCTTGCTCCTGCTCGTTGCATTTTCTAGCTGCCAATGCAGAGCAGATCTTCCAACAACCTCCCGGGGGATGCAGCAGCTACACCGGCTGCAAGGTGATGCATGGGTACCTGCTCAGCTCCTGATGGCTTGCAGGCCATCCCAATTGCATGCAGCTCTGCAGTGTCCTGGACTCACTGACTTAGTCTTGCTCATGTCAGGCTCCAGAGACCTGTTTAAACCTCTTGATGTGGGTGGGGAAAAAAAACACATTAAGAGCCCAGTGGTGAAGGGCTCCCGGGAATCACGCAAGGGCATGTGTGAAAGCAGGAGGTCCAAGAGTTTGGAGCAGCAATGGTGGTACCAGCACAGCAGCGCACTCCGCACCGCCCCACAGGCTGGGGAGCAACTCTCCTCCGGCAGAAAACCAGTACTGACTCCTCTCTCTCTCCATCCCCTCCTCTCCTTCCTCCTTCTCCTTCCTCCAGCCATGCAGCCTGTGTATGCTGCAGCTGGGAGCACCGCTGCAGGGCTGCCCGACGGGGTGCATCCCGGTGGGGTTGTATCCTGATGGGATGCATCCTGACTGGGAACTGCCCGATGGGGTGCACCCTGGTGGGATTTATCCTGCCGGGATTTGTTCCTGCTGTATGTTCGCATGTGGCAAACAGGTGGCGATGTTGTACTCCAGGACTTCAGCTTCCAGCCCCAAAAAGCCGGCTGCTGTCAGAAACCCGCTCGGAGCCTCCCTGGCTCCTGTGCCCCCCCGACGGCCTTTGAGAACCAAGAGAGGTGCCGTGATGAACCCAAGCTTTCTCCTTCGCTTTAATTAAAATAAAACGCAAGCCAAAGCCTCTTTCCCCGCTCCTTTTTAATCAAAGCAAGAGATAAAAACTGAGCTCTGAGATGCAGAAGAAAGTCAGGCTTGCAAGGGGGGCAAAGAGGATGCTTTGGGGAAGGTGCCCCACGCCACAGCTGCGGGCACAGGAGCCGCAGTTGAGATGCACAGCCCTGGGGCATCGCAAGCCCATGGCTCAAGCAGAGGGAAAAATTCCCGCAGCAAAGCAGAGATCCACCCTGTAAGATGATTTCCACCCACAGCAGGTACCTGCGCTGCCTAAGCTGGAGCGTGAGGTCTGCACGTCCTGCGTGCGCCCAAGGCACCGGAGCAGCAGGGAGGATAACCGGGGTGTGGGGTTATCTTGCCTGTACGTGAGCCAGGGCGACAGGGTCTCACAGGAGACGGGCACCTCACCGGAGCCATTCCTCATCTCGGAGGGAACCAGGTGACTGCGGTGTGTTGGGTGCTGTACACACAGGGATTGCTTCGTGTATGTCCCCAGGGGATGCAGCATAGGGACTGGGGCACAGAGGGGACCAGCACCATGAAATTGGAGGTGGCAGTGCTGAGGCAGATGCTGGCACAGGAGCGCACGGCCACTGCCTGCCCCATGTCCCTGGCTGCATGCCCTCTGGAGCACCTGCAGCGATGCCACCCAACATCTCCACGAAAGCAGGACCTGCAAGGGCTTTGCAACACTGCATCCTGCTTTCCCAGAGAAGCAAATCTGAAGTTAATGGAGTCCTTCTCTGAACCAAGTCCCTGTCCCTGGGCTGGAGCCTGTCTCTTGTACTCACCATCCCTCAAAAGGAAAGGTAGAAGTTCAGGGAGAAGCTCCTTCGAGCCTTGCCCTTGCTGTACTGCTGGGCAGGAGATGCCCATGCTCTAGGACATGTTGAGCAGGCCACAGAGCAGTGCCTCGTGCCCACAGACTGATGCTGTTTCTTAGCAAAGCCCTCGTGGCTTTCAGCACCACAGCCACTGGGCTCATCGCTCACCAGCAATGCCAGACAATGGCGAGCAAGGGGACGAAGGGCTCCATTCTCTTAAGGAGTGTCGCCTGTTCAGGAAAAGTTGAGTGTGCTACGGAGGCGGCAGCCACAAATTCAAGGAGATCCTCAGCTGGTCTTGGGGTGGTGGAGGCTGGAAATGCCAGGGAGCATCCCCAGGCACAGTGAAGGCAAGGTGAAAAACAATGGTAGTTTTCAGGTGAAGAAAGCAACTCCCCCAGGTGAGGTGAGACGGGCTCTGTGCTGTAGGATGTGTTTAAAAGCAGGTTGGGAAAAGCAGCTGCGTTTCTTAGAGGGATTTCCCCGACTTGCTGCCTGCTGTCAGTGCCTCTCTTGCAAGGATCTCTATTTTGCCGGCTAACCAACCACACAAGCCCAAAAGACCCATCTTGCAGAGGGGACAGGAGTCATTTAAGGTCACAACCAAAATACTGCAGAGCTCAGGAGACAGGTCCCCTCTACCAAGCCCAAATCCCGTCCTCACCTTTCCACAGTGACCAACATCACTGAAAAGTCAGAGTCTGAAGCACAGCCTGTGGGATGACAAACCAGCCCTAGCAGCGACTGCCTGGCTCAAACACGTGCATTTTTCCTTGCAGCAAAACTTGCTGTCCCCAAACCCTGATAGATTATGGGAGCACAACTTGCTAGGAGAGCTGGAGAATGCCTCTGCAGAGCTCAGACAGACAGACATCTGCCCGTGGGGACAGGCTGCCTATACAGCTGTTTATACGGTGCCAGAGAGTGACAGCTTAGAGCTGAAATAAATCCACCTGCACATGTAAAACACCTTTGCTCGAGTGATGGCTTCCAGTCCTTCCACCAGCCGCACAGCCATCCCGCGAAAGCTGCCTTGGAAACAGCGCATTGGATAAAAACCACTTTTTTTTTCCCCAGAGGTTTGCAAAGTAAATGTTAGCTTTGTGTTCGCTTGGTATTCCCTTGTACCTCAGCGGTGGGGCGGGCACCTGTGACAGCGATTCCTGGTCTCCCACCTTTGCCTGGAGCCCAGGCATTTCCCCAGGACCACTCAGCTCCTGCGAGACAACTTCCCTGAAATATTCCCTGAGCAATTCACATCTTAAGGATCTGCGTAAAGACCCAGCATCAAACTGCTGGGGTGACGAGCTCCCTTCATCAGCTGAATTTCCCTCTCTCTTAGCTGGCACTGGCACGTGGTCAAGGCTCAATGACCTGACCTGCAACGAGCTGCACTGGGGTGAAAGCTGCAAAACGCACAGAGCAATAGCACACAACATCTGAACTGTCCTGTAACTAGGCATTAACAAAAAAAAAAAAAAAAAAAAAAAAGAGAAAACCCCAGCCTTAAGGACAGAAACCCGTAAATCCCAGCTTCTTGCTTATGCTATCTAGCAGCCAGAGAAATGCACGTTATTTGAAACTGTCGTAAATATTCGGGGATGTCTAATCTCCAAGGGCCAGCAGATTTGATGTGTGGATGCTGTCATCTAGGAACGAGCAGGGAGCAGCAGACATGCACTACTGACTCACACAGCAGAGATGCTGGGAATCAGCTGCAGTTCCCCTGTTTTCATAATCTCACATATTTTATTTGCTTAAGGTTGTTGGTAACTGTTGCTTAGTAGTGGGCCACGGGCCCTTTAACACCTTTCTCCTCCAAGGACAGCCAGCCAAAGTGGACGGCAGAGGATCCAAGGGTGTTTAAAGCCCATGGGACCTGCGGGCAGCTCCTGTCAGCTGCCTTTGGGGTCCCTGAGTGCTACGATCCTCAAAAATCTGCAGCAAAAATCAGAACAACGCAACTAGTTACTAGTTCATTTGCACTGGATGCACAACCAGCCAGTTACAGCACAACTTGAGCTGAGATGGGGCTTGGGAGACTGACAAAATCCATGTCCTTGGTGGGACGAGGTGCATTCCAGGTTCAGAAACACGTTCCTGTCTCCCTTTGCAGGCAGCTGGAGCCAGCCCGACGGCCAGGCTTTGCCACCCACAGCTGGCGTGGCTGCATCTGGACCTGGTCCCGAATGCTCAAATCCTACCCAGGGAAAAAAAAAAAAAAGCAAAAAAAAAAGGCAGAATTGGCAATTTTAGCTTTTTTTCTTGGGCAGCTTGGTACAGGCATAAGCCCTGCTGGCAGCTGGCTGGGAGGGCACACAAGGTGAATCTCTGCCTCATCGTTCTAAATGATCTGGGGTGTATGATGGAAAGGTCACCCTGTGAGCTGGGCGTAGCAAGCCGGGCTGGGGGGCCTGCGCAGAAGCAGGTTGCAGCACCCAGGAGACCTGGCCAAGGCTCACCTGGGCTTGTCCACCCCTGCCTGCACCCAGGGTCCTTCCGTGGGTTCTCTGCTTGCAGCCACCATGGGCAGGACACAAGATGCTGGGGACGGGGAGCTGCGTGAGGGAGTTAAGACAGGAGGCAATCCTCCTTGAATTTCCTCTTACTTAACCAAAGCCGTGCTTGCAACAGAGAAAAAGAAGGTGGTGAGATGTGCCCAGGTGCAGCAGAGATGCACAGCTGGCCTGTCATGGGTAGCTTGCTGAAATGCCACCCTGGCATGCAATGCACGTGGGCAACGGTGCATCTCCCAGAACGGGGAGCTCCTGCAAAGGGAAAAACCTCCTGGGAAGGTGGTCTGGGGGGCACCTACCTGAGCCCCTCCACCTCCCGGGGACGGGGGGTTTGCAGGGGTCTGCTTTGGGCTGGGGTGCAGGCGAACAGAGAGATGTTGCTTTTAGAATAAGTCTCGTTAAGCTTTTCTAGCTAGAATGGGATATGAGGAAACAAGATGCTTCTGATGTAGGATTAAAAAGGTAATCGTGTCACCAATCTTGCTGGGAGTCCCCAGGCCCAAACAATTCTGTTAATGTTGATATCACGTTAACCTCCATATGGATAAAATCAAGGCAATTTTGTTTTTAAGGAGGCATTATTTGCAATATGGAGCAGAGTATTACAGGAGTTCACATAAACCCAGAACCTGGGTGCCTGTCTTCCTCGAAATACACTCTCAGTGTCACAAGCTTGGACGCTTCTGCAATAGGAAAATTAAACCTACTGTGAGGTAGAAAATACAATATTTGGGGACAGACCCAAAGACAGGCTGAGGATCTGTAGGAGCACTGAGCTCGATGCAGGAATTGAGTTGCTGGCTCACTTCTAACCGCTGTAAAGCGATATATGCTCATCTTATCCCAGGAATAGTCCCAGGAACTCATAATCTTGAAGGGGTTAATTGCATTTGGTTAGGAGCGAAACCTATTCTGCATATTTTTCTTTCATTTATGATAAAGAAAAATGCATGTTTTCATGGTGTGACTTTTTATAAATTACACAGCACTGTCGAGTCATCAGCTCCAGCGTGGATTTTTCTGCATAAGTTACTGGGTTTAGCCTTAAGGCAATGACTTAACTAAAACTTTGCTCTGTCCTAAGTTTCTAATTTACGCCAAAAAAACCCATTTTTTACAGAAACGGTAGGAGCTAAGCCTGTGAGCTGCCGATGCCAACGTGCACAGGCTCTAAGAGAAAGGATGATAAAACCCTGACACAGTTTCTTTGCAAAGACCCAGAAGAGAAGAACAGCATTTTCTAATGCTGTTTAAACTGCCCACGTAGTTTTCAAAGGGGGACCAGAGGGTAAGGGCTAATGGCAGCTGTGTTCTGCTTTACTCGCTGTTCCCAGAGCAGCTTTCCAGCCCTGCTCTCCCAGGAGGTCAGTACCTGGGCGCAGGGGCCAGGCAGGGCTCGCCGGGCATCGCTGTCCCCGGACACCGCTCAGCAAACTTTCCAGCTGCAGAGCAAGCACGAAACACCACCGCCGCTGTGTTTCCAGAAACACCCTCCTTTCCCCACCCCCAGCATTGCCACAACCCAACCACCAGCAATAGGATACGGAGAAACCCAAGGGATTTTCCAAGAGAATGCCCTCACCTTTCCGGCGGAGCTGGGAGCTGCCCTTTGCTGTCTTTCTAGTCTCTCACTGCACTATCTCCAGTCTTCCCGCAGCTCCCGCGGAGCTGGAAATATCATTAAGCTCCAGTGAAGCAAAAAAAAAAAAAAAAAAAAAAAAAATCCCAGGGAAAGCGTTGCAATATCCAAAGGGAGGGGAGTGAAGCCAGCGGGATGGCTGAGCCCCGGGTCCCTTGGAACCCCGCTCCACCTGCACGCGCCTTGCTGGGATCCAGCGATACCCGTCCTGCGTGGAGCAGGCATGAATACTTCTCTGGTGTCTGCTGATGACTTCACTTCATTAGCATGCTCCTGATAGTTCTCTCTGACTGTCTTTTTTACTGACTTTAAGGCTCTGCTAATCAAAATACTGTAGTGTTTAACTATTTCCTGACTCTGGGGTTTGGGAAAGAAGAAAATCCATGGGGGAACAAAACCCAAATGGGAGCAGAACCGCGAGCCAGAGTGTGCAGTGGCCCCAGGCTCCATGCAGGACAGCTTGTGCCGTTGGGGTTTGCAGGTCACCACTCCGAACGCCTTCACCTTTCATCTGCCGAACAAGGGTGACAGCCTCTCCGCTCTGCCAGACCTTTTTGCATGGGTGGGTGCAAAGAGGACAGCACACTCCCACCTTGGTGGATGAGGTTTCCTCCCTGGAACAGTTTTATTTCAGGAGAGCTCAGGCAGAGGGTGAAGCAGTTCATGCGCTTATTAACCTGTGATGCTGCATCCAATGTCCCTTCAAGACAAGGTGGTGCCACCCAGCGATGCCGCCCTCCAGAAGGGCCACCACTGCCTTCCCCTTCTGGCTCAAGTGCTTCGGGGGCAGAGCTGACTGCCAGAGGGGAAGAAAAGCCACAGAACCCCTGGGTTAGAAAAGGGGAAAGCAAAGCACAGCAAGATAAAGCAGCTCTACCGGGAGCACACCTGGAGCGTGCGGCTGGGACGAGGACCCTGCTCAGGGCTCCCAGGTGCCAGCCTCGCGCTTCCCCCTTAGGGTTTCTAGCTGGTTCGGAGTCCATGTCAGGTTTTACTTAAACAAAAAAAACCAGGGGTGGATTTTGCAACAGTGGGATAAGAAAAAAATAAAAAAAAAGATAAAAAAAAGAAAGACTGCATTAAGTGTATGTGCAGTTTTCCCTGGGTGTGCCCGTCAGTGCCTGCTCGCACGTACCCGTGCATCGCACCCAGGATCGCGGGCGGCGGCGTTCTGGGGCACACACCTGCGTGCCCATCCGTGTTTGCATGCAGACACGTGCCCGTGTTCTCCCCGTGCTGGTGCCGGCGCTGTGTCCTGGCATCCTGGCACGCGTGGATGCCACGGGGGGTGAAGCCCGCCCGGTGCTGGCACATGGCTGCTGCGCACACGTGTGTGCACGCACGTGGGGTGGGAACACCGGCTTCAACCACCTGGGTCCCCGCTCTGAGCACCAGCACTATGCCCAGGAAAAAAAGCCATGCCTGCACTCGTACCCACCTAACACCCTTTCATTATAACTGAGAAAACTGGCCCCCAAAAGCCTTTAACAAAGGCCTGCGGCGGGGTTTGGGATCGGCGGCAGCCGCTGCCGTAGCAGGAGCAGCTGTGGGGTCCGTCGGGCTAGAGGCCTGATTCATACCCAGCAAAATGAGGTCAGGAGCAGATGAGTCTCCGAACATTCATTTCTTCGCACAGGAGGTGACCCACATTTTTTACTCCTGATTCACAGCTCAGCTGCAGACACGGCTATCTTTAGCCCCAGAGAGAGACGCAGAGAGGCCGAGGGCCCCTCTGCAAAAGCCGTAAGGTCCAGACTTCAGAGGGCTATGGTTTTTTTATGATTATATATATACTGTCCCCTGCTTTCTACGGTGCGTCTTGGAGGAGAGCAGGACCAGCTCCAAGCGCAGGTTTGATGCACCGACCAGGAGAAGCCCTGCACAGGCTCCAGGAATCCCAGGGGTCTCCCTAGGATGCACCCACTGGGTGCCCACCCAGCCAGAGCTGACTGCAACCCATACTGGGACCCACTGGAAACAGGGCCTGCTGCAGAGGGTCAGGGCTTTGGGAGAGGAGCGTTTCCAAAACCATCTCGCTGATTGTGATACATGGGTTAATGGGACCAAGGAGCCACCAGCACCCAGCTTGTAATTGTCCCCGAGACGGGGGCTGGTCTTTGTCCGGTCATCATGCCCCCCCCCCCCCCCCGAAGATGGGGGGTTTGTTTATGCTGATAAGGGCAGAGGATGCTAAACAAATCTGTTCTCTGCTCCAGCTGGTCCCAGCGAAACTCCCAGGCACTTTCCCGGGCTGTGGAAGAAACTCTTGCGGTCGTGGCCGTATCCAGCACCCAGAGTGCAGTTGCACAAACGATAACATTTTAGCAATGTTTATCCTTCTCCTTCAGAGTGGGATTTTTTTTAAAAAAATCTGTTTTCAGAGCCCTAAAGCACATGTTTACTTTCATGATGAGTAAAGTCTCTGGTGCTGGTGTGGGGGAGCCTCCAGTGCTGGTGTGAGGTTAAGCATGTGC